>NW_006767629.1:384715-573776 GCF_000300595.1 Phanerochaete carnosa HHB-10118-sp
ATATTCTCACTCAGAAAATATACATTTACCTGAGAATCACAACAACAAGGTTCATAGCTGTTGAAATATTAATGTGACTGCTGGCAGCCTGCCCCCACTGCCTGATAGCTCATTCCTGAACTTATAGAAAGTTTATAAAAAATCTCAGGAGCCTCTAACCAGGTCTGTGTAGTATAATATGCCTCAAAGAATTACTTACAGCTGCTTCCACTTGGGGACACATCTGGCAATCAATTTTACACACCTTTTGCACTCAGACGGTGTACTGCATAGAGACACTTCAGTGAGAGCTGAGTTCTGGGATAGTGCACAGTTCAGAGGAGAATAGGCATCTATACAGATGCCAGTGGCTAAGCATGTATTGAGCTTATTACAAAAGAATATTTGTATTTATATTGGTACTTGATAAGCCAGTGGCTTTGAGCAATGTTTGATGCAAATCGCTGGTGATGTGTGCCAGTAGCCGGTGGCAACCTGCGAAGTCCAGTGGGATCCGGTGTGTCTCACTGCTACCCACTGTTACTCACTGATACCCACCAGCCAACAGCGGCAGCCACTGGAGACTAGCACTGGACTTCACTGGATACCAGTGGGTGCCGGTGAGTACACCCCATATTCGGTGGAATGTGGTGTAGTTGTCAGTCCCGGGCATATTACTGGCGCCCTGAATCGATGGCTGGGAAAGTGCCGGCGCTATTAGCTTGATGATTTCGCACGAGGAAGTCGGACGTCACACATTACTTTCATCACAAAATACGTTCATGATAATGTGCAACGGCTGTAAGAAATTGGGGTGACAAATAGCTCAAACGGAATATACTTACACGGAGTCTCAGCCACGACATTTCATCCTTGTAGCGGAATAAGCTATGTATTACTGTACATTAAAGCTTGAAGAGGGATGCAACTTGGATATACACTGAGCGTCAAAAGTAAATGGACACCCACGCCACCCGAGATCCAGCCACTATTGCAGCATGAGTCTCCAAGCTACTCCGAAGCTTTTATTTGTGTATATTCTACAAGGTTTTGGCTTGAATATTCACAGAAAATTGTAATATAATGTAGCAAAAATTGTGCACTACAGCCAGTTTCTAGAGCAACTTTTGCATACATAATGCAGGTTTGGATGTAAGATCTGTACCACAAACTATTCAGCTCTCTGGCAGCTATATTTGGAGTCTGACTTGCTCAAGAAATTTTTGAGACCCTTTCAGGTATTTTACATGGAAGCAATTGTGCTCTGGAAATTTGAAGAGTGGAGGTGTTACATATTCTCCCAGAAGTCCATGTGCATTCCCTGCCACTCAGATGGTCATGATATGACTTGGAATAGCATAGGATGGAGTTGCCATCAAATACAGCTCATTGGAAAGCATGTATTTGGTTGGGAGAAGGCAATTACCTGTGGAACTGACAAACCAGAGAGCACCAGTCAAGTATATTGCATCCCGGCACTGTAAATCCCCACAATTATATTTCAAACCTTTGTCAATATCTTGTATATTATCCTAAAAAGTAACATAGTTCCCTAAGTTGTGCTCAACTCTGTAGAAGAATGTTCTGGAGCACACTTTAGAGGGAACATGCAAGCAGTCCACCAAGGAAGGTGTGTATGCTTTGCCTTCTTTCTCCTGAGGTCCTGATCACAACTTTGCTAAACAATTGCAGGGTTGTTTGACTCACTGAGTGAAAAAGAGGGACCTTCAGTCTCTAGCCAAGAGTCAGTAGTGGAAGGCAATGTGAGAGGAAGAATACTACCAAGATCCATTATTAGCTGGAAAGCTCTGGGGAGCACCCCCTTATGAATAGCCCTGGTTACTAGGAGCAAGGGGTGAAGCATCCTACAAAAGATTTGGGTGCATAGGCCATGGTATTTTGGCAGAGCATGGCCAAACTTCTGTCAAAAGTGCCAGCTTGAGTGTGAGTTGAGATGTCATCCTTTCATAACATTCTTGAAATCTGCTTAAAGCTTTCAAAATTTTATATTTAGCATTCTTATGTATGATATATCTCACACAGATATTTCTGGCATTTAAAACTCAGGGGTCGCGGAGAACGAGAGTGTCGAGTGGGTGTTCATTTACTTTTGACACTCAGTGTATATGATATTCTGTAACATGTGCCCTTGTTTCCCAGTGTGGATTTTAGAGATGTGGCGCCATGCCAATGTTGTTGTTGACAATTTATCTGCATAGCCGGCTTGTATGATTATGCAGATGACTATTTACTTCTGTCACAGGATGGCCTCAGCTACCCTACGGTAGGCATTGTCACGAAGCTTCTCGGCAAGCTCTTTGCATGCAACAAAATTATTGATATCATTGCCAACCCAGTGCAATCACAGCTGCCTGCTACAACTGAAGATTTGTGATAAATAATGATACAACAGCAGTAAAGGAGAGCTGGTTGTTCAACATCCCGAGCCGGGAATCACCAGAGCATGGATAAAGCATACTAGTAAGATGAAGGCACATAGAGAGAGAGACCATAACATGTGCACTGCTGTCAAGCTGTCATCAGACTTGACGGTGGCGTGAATCAACATGCGTGGCAATGGAAGTGGTTGCTAGAGAAAGAGCGGCCAAGCAAATACCATGACTACACAGACTGCCATAGGGTGTGAGTGCAGTTTTTTTCTATGAAAAAATCAAAAGGTAAAGATGGTTAAATAAGGCCCAATTTTTCCCTGGTTATATGCTGAGGCAAATTGAGCAAATGAAATTGGTGGAAAACCAGACAACACATTTCAAACTGATGAAATTTGTCTCTGATTATTCTCAGGTGAAAACCGAAAAACACAGGGCCTTGTTTAGCTAGTCTCTGATCAATCCCACGAGGGAAAAACCGTGCCCACCAGCACCCGCACGCATGCATTCTACGTGGGCACAGTGCTCGCTATTTGCTAGTTGTCTGAGTAGATAATTGCTATGCAGTGCTGGCCTATGACATTGATGAGATGCAACAGCGCGTTCCTGACCACCAGTACTTGCAACTACATTGATGTGGACTTGCGTCAACACACCACGAGGGATGCTGCGTGGATCTAATCAGAAGGCGGCGCCGATGAGATCTGGTGACTGTGTGTTAGCTTGTTCAGCTAGCCCAATTAACCAAGTGTATTAGTGATTATACTTAAAGTACAAACAAAGGCTTACCTAGCCCAATTAACCAAGAGGTTGAGATGGGGGCTAGGTAGCAACAAAGGGACTCCTTATATACTAGTCAGGCTGCGCACGGACCAGGCGTTATATAAGCGACTGTGCTACGGCGGCTGCTAGTATCTGGGGTACTTTGGCGGGGAAGCGAGGGCCGGTGTGTCATAGCGTATGACGTTGTCAGGCCGACGGAGATAGGATGTCCGTTGCCGATCGGACTTGGAGATAAACGGGGCCGGCGTGTCATAGCATATGACGTTGTCGGGCCGACGGAGATCAGATGTCCGGTGGAGGTCGGAGTGCGGCTGTTACCGAGGAAGCGTGATGTGGTGACGAGGTGGCGGTGAGGTGGGCGCGTTGATGCGCTTGATGCATGCCGGTCGGTGATGCGTTCTCAAGGTGTTTAGTGCGCGGCTAGGACTTGTAAACTGGCGCCAATGCGCCGACGACGTTTGGAGGGTCATACAAACATAGAATAAATCGGGGAAAATGAAAATAAAATAGGAGGCTGGGGCTACGCCCACGACATACATGAGTAGATTGCAGCTACGCCGCCGCCGGTGCCCAACTGTCATAATGGCTAGCAACTATCAAATGATAACTGATACACAGTATCCTTGCTCCAAGTTGTTCAAGAGCGAGAGCAAAACTTACGCCTGGCAACCACAGAAGTAGCCTGCATAGATACCATGCCAACATTCACGTTCCGGAGGTACAACAGGGAAAATTTCACAAAATAAAAAAAGGCCTACCTTTGCGCCTGTAATTGGTGTCTTCGCAGTCGAAACAGTTATAGTTTCAGATGGCCTACTGCGAGAGGCCAGCGACAGAGATCTCTGCGATGACCACAAGGCTGGCGTAGTCGTGCTGAGAATACAACGTTCATTTGTTGTCATAAACAAGGAAGTTGACCATGAAAGCGCCGATGGTCGCATTCGAGTCTTCGAGAGAGGTGTTGAGCACATGGGTCAAAGCGTCGAAGACATCTGCATTCAAAGGTGAAGGGCACAAACAGGATGGGGGGCATGCGCTTGTAGTTCAGTCAATAGGCCACACCAATGACCTTCTCGTATACTTAGACCTATTGGTGAGCTTAGTACTCGTGACATCGCAGATGAGATGCAGAGACAGGACTAGAAATACCAAGACCAGCCGACCGATCATTGAAATAATTCAGAGCATGGTGAGGGCAACATCACATGCACATACAAAGTGGGATGTTGACTTCTGAGACTGGGCAGTCTCTGCTGAGCACGATAGCTCGCTGCAATCTGACGTCCGCAATAGGCATCCTGCTTGTGGACCCGGTCGCTACTTGACTTGTAGCACGGCTGCATGCCTTTTAGAAGTGGGGATTCAGTAGATATGTGCCATAGAGATCTAGTGAATATGAAAAGACTTGGTGATTATAGCCTCTGGATGCTCGCCCTGTGGTAGGGACACCCGAGCTGACAATTTTTCTTCATAAGATCGTAGGAGAACATTGAATTCTCATCCGGGGAGTCAAGGTGCTCGTCCGAAGCTTCTGTGCCAACAAAAACTGGGTGCTTCGGACCCGCGGCGGCAGTGGCAGCACCGAGCAAGAGGTTGAAACTCAGGGCATATGAATTGGAGTATATGGAGGGGAAGATCGCTATGCATGCCGTGACATTCAAGCTTGTCTGTGACAAGCACCGAAGAGTTTGCAGGGCGAGTGGGAGAAGGTACCGCCAGCGTTGGGAGTGGCTGGTGGTGAGGATCATGGAGTCACCGCGGTGAGCATTCAACATAGGCTACAGTCAAATTCTGGCAGAATATCGGTTATTGTCGTAAATCTCGGCGGTGTGTGACTTACCTTCACTTCAAGTCTCAACAGCTATCTGAGCATACTCAATATGAGCGCCAATAGCAGGACCTTTGTTGCGCTAAAGAAATGGCTGGTAATTTGGTGGGCGCAGAGTGGTTTTGTCAAACGTTGTGGAGACTAGGAACTGGTCCTGGTTCACGAGTGTGATAAGCTCATTGTTGGTAGGTTCCAGGGCTGTGTCCATCATCAAGATACCAGAGCGGGAGCATTCTTCCACAATTGCGACTTCGCTGAGACTTCGTTGATGCTCACGCTTTGTGCGAGGGAACAGTTGGTGATAGGGTAACACCGACGCTGGGCGGACTAGCTGTGTCGCGTATGACGCGGTGCTCAAAGTGCCAACGGAGTACAATAGTCCGCGACGGTCACTGAGCTGGTGATGCCATCAAGGGGCTAAACGACGCTGAGATGCGTCGGAGCAGCTCGAGAAGCGTGCAGTGATAGCGCGTCTATGTAATCGCATGCCGAGGAGTCCATTTTGGCACTCTGGAAAAGATCAATGTCGGGGCGTGGGTGCGTCTGCGTAGGGTACGTCTTCTCGTTTGTTACTCGTGCCTGCATTTCTGTCTCTCCGCTACGTCTTTTGCCTCAAGTCCCTGAGTGTCTCCCGCGCACGGCTCCAAAACCCGTCCCGCTCACATGCTGTTCCAATCTGCTTCCCTGTACCAGACCCGGCCCACTTCACTTTGCCAGCTACCTTTGACGCGGTGTGTTGCGCGTGGAGGAGATTCCCGCATCATATCAGTGTAGCCTTCGTCCTCCGGTAAACTATGCGCGGATGACAATGGCGTAGGTGGTGGTGGATGCGAGCGCGGCAGTTTTCATGGCTGCCTAGTCACTGGTTTCGGCCTAAGAAATGTCAGAGCGAGCCATGAGAAGTCCGTACGGGGCGAGAGAGTAGAGAGCAGCATGTCCGAGGGAACCGTATCCGACGCTGAAGAGGCTGCAACTTTGGCGGCGTCGAGCGACACTGTAGGAAGTAGATCCATTTTTTAGCAACGGAGATTCCAATGACCCAGATGATATGATTGGGATATCCAGTACATTTGTGCAACCTCAAAAAAAATGGAAAGTCCAGTACCAGAGAATCCAGTGATTTTGACTGGATACTCCAGTGCGGTGGATAACCCAGCAATATTTCCTTGGGTCTCCACTCATTACACTTCCAATTTTTATCACTGGAACCACTGACCTTGATTCTGAAGCCCCAGTTGGCATGAATCAAGCAAACAGACCGAAAGCCGTGGCCGGGAAGCTCAGGGGACGCTTAAACGTCTGGAAAGGTTGAGCCAGACGCCCTTTGCGACCGTTCTGACCCTAACCCGAGGCCGCCCAGCGCCAAGCGCCCTTGCTGTCAGTAACCGGCTCAAAAAAATACATAAAAGCAATACAGCATTAACTTGATTACCTGACCTACGGGGCTATGCACTGAAGAAGTCTTGATAGGGAGAACTACTGCAAGAGTCAAAGGTTTTAATGTTTTAATGCCCCGATTACCATAAATGGCCGTGGCTGTTTTATTTGCACGACCGGCTTGCGGTTCGACCCATACCCCGCACAGGACACGGTGGTTCAGCGCGGAACTCCTACTATGACCACGAAGAGGTGGCCAAGGTATGCACACACTTTGTCACCCATACTTTTGCACGCCCGGAGCAATCCTCAGACCAGTTGCCTTCATAGCCAGTGCCTCGTCTCGATCTATTTATCGCCTATGCGCTGCACAGAACAAGATTACACGAATCTCTCACCTTCGCAGCTCTCTATCTATTACAACAACTAAAAGCAAGATTCCCCCCTGCGCGAGGCTCATCCGGCCACCAGCTTTTTATCTCCGCTTTCATGCTCTCCTACGAAGTCATTCGCAACGACACATATTCGAACAAGTTGTGGTCCATCGTCGGCCAGGACATGTTCACCCTTCGCTAGATCAGCCAGATGGAACGCGAGATGTGCAGTTACCTCGAGTGGCAGCTGAACGTCGAGCCCACCGCGCTCATCGAGTTCCAGGAGAAGGTGAAGAGAGACTTCAAGGGACCAGGTCCGTATCCCACGTACGCTGCTCCCTTGCCAGCTCCTTCTCCTATACCGTCAACCACCCTGTATATAGGCACCGCCTGCACGCCGTTGTTCATCAGCGGCCGTGCCCCCTCGACGTCTCCACCGAAGCCAACGCCGCGCCCCCCACGGTGACCCTGGCACCTCAAACGGTGGTCACTTACCTCATGCCGCCATCATCCCTGGGAACTCCGTCTACCCCATGAGGCATTGCATTCGATGCCGACATCGCCGGCGTCGTCCGTATCGCCACCGACACCGTCTGGCGTCGAAGATCTCACGACCAAGATCGCGACACCCGCCGGATCGATGCCCATGTCCATGGAGGCAGTGTCACAGACACCTGTCGCAGCACCACTCGCGTGCGCAGCCAATGCCCCAGCCGGTGCGGAGACCGTCCGCAAAATGCGACCTGTTCGCCTTCGCGACCCCGATCGAATGGTAGACGCACCCCCGCTCTATCTTTATTGCGCCGAGAGCGGAGGAGGGCTCGAAGTGTAACCTCGCTTGCATGCAAGCTTTGCAGCGATACCTGCCCACACTTGTTGTCCTCTTTCCCGCTGCTGCTAATTATTCTCTGTGCTTTTCATCGTTGCTCTCTCGCAGGTGCTTAATTGCTTTCCTCTTTCATTGATGTCTTTGTTTTGTGCTCCCTCCATGTAGTTGTACTTCATTAGTCTTCATCTTCTACAAATACAGTGCGAGCAGTATTACTGCTACGATTAATAATTCCCCACTTCTCGCGAGTGAAAATGCGACCAACTACACTCTGCACCGTTCAAAGGTCAACCACCACTTGCGACTGCTGCTCGGCACGGTAAGATGTAACTACCTGCGTAGCATCTCGGTTAGTGGTAACGCAAGGTGTTATGACTGCAAGCAGCAGTCGACACCCTTGCAAGTCCCCCCAAAAGCGGCTGCCTTGTGGAAGGTTACATTCGAGAATTTTCTCTAGCCAACCATAGTAGACAGCGCGGCGGTTTTCATTGCCAATGGCAACTTCATACTGTTGTGTTGGTGAGTACCATATGAATATCCAAACCACTGGACTCACTCGAACGTAAGACGCATTGCGCTCATCTGGGTGCTGACGCCTTCGGACAGCAGATGCACATCGTATTATATCTCCGCCATGGTGAATCCGTACACCACCCCAGAGTGGCATTTGTGTTGGCATGGAACCTTTGATTTGCTTGGTAGATTTGGCAAGAAAAATGCGAAGATAGCGGGCAATACAAATGCGAAGGCCTTCATCAGGTTTATAGTCTATCTGACGTGGTGTTCGGATGACGCTGAGGGGATCTATAGAGAGTGAGTATTATACAGTGAAACTGAAGATTAACTCACACTCCTCGTACACATGTTCACCGGCCCTGACATTATCGCTGCTATGCCTCTCCATTGGAAGCTCTGTGCTAAGGTCGTACTTCATGCGTAAATGTGCCAGGTTACTGAACTGCTTGACCCGTTCATCGAGATTTTGCCAGGGTTGTTTGCGAGAGAGTAAGGCCTTTTTCAGAAACCCACAGTAGCGCTCCATGTACCAAGACCATGTGGCTGACATGGGGCCACATACACAGATATCTGGGGCTACATGTAGTAGGCCATGAATAGTTAGCACACAGAAGGCAAGCCGTGAGTCTTCATATTGATAATAATACCTGGCAGTATGTTAGAGCTTGTCCTTAAAAAACACAAATCAGAGCACACACTCTTCATACTTGTGAACCCATGAATCACAGGCATTCTCTAGCCAATTGATTTCTTGGTGTGTCAAGGAGTACTGTAGAGTCACTTTCATGATGGCAACAAGCTCCATAGCATGGTCGTAATACTTGCGATGCTTGAAGCGGCCAGCGAGGAGATGAGGCGCGAGATACATGAACCAAAAGGCATAGGATTCTGCTGTGTAACCCGACCTGTCCTCTGCTATATTGCCCATCTTGCGCACGAATGCAGATGGAATCTCCTTGACTGCAGCTAGCGTTTCAGCTCCGATAGCAGACCAAACATTGTTGTCGAGCACATAGCTTTCGCAACCTTCATCCAAGTCCTTGAAGCGACCAGTCCAGATATCAAGAAGGTTGGGAATAATATTTTCGGCGAAGAGGTGAAGCCACTCCCAAGGGCAGGAGCGACCATAGTCGAGTGAGTTGACACGAAACAGTGCAGGGGCTTGCTTAACTCCATAGTGCTGCTGAAGCTGATTGCGATACTTTTTTGTAGTGGCATCAGCAGCCTTTGCGAGAGCTGTAGCGAAACTGTCGTGTGTACGAAGAGGAAGATTGTGGCTATCCCAACGAGTCACCACTGTGTCCTGAGATTGACGAGGATGTGTAATCGGGAGATAGTAGACCTTGTTTCTTCCGCTTGCCATACGCCGGCCACGCATCAAACAGGAGCGACATGGACAAAGGCTGCTGTGCCCTTTGAGCCCCAGAAATTTCTCGATTGCCAAGATGTCCCCCTCCTTGAAGAGCTGATAAGCATGAAGGGAGAAAATATCCTGGATAGAGCAGTCAAAGCAATCAACGCCTCGTGCTAGTGTGGCGCATTCTTCGTCAAAGGGTACAAGGAAAGATGCAAGGTCCTTGGGCTGCCGAGGGCCTGGAACAACACCGAGACAAAGTAGATGTTCGAGATGTGTCCGAACAGTGGGTGGCAAGCTGTAGATTTTAAGAAGCAATGGTGTTGCTGATGGTCCACCGCGTCGTCGACCAAAGAGGAGGAAGCCGTCGGTACAAAGACCAAAAGCAATATCGCGGGGATCAGAGAAGAAGGCGTGCTTGAGCTCCTCCTCATCAACAACAACCTTAGTGTGCAGCATCTCACGGTATCGCTCTGAGCTGAACACATCTGACACGACATTTGGATCATGAACAAATGTAGAGCGGTATCGAAGCTGCTCGACCATTGAGAGACTCTGGTAGAAGGCGCAAAGTCGAGGAATAAGTGGGATGTAGGTGAATTGGCGACGAGGACGTCCGTTTGGTCTGAATCGCGGCTGGTTGCAGTAAGGACAGGTCTGGAGGTCGGCATGCTGCCCCGCATAGCATATGCATGAGTCGACGCAGCAGTCGTACTGCTGTGGCTTGAGATCTGCCAGGAGAGCAGCTCGCCGGTTGGTGACATACCATGAGCTCAGGTCCATCTTGTGTGTAAAGGCCCTGCGAATACTATCAAAAGTCTCTCGAGACATTGTGGGTGACATAACCCGAAGGCCGTATGCTCGTAGGTCGTCCCGGTCTTGCTCAGTGATAAGTTCATTGCCTGCTCAAAGCAGCTCAGTTTGTGAATATTGATGTAACTGAAAGACGTACGGTTTTTGTGAAGCTCGATCTCAATATCTACGTCCAGGTTGTCAAGCATATCCACGAACTCATCATTAGAGTCTGCAGAAATATTTGATCCTGAGTCGAACCCCAACTCTCCAAGCCCTTCGTCATCTATATCGTCAGGCCTCCGACCAAGATTAGAGCTGGTTGAGCTTGTAGTGCTTTCCGACATCTCCTCGTCAACTTCACTCTCACTGGAATCTGCACCGCCACTATCCAACAGCTCAGATTCATCTTCGGCGAGATATCCATATTCCACCTCAGATGGCTCATCCACGTCCATGTTGTTGACATCAGCTCCATGTTCAAACTTGATATCGCCAGGTTCAAACTCGTCGTCACCAGGCTTAAACTCGTCACCATCAGGCTCGAAGTCGGAACCATTAAATGGTGTGTCTTCGACCTCTTCTTCATCTGACTCAGCAGTCTCGGAAGATTGAATTTCATCTGCTCTGCCCAAAACTTCCATTCGTCGTTTGTGGCGCCAGCGAGACCAATAACTGAGGAGTTTCCCACAGGTCGCCTTACAATGACAGCGACGTTTGGCCCCACGTGAACTTGGTTGTGGCATTCAGGGAGAGGTATATGGGGTACAAAATGATGAAGAATGTTGCCAGACAATGGGATAAAGAAGGTGTGCGAATAGATCTTGCTTGGTTGTTTGTCTGAGCGAGCGACTCGCCCAGTTAAGGAAAGCTCCCTGTGTACTCTGCAGTAGTTACAGCTAAGATGAGTTTCAGAGATAAGTACCATGGTTGACAAACATACCTTGTCTCTTTATTGCTCTCAATTCTGCAAATGCAGTTCGTGTAGCCGTTAAGCCGACGTCACGGTATGTGCCAAATGCAAGTCAATTTGCGTAATGCAAGCACATAAGCTAATATAAACCAAAAGTCAGTATAGCATTGGAATGAAATAAATGGGCCTTACATAGCGAGGCTTGCTTCAACGTTTAGACAGCGTCGCAGGTGCCAGATCAGACCGCAGGTGGGCATCTCACCGTTACCGTAATAGCACGTGACATGTGTGAACGTGCGGTCACTGCGGTGCGCGGCGCAGCCATCACTTAATCCTATTGAACACATCTCAGAATAATCAGCATGCCCAATAATTCAAGACTCAAGTCTGCACGCACCAAACCTGCTCGAAGGAAGAAGAAGAAAGGTGCAAATACTCCGGAACGTGAGCGGCAGCTTGCCGACCAGGACGATTACAGCACATCGACCTTTGGCTCACCAAACTCAGAGTCACCAGACAACAGGCTTCGAGAGGCTAAATCTACCAGAAACCGCCGGCGACTTATTCCAGAGCCCACAGGTGAGCCAGGTCGCGGAGGAGACAAAGGATACAACCTACAGAAGGAGCTCCTGCTGGAAGATAACTCAGATCGCTACAACCGCCTCAGAGTACGTACCACACAGATTATATGCAGCATATTTCAACTATCCTGCTGCAGCTCTCTGTTAGAAAGCGCGCTCCGCAATATCTGGACATGACAAAAACACTTAGCAGGCAGCCCAAGCTCAAGCTAGCGCATTTTGTCCAGAAGGTAAGGTTCTTCAATATTCATGGGTAAGCCGAAGGGCAAAGCTCAAAATTATGAGTATAGATGGTGAAGGAATTCCCATATTTCCAAGATTTTGAAGATGGCTGGCCTGTTCGAGCCATCTTGTACGGCTACTTGGGAAACAGTGCCCGTCGAATGAAGGATATCTTTGCTAAGGAGAGCAAGCAGCACAAGTCTTCGCCTGATAGAAACAGGAAAGGTAAGCATATTAGCCAAAACTAATTCTCAATGAGGTCTCAAACTCTACAGCCAAACGGCATGGTCATATTTCGAGATCAACCCGCTCATCGGATCAGCAGCCGCGAGCTCGACGCATGCAATCTCCTACTAATTTGTCATCGCCTGGCATCCCTCTGTCTCATATGCGCTGTGCCACCATGAAGGAGCCAATAGCCTCTAAGAAACGCCGCGTTCGCTCATTGTCAGGCTCTCCATCGCACCGTCTTTTGGTAGAATCTTCATCGCGCCGGCATATCCACTTTAAGAAGCAGCATGTACGGAAGCCACAGCCTATAGAAGTGGAGTCGCTCTTTTCACCTGTCCAAGTGTCTCGAAAGCGCAAGCGAGTTGTGTACTCTGATGACGACGACGATGACGACAAGTCTGGCAATACACAACAACAGCCTGAGACCGAGCACAGCCGGCCCGATGGTACTATCATCGAAGGCCTCCAAGTGTCACCGTCAAAGCTAACCCTCAAAGCTGACGGTGCTGTCACCTTTGAGATCGAGACTGGTGTTGCATGGTATGATAATGACCATGCAGCAGTCAAAGAGTGGGAACAGCAGTTTCTGCAGTCTTTTGATCTCTCGTGAGTGTGATCCTATTTGGAGTATCCTAGCTGACTAGTTGAAATGTTGCTCAAGGCCGATTTCCAGTCCCGCATATGTGCAACACAGTTGGACGAATTCACCTGATGCGGATCAGGATTTACGCAGTGGCAATCGGCCCGCTACCAAGGTACTGAGAATTCGTCGAGATTGCCGCTGCCCACGCTCATATTTAACCTCTTTCTAGACTGATTTTAGTGCGAACAACAGCATGATCACCCTTTCTCCCAGACAGGATCTGGCTCAGGGCGCCGTTGGAACTCCTTCGACCACGTTCTCAATGCTTGAGGCTCAAATTGTGCAGAATGCCGGTATCTCTCCTATTGTCCTCTCTCCTGCTTGCTCGTCTCGACCGCCATCTTTTCCTGCGTCTCCGGCTGCTTCTCTGTCTACTGCAAAACCTGTTGTCTTGTCCGAAATTATCTCCCGTGCCTCCGCTGTTCCACTACCATCATTCTCTTTGCAACCGGCTCGCTTTGACGACCCTACTGTGGCCACTAGCTCTACTCTTGACGATTCCTCAGCCTTGGCATCATCAATCTTGTCTTTGTCATCGCAAAAGCCTCATTCTGCCGATAGCCAACTGCCTGGCAACACAGATAAGCTTGCCCGCCTTCGCACGTATGGCAAAACCACTCGGGCGCCACCACCGACAGTTTGTCCAATTGACGATTGCAAAGACTTGGTCCCATCAGAACCGTCGGCCCTCTTGGTTTCTCTTTGCTCTGCACGACCTACAAACGAGTTGGGCATGCTCACGCGTCAGATCGAAATCTGCCAACGTATCAAGTATGAGAACATGCTTTCCCGTGCGAGGACAGAGGGCTATCCTACCAAGATGGACTATGGACGCCTCTCGCAACGTGTAGAAGAGGCTCACGCACGAATACTCACTATTATGCAGAACGGCAGCAAGATGTCATTTTTCCTCAAACTGAAAGAGCTTGAGGAACGTGCTATTAGAGCAGCCACAGATGCGGCGGCGAAGACGGGCGGCAAAGTGGGGAAGCCATCGTTCCTACTCGGCAATCTCAACTTTGCTGCTCCAGGCCAGTGGCATGATGCCATTGTGGACCTTTTGCGACCCGGATAGTAAGTGCTTGCAGTCTGTACTTGCTAATAAGCTAACGACACTCCTGGGAACCCCGAAGCTTTGGCAAGCATGGACAACGTGTTATTGCCCTAACACTCGACATCATGTTCCCGGACAACCACGAAGCTTGGAAGCCCTGCCTTACAGGCATCAAGCCCCTTCTTCCGAAAGCCTTCCGTCAGCTCATCTTGGTTCAGGAAGTCATCCTGGACTTTGTACGAGCGGATCTCAAGATCTCGAAGCAAGATGCCTGGAATCACATGTACTCCGATACGCTATATGGCGTCGAGCACTTCGATAAAGACCCTTCGCTTGAACGGAGCTTTACTGATGTATCCACGCGAAAACTACAGCAGCTGAAGGAACGAGCAAAGGCTGCTCCCGTACGCTATTATCTACCTTCATGACGCCTTCTAACTTGTGTTTCATTTTATTTCAGGCTCCGCGGCAGAAGCCTCAGCCTACTACCCATCATACCCCATCTGCTACTGGTGCAGAAGCTCAATCAAGCTCTGTGCCGTGTGCTCAGAATGCCTCCGCCGCTGTCCCGAAGGCTGTGGTCCATACGCTGACTGTAGGCGATTTTCCATCTGTAAGAGCTTACATATCATAATAGCAACTATAAGCTAATCAAAAATTCAGCCTAAGCCTCCTAAGAAGAAGAACAAGACGAAGATCACCGGGGCAAGGACAGGCAGAACTCATGTAAGTAGACAGCGGCGTCAGCTTAAAACAAGCACGCAACTGAATGTCCACCATGCGGATACAGGCAACTCGACGCTCAAATCGTTTAAACCAAGGTAGGCCTCTTCTGCTCTATGATCTCAACTATTCACTCTTACGAGATTTATAACAGAATAGTCGTTGAACTGGAGCTTCGACGTGCTCATCGCTCAACTCATGTTTCGCAGCTAGTTGTCCTGCCTCGGTCAGACCCACTTGAGGGGAGGGGATTCATTGTACTCTAATGCATTACTGGATTCTATGTCAATTCTACCTCCCCCAATATATGCAATGAGTATCAGTTTGTGCCTCGACGGGTACTTGTGTCCGACGAACCCTCGCAAAGTGAAACGCATTGGCTGTGACATATGTGACGTGTGTCACAAAGTGCGCGAGCGGAGGGACACATAGCTCTGGCTTAAACTACCATGTCCTACAATCATCGCTCTCCATCTCAACATACCTTATTCCATGCTTGTCTCCGACATCCTATTTTACTGTTGACTCGAATTTGGGTGCGGTCGCAACGCCTTTGTTGGTTCAAGATATTCAATCCTGCCGCGATTGAATGTGTAGTGATCCCTAAAGGTGATTGTATGCGCATGGATGCATGCCAAAAAGCATATCCAAGGATCACTGATAGCTGGTATGGACTTTCGGCAGCCAGTGCACCCTTCACGCATGCAGAAGCAAAGTTGAGTACATACTCTTCTGCTACTTCTCTGTGTATGCGCTATGTTCAAGCCGAAAGCACCTTGTTATCCAGATCGAGAGACAGACAGTTTGTCACAAATGAGAACACAATGCTGTAGAAGGTCAGCACAGCCCCCATCAAGCCCGCTAAGCTCTCACTTTGCGCAGGACAGGTTTGGAGCCATGAACAGCAAGCGGTTTATGCGGTCAAGGTTCGTGGTAGAGACACAGCAATCACTCGCCTCCTTGCCTGCCCACCTCTATGTACACCCTACCTGCCTTCACCCTCCTGAACATGCTGCAGTCCAATCATGCTCGCCAAACCCGTGTTCGACCTCATGAAGTTTTATCAGATTGTGCGTCTTCTGTTCCCTTGCACCCCTGGAAAGCCCTGACAATGCTGATAGCTTGCTGCTCGTCTATGCTAGTGCAAATCATAAAAGACGTGCGCACTGTATTTGAATTCTGGGTGCAGTGGTGCGTGCTGCGCAAGGCCGTCAACACCGAGTTACAAGGTTGACGTCGATGCCACCGAAGCAATCTTCCCAGAGCTCACCTCCATGCGTGTGTCTCTCGATCCCCTCTCCCCCTCCTCAGATATCATTACGCTGACATATTGTGGTGTCGCCGAACGTGAATACCGACATTTGCTCTCTTCAAGACCAGCCGCAAATTCAAGTCCCGAGCCCTTGCCGGCATAAACCCCCTCTCTATGCAGGCATGTGCCCGCCTAACCATCATCGAGTGGGTACCAACAACCATACGCCGCTAAGCGCATGTATGCTGATGCTCGAGGTAGCCTGTCGTCACCATTCATGGACAGATCATCTACCTGCGGTTTCTTCGGCCTCATTCTAGGCCTGTTTGTCGAGGCCGACGTGAAAGTGTCTGGCAAGGTTGTCGGTAAGCCGCCACCACCCATTTCCTCATTCGTCCTTGACGCGCCACTCCACCAGTCTTTAAACGAGGCGTACAAGGTAAACGATCCCATAGAACTACTTCGAAAGAGTGTTCCGCTGACCGCTCCCAGTACCTAGTTTGTCGCATCGTCGCGCCTGAAGGACTCGCTGCTGATGATCATCCGCCAGTACCGCCATCTGGGCATGCGCGTGCTCGTCTCGACGCAGGAGCCGACGGTCGTGCCGGCCAAGCTGCTCGCGCTCTGCTCGTTCATCGTCGCGCACCGCTTTCAGTCGCCCGGCTGGCTGCGTGCGCTGATGCGACACGTCACGGTGCCCGAGCTCAGCCTCGACGCGCTCTTCGCCAAGGTGCGTGCCTGCTGCTTTGTTCTTTCCCCTTTGTTTCTGGTGGAAGAGTTTAGTGGACGGTGACTGATGTGCGTCGCCGGCAGGTCGTCGCGTTGCAGACCGGCGAGGCGGTCATATTCTCGGCAAGCGGGATCAGCGTTCGCGGAGGAAGAATCGGGGCGTGGTGCGGGCACTATCGCACAGCTTGGCGCAGGGTACCTCATCCTGCAGTCTCGGCTGCGGGTCACCCAGGACAGCGGCCAGTCCATCCTTGCAGTGCCTCTTCTGTACTGTAGCTAGTATTTTGAATGGTAAATTATCGCTGACAGCTGCGAGTACGAGTGGGAGGATTACAATATGAGCATGGAGTTTCCCAGTAAATATGACTGGGTTTATCGGTCGCACCTGGACTATTAGCAGGGAGATCCACGCATATGTGTAGGACTTCCCAGTATTTATAGGAGGAATCTTGCACATATTTCATTGGGAGAATTAGCCGGTTCAACCATGTCAAACTACCGGAGTACCCACGACAATGTGCTGGATTACCGCGGCACAATTCACTGGATTACCCATTGGGCGCTTCCAAAATTTTGCACCCTTTAATTGGGTAATCCAGTACCGCAAATCACTGGGTTCCCCATTTATCTCAGGTGTGTTTCGCATTCATTCCGCATAGGTTTTTCCATTAATAAAATATGTGTTTACTTCCTACAGTGGCGATAGGCGGGCAAAGTGGCGGTAGTCGCTGAGAGCTTAAAATATCATCGCAGCGCGCAGTTGCACGATCCTGTCCCTAGCTATTCCACGTGGTTTCCGAGCGGCCGAGCGCCCCGACTCCTTCCGTGCGATGATACTTTGTAATGGATACAGCAAGGCTCCCCGAACCACGGCAACCTCCAAACAACCAGACAGGCCCGAGCCAGCCGCCCAAGCCCCCACCACCCAGTATCAGGTGCGGGCTCGCCGCAGAAAGGGTCTTGGGTGTTAAATTGAGATGATGGTTAATCGACCGTTGGAGCTGTAGATAATATAAATTACAGATCTAGAGCACTGGGCTCTAGCTACATAGACGTTACACCGCGAGGTTTGTGCAAGAATATACGCAATTTTAGTCCGTACGTGTTCCTCAGTCCGAATAGTTGTGTACATGTGCGCTGTACTCGGGGTCGTCCGAGCCCTTGTCTTTGAAGCTCACAGGCGCATAGTTTGCGGGCAGGTTCCTCGTCTGCACACCCCTGCGCATGACGCCGCGCGTGCACACGACGAGGGAGATTACCCACAGCAGGAGCATAACGCCCACATTTGCCCCGAGGAGCCCAATGATGACGGGCCCATACTTGTCAAGCCGGGAGACGACCGAATCAGAGTCCGAGCTCGGGCTCGATGACTCGACGGCACCGAGGACACGAGATTCTCCGTCCGCCTCGTTATCGGCCGACGAGCCGGACGCGCCAGACGAGCTCGAAGTGCTGTTGGTGCCGTTCGTTGGCGCAGGCGCGAGCCCGTTAAGCTGCTGGGACAAATTGTCCAGGCCACCTGGGAACTGCTGGATGACCGCAGGGTCGATGTAGTTCCCCAGCACCATCATCGTCTCCATCCTTGACCGTTCAAAGTCTACCCACGCAGTGTCTTCCTGCGTCACTGACAGCAGCTGCATAAAGCTTCCTGTCCCATTCTGCGTGCGGTCTATGTCTGGACCGAAGTTGAAACTATCCATGCCGTCAGACGACACATGAAAACAAGTGTAGATAGAAGTAGGACATACGAGACGTAAACATTCCGCAGGAAGTTATCGCCAAGAACCATGTCGACACCTTGGTACGGAGGCGTCCCAATCTGGTAGGCACCGAAGCAGAATGTGATATTGACGTTGGCATCGCTCGTCGGTGACCATATTATCGGACTGAGCACCGTAAGGTCTAGTGGATGCATCGGGAATGCTTGCCCCCTAAAGCAGAGTTACCAACGACAGCCATAAACATAACAAATCACAAGACTTACCCAAGATACCAGGTCGAATTCGCACCCGATTCACAAGGCACGAACCAGACCCCGCCATTCTTCACAGAGCCATCAATGTTGCTGTAGATGAAGTCGGCCACATCCTCGGGGACTTCAGGAAGACTGGTACCAGTGTCGAGGAAGCCGACGAGCTGGCCTTGCGGGACCGTGGTGACTTTCGACTTGGTCTTGAACGTGTAGTTATGACCGTTCACCGAGAGGCCCTCGACAATGGCAGACCACCGCCCCTCGACAGCCTGAGGCAGCTGAGGAGCCGACTCGACAGCTTGATTTTGTGGTGCGTGCTCGCCAATTAAGAACAGACCTGCTGAGTACTCGTCTAGGTCTCCAGAGCGGCCGAGAGAGACATCAAAGGCGGGGACGGCCGAGGTATTCTGGTTCAAAATGTTCGACAGAGGGGTACGTCCGAGAGTGGTGTCATTACCCCAGAAGTGCTTCAAGTACAGCTCTGTGGAGTCTAGGAGAGCGGAATCGAAGGCAATTCCAAGGATGCCCTGCGTGCCAGAAGGAAGATCTTGACTCTGAAACCATGGTAATCATGCAGGAGACGAATACGAGTCTGACAGTAGTTACCTTATTGACATTAAGGAACGCTGGGTGTCGTTTTGAGCTCAGGATATCTAGCTAGATAACTCAAGTGAGCTTACCTTGTGACGGCACGGTATATGCGCCAAGCTTAAGCTCTGCGAACTGGATCGGTCCCTCGACGAAGCCCTCGCCATAGCTGATTTGAGCCACGATGCCAGAGTCGTTGACAATCTTGACCGACTGGTTCGTTTGAATCCAGAGGTCGCTTGATCCGCTATCAAGGAGGATATTGAACTCTGCGCAGCCTGTGAGCAAGATCAAACGCGGATTCTCGACGGGCACTTACGCTGACCGCCAAGTGTGATATTGACAGTATACTACAATACAAAACAGTATGGTCAGCATGCGTCCGCAAAAACCTGCCCGGGCGTACGTACTTGCATGTCTTGATAATCGCCGACAGTCAAGCCTGCGCCTGCTTGGGCAGCACTGATGGCGGCGCTGCTCGCAGAGTGGGATAGCGTCGAGAATCCAGCTCCCAGTACCCCACCCAACGAAGAGAGAAACAGCAGCGACGAGACGAAGAGTCCCTTTGCCATCTTGTAAGTGAAGGACGAGGGAGAAAATGCACACGTCTGCCCTAGCCCCGCAGTGGAGATTTATACCAGCCATCCGACATGCTGTATAGCATTCGACGCTCATCATCAACACCAGAGACCTTCACGGCCTCCGGAGAGCGCGTGCAGATGCGCACATCTGAGGCTGTTCTACCATCAGTGATCACAGCCACGCTTGCGAGCTTTGTGCAGATATCTGCAGGCCTAGCATTCGATGCAAGGTCAATAGGCATTCTCCAGGGCAATGAAAGTTCGTCGAAGGCCGTGAAGGCATACCAGAGGTTCAAATTTGCAGCTGGCTACCCCGTCGAAGGCGAGCTGCGTCAAACGCGAATTGCGCTGCGCAAGCAGGGCGCTCCGCCGTAGAGCGCAGCGCCGGCTTTAAGCGTCCCGAGTGGATAGCAATAAAGCGAACCTGAAATGTTGCGTTGTTTATTAGTGGTCGCGCGCATGGGAACGTAACAACCCACCTGAGCCCGGGATACACATAAATCTCGAGTTGTGGTCCATAGGACATATGGAAGATGACGGTACGTGATTTGTACGTTTCTGTATCTGTAGAACGCGACCGCTCACCTAAGATTCGAACAATTAGCATTCAATATCAATGATGCGAGTGCACTGGTAGACTGCTCACCGTTTTCCAATTTACAGCCAGGACTATGCTATAATGCCCAAGATGTCGTCCACAACTAAGAAAAAAAGGTTGGTGGCCCTTACCTGTACCTAGACGACTGCTCTCGCAAGCCAGGCGGCCATTGCTCGGGGCGGGCCGAGCGGAGACCGGGGCGGATTTCGAACAAGAAATTGGTCAGCACGCCCTTTAATACACGAAACGCTTCCAGGGATGGGGGGTGTTGAATCCAGGTAGCAATGCATCAAGTCCACTGATAATACAACAAAAATGCACAGCATCCGATAAAGCAATCGTCCGTCCGGTCTCCATAATCCATCAGTGACCTCTTCCATGGTGTCCTGGTGGGCTGAAGTGGAATTGGAAGCCGCCAGGGAATCCTCCGCCTCCGCCTCCCCCGCCTGTGAAGAACTGGAAGGGGTTTCCTCCGGGGAATCCGCCTTGGAATGGGTTCCCGCCCTGGCCAGCCATAGGGTCGTTAGGATCATCGCCATTATCGAAGCGCTGGCGCAGTTCGGGATTCGAGAGGACCTCGTACGCCTCGTTAACGGTGGCCATCTTCGCCTCAGAACCGCCCTTGTCAGGATGTGCCTTCATCGCGGCTCTGTGGAACGCCTTCTTGATCGTCTTGGTGTCGGCATCGCGCGACACGTCCAGAACCTTGTAATAGTCCTTCTGGCGGGACTGTTTGAGAAGCTTCTGGGCGCGTTGCAAGCGTTGGTGTATCTGCGGGGCAACATCAGCACCAATACAACGATGGTAGGACGACCACATACGTCACGACTTGACCTGCCGCTGGCTTCGAACGCCTTCTCAAACACTCGCACCGCCTCTTCCCACTCCTCCTTCTTCAACAGTGCCTCGCCCTTGCCCACCAGTGCATCTGCATCGTTGCTGAAGCCGTCCATCTCGAGAAGGTCGCTGCAGTAGTCGTCGGCCCCGGAGAACTGCTTCGTATTGGTGTATGCCCTGCATAGAGACCTGAGTATGTGCTCTCGTCTCGGACTTGTCTTTGCCGCCGGTCGAAGGGGAATGTGGGGTGGAAGAGCAAGTGCCGCGGGGTTGATGTGCGTCGCGAGTGCCTCCTCGAACTTGTCCAAGAAGCCGTCGGACGCAAGTAGCTTAATTGCGATGGCCCAGTTCTCGGCGCTCAGCGCGTCATCAAGCTTCTTGAACGTCTTGTCGAAAGATTTGACCAGTCGATGCGCGGGGAGACACTGCTTCGAGTCGGGATCGTAGTGGAGGCACTGCTTGAGCGCGGACATGGCAGCCGTAGACGACGAAGGATCGTAGGGCATGAGGAAGTACGCCAGGCGAAATATCTTCATAAGCATCGTCGTAGACGGTGTTGTTAGATGGGTGAGACGCGTCAGGTCGCCGACGGCACCCTCGATGTCGCCCGCAGCGATCGCGCAGTTCGCACGTTGCTGCCGGAGCTCGATCGAGTGACTAGCAGTGTGCAGCGCGGTGCTCGAGGCCTCCACGCAGGCCTGCCAGAGCTTCGCCTTCATGGCTTGTATTGCCTTCTTCGCCGCCATCTCGGCTTCGGAAACGCCAAAGAGCACCTCGCGCACCTCGGGGTCGTCCTTGACCTTATACTTCTTAAGAGCGTCGCGGGCGGCAGCAAAGCGTCCATCCTTGGCGTGAATGCGAGCTTTGAGGAGATACGCTTTCTCGAACCCATTAGAAGTCAGGTTCAGAACCCTGTCAAAGTCTTCTAGAGCTTGTGGGTGCCGGTTCATGGAGTAGTACGCCGTAGCACGCTTGTAGTATAGCAAGTAGTCAGTCGGGGCCATTTCTAATAATAATTCAGTTGAAGGTTTTGTAGATGAAAGAAACCACGGTCTATGTCTGCATGAGCAGGGGTGTTGTCGTCCGGCAGAAGCCTCCGCTTTGACTTCAGGACGAGTAATTGGTCTTCAAAATAACCAAGCACCCCGACTGCATGTGCACATAGAAACCCTCAGCTACGATATGTTACGCACCTATAGCCTCGGTGTACGTCTTTGCAGCATCATGGAATTGTCCTGCGGACAATAGAGCGTTTGCTCTATTCACGAGTGGTAGGTATCCCGGCGGGTACAGCTCGCCTCCTGGGACGGACGGCTCAGCATTTGCGCCATAAAGAAAGACGGAGATGATAGGCACGAGTAGAGTGTTTAGTCGTAGCCGCATCGTTCGCAAGAGGGGTGATAGTGGTGGTGGGAGACGTGCATTCGAGCAAAGCTATTGAACATTGACGTCTGAAAATGGCAACTGACACGTTGCTTACCTAGTCACAATTTGGGACTTACCCGATAAGTGCCCGAGGTATGACCTCACTGGGCGCCCTCCGATAGCTATATGCTCGGTAAGTAAGAGTTTATTATCAGTAAGTTATGCGACATTGATCGCGCTTTGCCTTCCTCTGCAACCAATCACATTTCTCGACCACTCGGGTCCTCGTTCCCGCCCCGCTAAACAGCGACGAGCAGCACTTTGACGACGATGTCGAAAGATCCAAAGCCCTATGTTCAACCGGGAGAGCCTCTACATGAATTTCTGCGGTCGTTTTGGCAGCGGCAGATCGACCAGGCCGAGCAAGAGACGATAGACTATCGCCATCCGCCTTTACCACTTGCGCGGATAAAGAAGGTCATGAAAAGCGATCCAGACGTAAAGGTACGTGCAGCAGGAGGCGTATGAGAGCACAGGATCACACACTGACTGGCTTGTCGCAGATGATTGCCGCGGACGGTAGGCATTTCTAAATAGCGAATCGCAAGTGACTATTGGCCTGACATCCCGATTGGCTAGCACCCATCCTGTTCTGCAAAGCCTGCGAAAGTGCGTGCACTGTTGTTACGTTACCGCGACATCGTGCTGAAGGCCCTTTGTTCGCAGTATTCATTGCAGAGATCACCGCACGAGCCTTCATCATCGCGGACTCGAACAAACGGCGGACGCTGTCACGCGCGGACATCGCCAAAGCGGTCAGCAAGTCAGACCAGTTCGACTTCCTGATCGACATCCTCCCGAGAGAAGAGCCCTTTCCTGGGACTGCTGCCGCCGCGGGGGCTACATCTGGGTCTGGGTCGGGCAAGGGGAAGAAAGCGGCGAAACAGTCTTCGGTTCGTATTCTATGCTATTGGCCAACATATTTCCCTGACGGAACCGCCAGAAGCAGGGTACTGTGAGCCGAGATGAACCGCAAGGCGAAGCTAACGCAAGCAATGATGCAGTCCAAATAGACCAGGTGAGACCGCTGAGAAGACACCTGCGAAAGCACTTCTCATCCACCCCTTAGCAATTGCAGTCGATGATGCACCAGCCCGGAGCGCAAAATCCGCGAGTTCGCCCTTAAATTATCTTTCCTATATACTTGTTTCGTTGCTTTGCTCTTGCTTTCGGACTCACTCGCCAATGAAGTGTACGGACTAGATATTCCTGCTACCTACTAGATGCATGCTATTCGACCACAGATTATGCAACCAAGAATGACAAGAGCTTATACAACTAGAGTTATGATACGCAAATGTTAGAGAAAGGTCGTGGCATGTCCTCATGGCCGCCGCGTCGCCCTCTGCTTGATGACCCACTCGTACGCTTCAGTGGGCCACCCAACCGCCAGGCGCTCCACGTCCACCGGATTGTCACTCAGCTGCTCCACGTGCCCAACATACCTCCCCAACTCATTCAGCTCGCTCTCGAAGCGCGACGAACAGCTGCGCGCGAAGAGCTTGAGCTCCTGCAGCGGTAAGCCAACCTCGGCGCGGTCGAGCGCAAACAGGAACAGCCGCACACTCGAGAGCACGTTGTCGTCGATGATGCTCACGCTCTGGAGCAGCGGGCAGAGCACCTCATCGAATGTGTCGTTACGACAGAGCGCTGCCAGAATATGGCGCGATGGGCGACGAAGGATCGTGAGAGCGCGAAGACGGGGCATGTCTGCGAGGATTGCCTGCCATGGGAGCTCAGGCGTGCACTCGATCCCGATTGTGAGCTCCTCGACAGAACGGGTGTCGAGGTTGTCGAACAGCGACATCAGCGATGCGGGGACTGTCGTGGCAGAGAACGTCGAGTAAAAGACTAAAGCACCATCCACAATGGAGATAAGCTGCGGATAGCCCCGCTTCGTAGGGCGCGCAGTACAGTGAACTGCCCTCAGGCCGTGGAAGGGGTGGAGGCACGTTATGTCTGCAGGAAGAGCCATGGAAAGTGCTCCGTCCGCGTGGGAAAGTTGCTCTGCCCAGATGTGCACAGAAGTGCTCACAGGAAGGGCCAGATGCGAAAGGAAGTCGGCGATGGACTCGGGGTTAGGCCAGTCGCCGAGCTGCAGCGTGTGCAGATGACCAAGGTCGACAACTCGGCGTGTTAATGACGCGACCTCTGGGGTGCCGGAGCTGAGCGCAGGGCCAGCGTCTATAAGGATAAGCTCCTGCAGCCGAGGTGCTGACTGGAGAAAGTCAAGGAACTCGGTCATGGACATCCGTTCACGAGAGTGCTGGTCAAGGAGACAGAGATGGGTAAGCTTGGGACCGAAATGATTCCCAGGCCAGGTCGTGAAGTTTGCGAGGGTCAGCCGCTCCAGCTTAGGTGTTGAACCATCGAAGAGCGTGGGCAGCGTCAATGATTCGTCCTTGCCAAGTTTTAGCACGATGGACAGGGCTTTGAGCTTCGGAGCAGGATGCAGGAATACGCGAAGGATGTTAGAGCCGTAGCGAAACCTCGGCTGAATGTGTATCTCTTCAAAACGCTTGCTATGATATGCGATCGACGGCATGAAACGCGCGCGCTCGAGTGATGGACTATATCGAGAACCAGATGTTGCATCACGCAGGTAGACTCGTAGAGTCGATGCAGCGGAACGATCAAGGAAGGTTAACGCGGCCAACGCAGAGTCGCTATCGATGATAGACCACAGCGACGGGAACGCAAGGACCGTTTCTCGCCAGTGACGGCAGACATGTCCGACCTTGGTCCAGCCATGTGGGTCGTCGCGAACGCCGAGATCAGGAAGGAAGGATGAGGGGATGGTCTTGTCAAAAGCGAGCATTCCAAAGAAATGTGCAAGAATCTCCCGTGGGAGGATGTTGATGGGCGCGAAGGCATTTCGAAGGACACCAATCGAACGCAAAGCAGATACGAGCTTAGCTTCCAGGCGGTCGAGCTGCAGGTTGTGAAGAAGATGCACACATGGGGGAACGGAGTAGCACGTACATCATCAATGTTGAACTCGTCTCGCGTCCTAAAACGATTCGATATATTGGAGTCGGCTCGAGTAAGATCCGAGATTACACACCTTCGTAAATCCCCTTGAGCTGCTAATCTGCCTAGCAAGACATCTGCCAGTTGGGATAGATTGTGGTCCATAACGAACTTGCAGCTGGAGCATGTAAAGGCACTGACTATGAGAGCAGACGTTCCCATGCCCCGGTGCTCCGAAGAAGCTGACACGGCAGCTCGTCCTTTGCAGTGTCGGAGGCTGGCAGTAATTTTAGTAATTGTTAAGTCATCTCGCTGCGCGGCAAACCTCAATCAAAACCGGTCGGCATCACAGACATAGCATAGCATTCCTGGCGGCAGACCAGCGCGAGGAGTTTGAGGGGTAAGTCGTTGAGAATCTTCGAAACACAGGTGCCCGACGGCATTACATACCGGCAAGGGCTACCGGATCCGTCGTTGTTTCAAAAGGGACGGGTACGTGTACTAGTGGCTGAACATGAACCGGAAACAACTCGAGCGGAGGACGCCTTCGCAACTCGACAGTGTGGTGTCGTGATGTCTTCAGGTGTACGTGCGATAAACGGTGACCTGGCGTGCTCGTCGACATCGCACCTGATGAATTGCAGGCGATCAATTCACCGTGCTGGGAATGTAAGACAAGTAGAGATCTAGCAACATATCGAACTAGGAATATACGCGATTTCTGGAGCGAAGATAGTCGAGAGAAGGGCAACCGCGAAGGCAGATTAGGGACCGGAAGCTTTAACAAGCTAAGTTACTTACCTTGTAAACCCAAAATTTGATGGAGCTTTCGTTTACACCTTACCATTACTTATCGAGTAAGTTTTACCTTAAACAGCTGACGCTTACCTAAATCTACTTGTTGTGTAATTTAGGCTTCAATTCTCCTGAACTTCAACTCCAACAGCGACAACAATGTCGGCCACTCCATCAACGTCTTCCGCGCCCGTTGCGCACAACGCTCTTCCCCCGCCGTCAAGCACGGCGGCGGCGCGGTCATCGCGGATAGCGCCTCATTCTCATATCAAGGGCCTCGGCCTCAGTCCTGAGGGGTTCGCGAACGCAGACGGGGCAGGGTTCGTGGGGCAGGTCAACGCACGAGAGGTACGCAGCGTAGTCCTATCCCGTGATGGTGAAGGGACCGACGTGTCGCCAGGGACTGACGTAAACCTCCCAGGCTTGCGGCGTGGTTGTCGACCTCGTCAAGTCTCGCAAGTTCTCTGGTCGCGCTTTGCTGCTTGTCGGCGCACCTGGCACGGGAAAAACCGCACTCGCCCTGGCGATTTCTCAAGAGCTCGGGGCGAAGGTGCCCTTCTGCCCCATGGTCGGCTCAGAAGTTTACAGTACGGAGGTCAAGAAGACTGAGGTGCTCGCGGAAGCCTTCCGGCGGGCGATAGGGCTACGCATCAAGGAGACCAAAGAAGTGTACGAAGGCGAAGTCACCGAGCTCACACCGACGGAGGCTGAGAACCCTCTCAGCGGCTACGGCAAGACCGTCTCGCACGTCATCGTCGGCCTGAAGACAGTCAAGGGCACGAAGCAGCTGCGCCTCGACCCGTCCATCTATGAAGCGATTTTGAAGGAGAAAATCGTCGTTGGAGACGTCATCTACATTGAGGCGAACACTGGTGCCGTGAAACGCGTCGGACGCTCGGACGCTTACGCATCCTCGTACGATCTTGAGTCCGAGACGTACGTCCCCCTGCCCAAGGGCGAGGTGCACAAACGAAAAGAGCTTGTGCAGGACGTGACGCTTGGTGACTTGGATGCGGCAAACGCGCGGCCTCAGGGTGGTCAGGACATCATGAGCGTGATGGGCAGTTTGATGAAGAGCGGTCGGACGGAGGTCACGGAGAAGTTGAGAAAGGAGGTCAACAAGGTTGTGAAGGGATATGTCGACCAGGGTGTCGCGGAGGTCGTGCCCGGTGTCGTATTTATCGATGAGGTACGTCACCCCTCTCGGTTTCCACACAGCGAAATACCCAGTCGCAGTCGCTTCACAGGTCCACATGCTCGACATTGAGTGTTTCACCTATTTGAACGCCCTTCTCGAGTCGCCCATGGCACCTACTGTCGTCTTTGCCACCAACAGAGGCAACTCACTTGTGCGCGGCACGATAGATATAGTGGCTCCGCATGGTATCCCAGTCGATCTGCGCGACCGTTGCCTGATTGTTAAGACGGACTCGTACACCACTGCCGACGTCGCGAAGGTCGTGCAGGTCCGCGCGAACGTTGAAGGACTCAAGCTCGGTGCTGGTGTGCTCGAACGACTGGCCACGGAGGGCGAAAAGAGTTCACTTCGGTAAGGTATCAATTCGACGTTTCAGGTATAGCACTAATATGTTTCGTTGTGCAGGTATGCCTTGCAGCTGCTTACGCCAGGGTCAATCCTTGCGCGTCTGGCAGGCCGCGAGCAGATAGAGCTTGAGGACGTCAACGAGATGGGAGAGCTCTTCTTAGACGCGAAAACGAGTGCCGCCTCTATCGGCACCACTGATACCTACATGAGCTGAGGCTGATTAGGCACGAATATGTAGTAGGTGACGCCTATCGTTAGCGTGATCGCAGCAGCGCTGATAGTGCTACATAATAGGTTCTAGTGCTAGGTGTAGACCTGCCCGTCCTTTCGGGCCAAAATAATTGGATGCTCCGACATTCTTTGTACTCTTGCCTTCGTTCAAAAGGCGTCTTTCGGGGGCGGCATCCAAGGTACCGGCAGTAACTACGTTACGCTTTGACTGCCTCTTCGCAAGAAAGCAGAGGCTACACGTATACGAGTGTTAATATTCTAAGAATATGGGACAATCCCCTAGCGGGTACACGCGATTATATGGTCATATCATACCAGGTCGCTCGTCAAAGGGCGCTCGTGGATGGGTAAGACAACGCCGACGAAAACTGAACAACGCAACCAGAAAGTGACACGGCAACCATGGCGGAGTTGTTGACGGGGATCAGGAGCCTGTGTCTCGCGCTGGCCATACTATGATGGTACCCTGCTTTATAAAATTTGGGAAAATCTGCATCCTGTAGCTTACCACATCCATGCTTCGCGGGCGGTTTTGCATGAGTCGATGTGCACACAGTCTAGCTATATATCCGTATTTTTATAACATCTTATTGAGGTTTTGCAAGAGCAGCGGATCCTTTCCGGTGCACAAAGTAGGTCCTGCACCACTTTTTATAAATTTCGTCAAACAAGTGTCACACCAGATGCCGTCGAGCCGTGCCTCTGCCGAGAAGCCGAGCCGCCTCTCCAAAGTCAACCTCAGTTGTCTGAGATCAGGCGGAGCGACAAATTCATCACGCCTTGCCCGTTCATTGTAACGCTCCACTAATGTTCCTTCCCTATACATGTACATAGCACCTTTTAAACCAAATATGTTGACCAGACATGTCTGGTGTAAGTACAAAAGTCTATGAATGCAGTTGCCAGAATATTTGGTGGGCGAGATCTGGTTGGATCTAGCCATCAGTGGCATTTTTCGGCCAGTTTTGGATCGCTTCCGAGCATCCACAAAAACATCATATCGTCCCTTGCTGCACACCCGCCATAATATGGGTGTCATATTATAGTATGAATACAAGTCCATCATAAGAAATATTCACAGCACCTCCGGGGGCATATTGCAGCAGCAAGATCGATTTTATAAAGCAAGGAGCCTTTATAAACCAGGGGGCCATCATAGTAGCAGCGTAATGGGCTGTGCTGTAATATCACATATACGGCGCGCGGCAGGGCCGGTACAACAAGATAGAGGCTTGTGCACACATCATCAGCGCTGCCTCAGAACAAGATGGATATCTGCCTCGTAGACCAGACAGAAGCTTCAAGCCACCACTCGCGGTGTTCCCAGCCCAGCGCTCGGCACGAGCGGCGTGTCCGGCGAAAGCTCACAACGGCGATGTAACAGTTTCTGTATTCCGCGCTCTTGCTTCTGTCTTGACCGGGGACCAAATGAAATCATCCTCGTTTCTTCTCCGTAGAGCGTTGTATGTAGTTTTGTTATAGACAGAGTGAAGTCGGTGGGCTGTCAAAGCCCAGGAGCGTATACGTATCCGAGGAAGTCGGAGAACAAGGCGGAATTCGGCCCGAGCTCCGAAGGTCTGCCCAACACTGCGTGTGTTCATAATTCCTTTTCCTTTTTTCCCTCCTCTTTCTTGTGTTGGGACCAGCTCGCTCTCGTTCTGCTCTGCGTATTGATGGTCATGTAACGGCGTGAATTAACTACCGCTCTGAAGCTGCCATGGTTCCAGCAAGGATCAACCCGGTCTGATCGCTTTAAACGCCACAAAGTTCGCTTCTTCATTCACAACCATCGCATGCATCGCCCACACAGACGGCTGAGGACTGCCAGTACGGTCTGTAACTATGCTCGCAGTAGCTTTTTTGTGTCTAATAGTTATTCAGGACAGCGCTGAAGGCCGCGTCGGGACAGAGGAGCATGAAGAGGAAGACTTCGAAGATCAAGCTCAAGCGTCTAGCGGGGACATAGAGAAGACGTGGCCGACCGGGACACAGAAGACCGCACGATATTTCCACGGTATTCTTTCGTACACCGATCATGTCACGTTCCTTATGGAATGGCGCACCCAGTCTCTCGCCGGTGGGCATAAACGGACGAAGAAGGCCACGAAGCGTGGTGAGGTCTTTCAAATCCGGAGCACAATGCGCTCGAAGTATCCCGGCTGGCACACAAATCTCGGCACTATCAAGGCCGCCCTCAAGTCGAAGCCCGAGTGGGCTGCATGGACTCAGCAGCTGGTGGGAGAGAGGAAGGAAAAGCTCCAAGTTAACCGAGAGAAGAAGCAGCAGCGGACAGAGCAGCGTGAGAGGAATGGGAGGGAGAGGAAGGGCAAGTCTGCTACTTAGTAGTAGGTGCGTGTGTTGACTTTGACAAAGACTGCACGGCTTCTGATTATTTCCCATACGCAGCGTTGTAGAAACTTAAGACGTAGCCTAATTGGGCAGACGTGTATACACACACAGCCGTGTCTACATCCGCTCTCAGCCTGTACGACCCTGCGCAGGTGCATACGAAACTATGCCTTGAACTGTAGACATCCCCGGTAAGAAAGGAGGGCACACCGAGTGACGCCTTCTTCTGATCCGACGATTGCGTGCCTCGCGGCATCAGCCGGTGTACTGGCGAAGATGTGTCCATTAGTTCGGCCGAATCTCTGAATTTCCTTTCCAACACATTCAGGACAAGGTTCGATGCCGTCAGGATATTGGTTGACGTGGAAAGTTGAGCGAACGTTGAGCGTTCATCTTGTCCAGCCACCGGCCATTAATCAGGTCCCAAGACACCGCCGAGCGACCGCATCAGCATTGTGCGGACACTAAGTTTATCAGTACACACAGCTTCGCTATGCCATCGACGATGGAAGTGACAAGCAGGCCGCATACTACGGTGCCCCCAGATCAGTGTTATGCCGGTCAGTGACTGGTCAGTGACTAGTCGCTCCGGTCAATGACTTATCCGTGACTGACCGGTTTTCCAGGTCCCACCTCGGCAGCCAACCACGTCGCAGGACAGGCCCTGTCGTCCATTGCCAGGGTCTGCCTCCCAAGCGCTCGACACCAGTATCTCGCTTGCGTGGGATCACGAAACCGCCCGGTCATTGACTGTAACTCTGTCATTGACCCATCAGCATTAGTCAATGACCGTGACTAGGATGACTCGGTCGTTGGCTACCCCATGCTGCCCCCAGGTTCATCGTCTCCGGAGTGTCCTGAGCTCTCGGCAAGCGATGACGGAGTGTGACTGTACCCCGAGGGTCACTGCCTACGTCGGCGCCCTCCATGTCCTGGTAAGTTATCATCTATAAGACTGCGCTGCGTCGACTAACAGCTGGCACCGATGCAGTTTGCACCGTCTACCAATACGGCAGAGCAGACATGGACTCGAGACTGACTCTACCTAGCATCCGCGAGGTGTTTCCAGGTGAGTGGCTGGCCTTGGCTATGACTTGTTGGTGCCAACTTGGTGGAGATTCAGAATGCTCCCATCTAGAATATTTTCCGCATCAGCACGACGACCACACAGCGACGGCGAGCGGAAGTTCGACCGGACCTGATTCAGCAGTAAGTACACCTCCCCGACACTGACGGATCTCTATTCTGACATGCAGGTAGACCCGACCGTCCGACGCCAGCGTCCATGTCTCGAAACGCAAGTATACTTGCGAAACATGCGGGAAAGGCTTTCGAAGGTCTGTCGAAGTGGACATTCTCGGTTGGAACCTGCGCTCATCGTACGTGTTAACAAGGCCAAGCGGCCTATCTGTACACATGCGGTCGCACACGGGCGAAAAACGTAAGCATCGTACATTCGTCAAGATTCCATATCTGACACTGTCCCTCTCGCAGCCTACGAATGCACGCATACAGGGTGCGGGAAACGTTTCAAAACCAAGTCTAACATGAGACGCCACTGCCTTGCCCATGACTCGTATAACTCGAACATAGCTGCGACAGTCGAAGCGTAAATGCTCGAAGGATACTTTGGTCACTCTATCCCATGTCTCGTTTGCGTATAATTTCCTAGCGCCTGCAACCTTTGAGTTTCATGAAGAAATCTCTGGCAAGCCTTTAACTTTAGCACTTAGTACTTTAGTCCCTGTCTCTCCTAGGCTAATACAAATCGCTAAAATAGTTCCGACTTTTCATAAATCACGCTAAATGCCCCGACTCGGATAGCTTCTGGCCATAACACGACATGGTTTACCACGCCACAAAATGCCCATATGACCTAGCGCTTCCTGCGTGGCATTCCATACATGCCAGGCTTGCCGGTGCTCTATCGCAAAGTCTCATGTTGGTGCCTCTTATTCGATGCACTGTCATCTAAAGCCGCCTCGAAATGGATATACCAACGGTAAATAAAGTACAGGAATGCAACATCCTGTTTTCTCTTGTTAGCGTATCCGTAAAGTGTCCGCGACGTTCCAAATGCCCATGCGGTCCGTGCGTCCCACAAAGAGAATCCTCCGGCCATCAGGAAGGAATCTAATATCCGATACCCGCTGCATCTCCCTGAGGTCTGCGACCAACTCTCCCGATTTCATGTTCCAGACGACCACGTTCATTTCACCGGCGGCGGCAACAAGGGTACCGTCTGGAGAGAACGCAACAGCGGTTCCACCTGCCCAGATCCTCTCCTTGAAGCGTATGGTTCCTTTTGACGCATCCTGAACAATCAGCATGAACCTGCGATTCTCGCTAGCAATGCTGGCCACGCTACTGCCATCAGGAGAAAAGGTCCCAACGGCAATCTTGCGATTCGGCTCTTCCAGTCGAAGGAGTTCTTTACAGCTGTCGGTGTTGTAAAGACGACCGACAAGGCCTTGAGCGCAGATAAAGATCCGGTCGCCTGTCGGGGAAAACGCGACAGAACGATAATCTGTGACGTTGTAGTGATGAATGGCACCGAGCTGCACAATGGGTGCGCCGACATCGTAGAGAGCGATCTTGTCTTCAAGCATGACTGCCAGCCGCGAGCCGTCCGATGAGAAGACAAGTTTGCGGACTGGCGAATCGAGCGAGAACGTGCAAAGCGGGAGCCCGGTCGCGGCATCCCAGAACTTCACGACATAGTCAGCGGAGCCGGTGACGATACGTACACCGTCGGGGGAAAAGGCCACATCGGTGAGGGAGTAGGTGTGTCCCCGCAAGCGCATAATGGGTTTGCCAGATCTGATGTCCCAGATAACCGCGGTCTCGTCAGCGGACCCAGTGACCAGACGTCTGCCATCTGGGGAGAAGGCAACGGCAGTGACACCGTCTGTATACTCTGGGTCTCTAAGATGCTGAAGCGTTAGGCCATCCGATGTCCGCCAGACGAGGATGTCCGAGCCGACAGTTCGCCAGGATGCCGCCAACAGCTTTCCGTCGTCAGACAACGTGAAGCAAGGCATATGCGTATCGCCGGCAGTGGAGTCAGCAAACTCCAGATATGCGGACTTCGACATCTTGTGGTCGCCTGGTTTCTCCGTGCTTGGCAGTTGGACTTGCCCAAATACGAGGTCTCCGGATCCCTCTTCCCTAATATACGGCCACTTTTGCAGGTCCAATGATGTAATTCTCCGATGTTGCAACTCGACCCATCCGCGATACATCAGGTTAGGTATGGAGATCGAGCCGTCTAGTACACAGGATGGAAGTTCAGCGTGTCATTCGGGAGTCCGTCGAGCAAATCACTGACACTGGGAGTCTTCGACTACCACGGGCGGCTGGCTTTTACGAAGATACGTAGAGAAATCCACCGGAGGGTAATCGCCCTATTATGGTGATCAGTTGCTAGATAATCAGGGTCAAGGACAGTAGGCGTACTCCTAACATGGCTTCAATATCTTCGTCGCGTGCAACGGCACAGTCGGCCCCAGATACCTGCATAATCGGCGTAAGAGATTACAGGAATACGGAAGGGTATAATAACGGGCGCACACCTCAAGAATGTAATCAAGAAGGGCGTCTAGAGGATCGATGGCTTTCCCCTGCTGCCTCCTCAGTAATTATCAATGCTCAGCGATGGAGTAACGAACCTGCCCTTCTGAGAAGAGTGCTCCTCCGTTGCCGAGGTCCTCGGTATCTAACAACTCTTCCACAGCAACAACTCCCGCCACTGTCTCAGGGTCGCTATTGCCGGGCGGCAGTTTATCATGACCGGCACCAGCAATAAGGACTCGCACTATTCCGAGCCTCTTCTTGATTTTGATCCGCTTGACGAAGACACACTGGTCCCTTGTAGAATTTCGACCAGCGCGCTTCGGATACTTCGACCCTTGCCTATGCATTGGAGGCCCGGAATACTCTTTGGTCGTCGATGCGGACAGTTTAAGGCCGACGAACTGCCATATCTGACCTTTGAGCGACACCTCGCGTGTTTTACTCGTGTCTCTGAAGGCGGCTGTCGCCCAATTCGCCGGCGTCTTTACCCAGCCGCTGACGAAGACGATGTCCTCCGGCTCCACGAGGTGATCGGTCCTTGCGAATGTGTACCAGCTGTCGTGTTGGCGGGCCATGTAGGCCATGATTCTCGGGTTTTCATACAAGCTCTCGGCATACGCCTCGCTCTTCAGGTCCAGTAACGCTCCTTGTACTTCCTTGCACATGTAGCCTGCGCTTAAGGCAGCTGCCGCATCAGCGGAAGCACCGCTACGAAAGCTCAGATACGTTAACAAGGATAACAACAGCACCCTCACCCTGTGATTTCACCGTGTATCTGTTTTTCCTCCACACCATGACTGGGGAAACGCCCCGGTCCTATCAGCGCGTGTCGCTTGTCAACACAGAACACATCTGGCGGAAGATCGTCCGTGATCTCGAAGGATTTAGGCCAAGAGGTGACCTTGTGCTCCTTAACAGAGGTATTGAGGTTGAAGAGTCGGACAAATGCGCCCTCGCGTATGTAGCCTACGTCTCCGATCTGCGGCTCTCCCGTCCCATGCGGTTCAGGGTGCCAGAGATGGTGCGCGCGCGCTTCAAAATAGTCGTGGGAATAGCAGGAAATAAGATCCATTGTTCTTCGGAGCGCCATAGATGGGCGCTCCATCAACTAGCGGCGGTACCGAGTTATAAGCCCGTGACTTGCAACTTCGGCGTTCGCCAACTTCCAGCGGTAACCACCGGTGTTCGCCGGTGGCCATTGGTGTTCGCCGGCGGTCCTTGCCATATACGGGTGCGTCACTGTGAGCGCTTGTGAACACCACCGTTCGTTGTCCACTGGAACCCATCGGAATACAGCAGCAACTGGTGAATATTGCTGTGTATCAGTGGCAAGTAGTGGGGTATGTTGGGATATACCAGTGTTCAGCATGTTATGCTGGCTGCCACTGGTATTTGGTCCGGTCGATTCACATGGCAGGTGGCAGACACCACCAAACACTGGTGACATCCACTGGCAGGCAGTGGCCACTGTCCATCAGCATATGCTGTTTATTGTTAGTATGTCATTGAATAATAATTTTTGGCATTTTTCACTGGTCTTTGGGCAAAAGTGTGTGACATTGGGCCATGGTGTGTGACTTGCTTTCCAGGTTGGGCTAACTCTCATGAACAAATTGTTTTAAGACTAGTATCTGGCAGGTTTGGTCTCATGCTTTGTGCATAGATGGCTTATATTACACATATTCTCACTCAGAGAATATACATTTACCTGAGAATTACAACAACAAGGTTTATAGCTGTTGAAATATTAATGTGACTGCTGGCAGCCTGCCCCCACTGCCTGATAGCTCATTCCTGAGCTTATAGAAAGTTTATAAAAAATCTCAGGAGCCTCTAACCAGGTCTGTGTAGTATAATATGCTTCAAAGAGTTACTTACAGCTGCTTCCACTTGGGGACACATCTGGCAATCAATTTTACACACCTTTTGCACTCAGACAGTGTACCGCGTAGAGACACTTCAGTGAGAGCTGAGTTCTGGGATAGTGCACAGTTCAGAGGAGAATAGGCATCTATACAGATGCCGGTGGCTAAGCATGTATTGAGCTTATTACAGAAAAATATTTGTATCTATATTGGTACTTGATAAGCCAGTGGCTTCAAGCAATGTTTGATGCAAATTGCTGGTGATGTGTGCCGGTAGCCGGTGGCAACCTGCGAAGCCCAGTGGGATCCGGTGTGTCTCACTGCCGCCCACTGTTACTCACTGATACCCACCAGCCAACAGCAGCAGCCACTGGAGACTAGCACTGGACTTCACTGGATACCAGTGGGTGCCAGTGAGTACACCCCATATTCAGTGGAATTTGGTGTAGTTGTCAGTCCCGGGCATATTACTGGGTACCGCGCAGTTCGGACGGGCGGGAAGTTGGATCGCTTCCGCTTGCAATAAACATTGAAATATTTGACATGAAGCGTTGGGGGCACCGTCGACGATGACCCTGAACGATAACGTCCGACGTTGCCGAACCCCTTTCCTGGCTGGAGGAGAGCGGTATGTTCAGCCCTCGATGACCTGCGCAGATGTATGTCCCTCGAAAGCTTGGTATAGCAGTTGGTATTAGAAAGCATATCTCTTGACTGAAATGAGCCTCTAGATGGCCTTGCTCGCGAAAATGGCCTTGGCGATTTTTAACAAAATATGGGTATCCCTTGCCGTGAGAAAATGAACTCGCTGACGCCCATGTTACCAGCTTTCCGTCAGGCGACCGCATGCCCTTCACACTGCCAACTCCCGACGATATTTACATTGTTATATCTTATGTTCACAATTTATCGGACCTTGAAATCTCAGGCTGCGCATATCATCTACCCCTCGAGCCTGTCTGCACTAGGATACGGATACCCGGAGCTACCGCTTGGCCAGGAGATCATTTTGGCCACACACTCCGAGGTTCAACGCTACGGTGGGCAGAGAAACAGAAGGTGAGCACATAAGGATAACTGATACTGGAGGCAAGGGCTACGACTCCTGCTCCCCTGAACGCATTCGCAAAGCATCGCCGACATTCCACAAGTGCAAAGGCCCTTCATCTGCATAAGACAGCAGCCTACGATTGTCCGGAAGCCATTTAAGTCCAGAAAGGTACTGCACTGACGTCTGGAACTTGACGACAAACTGTCTCGCCTTAGGACCCCAAATTATGACCTCTCCATACCGGCCAGCAGCAGCGAGGAATGCCCCGTTCGGTGAGTATGAGATCGCAGTTCCGCACGAGCCAATGGTTTCTTTACGGTACATTTCTCCTGTCCAAGAATTGCGGCCAGTGAGCGTACCGTCGTACGAGCCGGTGGCGATCTCGATCCCGTCTGGCGCGAAGGCGCAGGACTTGACCTGGTCACTGTGTTCTTGCAGCTCGATGAGCTCTTCCCAGGTGTCCGTGCGGTATATACGCGCAGCGCCGTTGTTGTCCAAAACGGCCGTCCGCTTGCCGTCTGGGGAGAGGGCAACATCCAAGATCGCACCGGTGTCGGATTGGAAGACGGTAAGTTGTACGATGATGCTGCCGGCGTCGTAGATAGCGACAGCGCGATGCATCTTCGCAGCGAATCGCGAACCATCCGCGGAGAAGACGATCCTGCTTATACGCTCCCCGAGAGCGTACGTGTAGATCGACCATCCTGACCCAGCATCCCAAACCTTAATGGAGCCGTCGTCAGAGACGCTGACGATGCGCGAGCCATCCGGAGTGTACGTTACGTCGCTCACCCGAGCGCCGTGACCGCTCATGGCAAAAACACGCTCGCCGGACTGGACATTCCAGACGACGACGGATGCGTCAGCAGATCCAGAAACCAGGTGTTGATCGTTGGCGGAGAATCCGACAGCAGTGATAGCGTCCGGAGGATACTCGTGGACATTTGACGTGCCGGCTGAGAGGGGAGGGCTCGAGTCCCCGAGATGTTGAAGGGTGAGGCCATCCATCGTCCTCCAGATAGTGATGGAACCAGATCGCCATGATGCCGCTAAGAGGGCCCCATCATGCGAGACGGCAGAGACGTGACGCGTGGGTCGGGATCGATCTTGAAATTTCAAGTACGTCCATTTCTCGTCCGCGAATCGGCGACTCGGTGGTCCCCAGGGAAACTTGGCTTTAGCTGTATCAAAGACTCCGCAGTCTTCGTGGCTAAGCCGTGGCCACTTCAGCAGATCCAGTGATGTGACAAGACGACGTTCAAGCGTGGCTCGCTCTTGAGCGATGAGGTCTGGGATCGAGACTGAACCATCTGCGGAACACGGTAGAACCATTGGACATATGCCACAGTCAGATAACAGGGAATTACTGACATTCATCCTGTACCTGTACCGGCGGCTGGACCTTGCGGAGGTACGTCGAAAAGTCTATGGGCCATTCGTTGTACTGTATGACGCATCAGATCCAGTATCGGAGTGTTTGTAGTAGCAACGCACCCCTACGATGCTCTCGATGTCCTCGTCGCGCGCAATGGCATAGCTGGCGCCGCATACCTGTTAGACGTATAGCTGGCAGCCTGTTTACAGATTCAAGTATGGCGTACCTCGAGAATATATTCGAGCAGGATGTCCAACGGGTCCACGCTCTACCAGTCCAGTCAGCATCTCTCTTTTCTACAACCTTAGACGTAGCTCACCTCGTACGACGATGATATAGCGTCGTAAGGTTCGTCGTCGCCAAATTCGTCGTCGCTAGCCTTGGTGCCTCCGCCAGTATTACCTTCGTCGCCACCCTTCGGAAGCCGGTCATACCCAGCACTGGCGACGATCTTGTACAGAATCTTGAGTCTCTTCTTCAGCCTATAACGCCTGACGAACATGCACTGATTCCTCTCAAGCTCAGTCAGAGGAGTCCCTTCAGGCCGCGGATACTTCTTGCCTTGTCGATGGACCCTTGGACCCGACTGCGTCCTCGTCCGCGATCGAAAGAACTCAAGTCCTACAAGTTTCCCTACTTGTCCTTGCACCGATGCGTGGTACTTCTTGCTTGTGTTGCTGAACACTGTAGCAGCCCAATCGGCGGATGACTTCCCCCATCCGCTGACGAGGACAACATCTTCGGGCCTGACGCCGAGCTTGATAACATCCTTCACATACGAGCACCAGTGCTCGTGCTGGCGGACCATGTACCGCTTGAGCTCTTCGCTCTCGAAAACGGTCTCGGACGTGACGTGGCTCTGGAAGACGAGGAGCGCGCCCTGGACGTCCTTGCATGTGTAACCTGCGCTGAGGCCGGCGGCCGTATCCGCGAATGCAGCGCTATCCGAATCATGAGCACGACGTCGAAATCCGTGGAGATCTGCACTCACACAGAGATGGATCCGCGAGTCTCTTTCTCCTGAACACCATGGCTGCAGAATGGGCCGGGCCCTATCGAATCGTGGCGCTGATCGATGCGAAACACGTTTGGTGGTAGCGTTGGTACGATCTCGAACTGTGTGTCCCAGAAAGAAACTTGGTGTTCTGGCGTCGTGTTATTGATGTTGAAGAGCCTGACAAACGCGCCCTCGCTGACGTAGCCAACATCTCCAATCTGCGGCTCGCCTGTAATATGCGGTTCCGGACGCCAGAGGGCGTATCCTTGGCCGAGCAAGGCGAGACTAGCAGGGTAGATTTTGTCAGGGGTGGGTATATCTGGCGAACGCGAGCGTCGATAGATCTTGAACATGGCTGAAGCTGGCGAGAGCAGCGCCCGAAAGACGGAATACGGGAACTTGGTCACCGATAGCAGGACGAAAGCGGAGACCGATGCGCGTCGCGAAACGCGCGTCATTTGCGCTAACTTTCGCACGATCATGTGCGATGCGTGTTCTCGATATCTCAAGGCTGAAACGACCGCTTCCAGGCTCAGAGTGCAGAGCCTTGTATATATGCTCAGAAACGCAGGTGAGAGTGCACATGAATATCTACACTTATTTACGACTTCTTTGCAGCTGGCGGTCTGAGAGCGGTGCGGCAGAATGCTAGCGTACGCGTAAAGCATCCCCAACATTCCACAGGCACGCCGGTCCTTCTTTTGCAAAAGTCAACAACCGTCTACTGTCCGGCAAGAATTTGGTATCCCAGATGTTAGACGAGGGCGCCGTGAACCCTGCAATAAGCTGTCGCGACGTAGTGCTCCACACCCGGATTTCGCCCTCGCCCTCGTTGAGACCTCCGGCTGCGGCGATGAATTCGCCATTAGGAGAGAATGCTACCGCAGTTCCAAGCGATTCCAAGTGATACATGAAGTCGACCGTTCCGTCCCTGGTGACGATGGCCACCGCTTGACTCCAGACAGCGGCGAGAGGACCGCCATCCGGCGCAAAGGCAGAAGCCTGGGTCTTGCTAGGAAAATCTTCGAGATGCATCACCTCTTTGCAGTTATCGGTGTTGCAGACGCGTCCGCCACCGCGATGATCGCCAATGAATAAGCGATCTCCGCTAGCGGAGAACGCTATGGTCGCCACCTTGGCACCGTGCGAAGGCTCAAGGACGGCGAGCTGAACAATGGAGTCCGTGTCGTAGAGCGCTACTGAATGCTTCATCTGAACGCCAAAACGAGAGCCGTCTGGGGAGATCAACAGTCGCTCGATCTCGTCGCCATGGGGGAAGTGACAAAGAGGCGCGCCGCTTTTGGCGTCCCAGAATTTGACTGCGGAGTCTGTGGAGGCGGTGACGATGCGCAAACCGTGGGTGATGTATTGAACATGCTCGATGGTTTCACGATGGCCCACAAGGCGCAGCAGTGCTCGCCCAGTCTCCAGGCTCCAAACGATTGCGGTCCTATCCGCCGACCCAGAAATGAGGCTACCTCCGTCCGGAGAGAAGGCGATGGAAGCGATAGTTTCTGTGTGGCCTTCATGACCTAATCGCTGAACTGACAATCCGTCTGACAATCTCCAGACAATTATCTCCAGCTCACTGGAGGTGGCGGCCAAAAGCTCGCCATTCGGAGATGATGCGAGCACGCTGGATGGTGCGGCGTCCGCTGTGAGTCGGCTGTCGAAACAGAGGTATCGCCATTTCGTTGGCAAGACGAGCGATAGGTCAGGGTCGTCGGTAAACTGCACAGGGGCCATTGCAGACGTGCCAGCATCGTCAAGGGTGGCATTGGGCCATTTACGAAGGTCAGTGGCGGTGATGAGACGGTGTTCTAGCTTTTCGAACTGTTCGCGGGCTAGTAGCTCAGATATCGATATCGTCCCGTCTGCACGGAACATTAAGACGACTGGCTGTGCCTGCTATATGAACACTTACATTGATCCTTGACTTCGACAGGTGGCTGAACCTTGCGGACGTATGTTGCAAAGTCTATCGGCCGATCGTCGTCCTGCCATACAAATGGTCAGTAGTGACATGGTCCATTAAAGCAAGCACATACCCCTATTATGCTGTCGATATCTTGATCGTAGGCGATGGCGACATCGGCATCTGATACCTGAGCAGCGCTACGCACTGAGACTTCAAAACGCGAAGCAACACTGTGGACGACTTTACCTCGAGGATGTAATCAAGCAGCACATCTAGCGGATCGACGACCTGTGGCTTCCTCAATGAGCTTTCCTTGCTCAAGTGCGGAACGCTCCTCACCTTCTCTTCCAGCCACTGTAGACCGTTATCTTCCATATTGTCTCCGGACTCGCTGTCTTCAGCTACGAGCCCGTCTTCCGCATCACCTCGACTACCATTTCCCGGCAGCCGATCGTAACCTGCGCCGGCAACAATTGTCTTCAGCACCCCAAACCTACGCTTGATCCTATAGCGCATTAGGAAAATTGACTGGTCCTGTTCGAGCGAAGTCGGAGATTCTTCCCCGGGTTCGCGATATCTCGACCCTTGACGATGGCTTTTCGGACCTGAATGTACTCTGGTACGCGACCCCAAGATTTTGAAGCCAACGAATTGCCCAGCTTTGCCTCCAAGCGCGGCATGGCGCTTCGTGACCAAGTTACTGAACGCCATCGCAGCCCAGTCTGCGGATGTCTTGACCCATCCGCCCACAAGGACAATATCCTCCGTGCTGACCTCGTGTCCCAGAACGTCCCGAACATAAGCGCACCAGTGTTCGTGCTGGCGAGCCATGTAAATCTTCAATCGGCGACTTTCAAACACAGTTTCAGAGTACGCTTGACTCTGTAGCACCAGCAGCGCGCCTTGGGTCTCTTTGCATGTGTAGCCTGCGCTCAGGGTCGCTAAAGCCCCCGTTTCTCCGAGACTAGGCGCAGTCAAGACAGGCGACATTCATACAGAACGGGTTGGACGCACGAAAGAGACCCACTTATCTCCCGCTTTCTCACTCCATGGCTAGGATAGTGCCCATGATGAATTGGCCTGTGTCGTTTGTCGAGGTCGAAGACGTCAGAAGGGAGAGCGTCGGTAACTTCGAATGATGGCTTCCAGCGCCTGACTTGATGCTCGGGCTTGGACGCATTGATGTTGAAGAGTCGTATAAACGCACCCTTGCGAATGTATCCTACGTCGCCGATTTGCGGCTCGCCTGTCGAGTCGTGAGGTTCTGGGTACCACAAGGCATACCCAAGGTCTAACGAGAACAGGCTTGAGGGATAGACAACGTGAGGCGAGGTTGGATCGGAAGCACTTGACGGACGATAGAGTCCAAACATGGCAGGAATATTGAGGAGTTTGGTTTCGTACGACGTCAGCGCAATGTCGCATGACGAAGGGCAAGTCGATGCCCAACATAGGCGCCAACGTGGGGCGATCTTTTCGCACGATTATTATTGACGCAGCTCCAGACTTGTCCTTTTGACAACAACACCACGCGTCATCGACCTCTTCGTAAGCTACATTCGCTATCTAGTTTGGATTTGTGTTTTGCATGGATATGTGCGCAATGTCGAACCCTTTGAGGACAACGGAGAGAGAGAGACAAGCGGAGCCGTCAATCAGCTATCTAGGCCTCCGAGCGAACGTTGTGACCTCCTTTTGCGACGGCCTTTCCTGACTCTAATACTACAGCTGGAGGCTCAGCGTGGTAACAGCTCAATCGCTCCCTTTCATATACGGTTGGCTAGAACATTGGCAAGGTCGTGATAGACGGGTCAATGTCAAAAGAAGGGCAGAGCGGCCGGACAGAGCGGCTGGACAGAGCAAGGCGCACGTCCTATGACGGAGAATTTGTGTGATACACCACTCGATGCAATCGGTTGTTTGTCTAAAATATGACAACATCAACTGCTCACTTTACTTTTATGTTGAGAAGTAGCCTCTCGATGGTATGTGTTCCTGGGACGCGAATTGTTTAGCAACACAACATCTAGGCTTTAGGCAATTTCTCGTGCGAAGCCATCGGCTAATGGGGCTAGAGCTGGCCTTGCTCTGGTTGACTCGCAGCGTGTAGTACGTCCCAGGCTCACTTTACGCCGTCATCATCCCAACTCCTCAGGCTACGAATTACAACGCCCTCCCTTGACACCTCATGTTCCGTCTGCATCGTCGGCCACCAGCTCCGGACAAAATCTACTCATCTAGTCTCGAGTCGCTTCACTTGGGTCGTGCCCTTTGGTACCCGGAACCGCATGTGACGGGCGAGCCGCAGATCGGCGATGTGGGTTACATACGCGAAGGTGCATTCGTCAGGCTGTTCAATCTGGACACCTCTGCACCCGAAAAGCGAGTTACGTTCTGGGAAACACCCTTCGAGGCCGCCGAACCCTTACCGCCGGGTGTGCTCAAGATTGACAGCAGGCGTCGCCCGCTGGCTCCCAACCACTATTGTAGCCATGGTGTCGAGACCAAAGAAATGCATGCTTCGGCCAATGTGTGAGCGGAATAACTCACCCGATAGATGTTTGGTCACTGACTGTCAGCAGAACGACCGGTATAGGTGTCTCCGTAACCCTCAATGCCGAGTACACGTGCAAAGGAGCCCAAGGTGCAGTTCTCGTACTCAAAAGCGAGGCCCACTCCGAAATGATGTTCGAGAGCCGGGTACTTGAGCAGTATATCATTCGGAACCACGACAGTTGGTACAGATACGCAAGGGACGTTCTTGGACATCGTGTCAAGAGGGAGAAGCTCATCATGGTCAGCGGCTGGGTCAAAACTGAAGCGGACTGGGCAGCAACTGCATTCTGCAACACTAGCGTGAAATCTGGCGCATCACTCGGAGGCAATGTCTTTGGTGTTGCCGGAGCCGAAATGGGCGGATCGTCCACGAGCTCTTTAACGGGCCCAAAGATGCATCGAAATGGCGAGCACTACACAACGAACACGTCAATAGCCCCTCCAATGGCGGCAAAGAGGGACCAATGCGTCTTTCTGAGGTGTTACAAGATCCTATGGCGACTAGGGGTCTTACCAAAGGTGGTTGCGGGCGCGGGCTACGACCAGCTTCCAGATCCAGGAGATGCGAGAGGTGCCTCGGCAGGAGAAGGGGTCATCGCTAGAGGGGAGGAGGATGTCGACGGTATGGGCGATCTCGGTTTTGTAAGCGAGGTATGTGCTCCCCCACGGTACATTGCGAGGCGCACCAACCAACAAGACACCAGAGCGAGGTTTCCGATCCGCTGGACATCCTGCTGGATTATATCTTGGAGGCACGCCTTCTTCCCGTTTCCGTTCGTGAGTCCTCGCGCTAAGACGGGAGCCTCTGATAATAGACTTCTGGCGTCGAGATCGCCATCGCAAGCGATGGTGACGTGGAGAGCGTCGTCGTAAGTATTTTGAGATGTATCTGCCAGATGGGCGATGACTGAATTTGAATTCACTCAGGGTGGCATTCACGTAGTTGATTTCGCAAGCTACCTTCGCCAACTGCAGCCACCTGTGGAGGTCGAGGGCGCCGGTATGTTCGTGATCGTCTCATGATGGCACCATCTAAGTATGATTTTATTTCTCGCCCAGTCGGATCGCTGTGCATGGAGAAAGTTATATCACATGAGCGAGATCGCGCTTTCGCGAGGCGCACCATTACCGCTTCCGACTTGGCCGATTGGCCGAACGTCATTCGTGACAACGCTGGTCGCTTAGAGGATGGACGCGTTCATATCGGGCCCACGGAAGCAGAGGCTTGGCCGCTGAAATTGAAGCGGCTCCTCTTCATCGACTCTAGGCATCCATCCCATCCCTGCAGCTGCTTTTCTGTATCGAGCGATGGCCAGCTCTTGGCAGCGTCCTTCAGGCATAATGACATCCTTGTATGGCGGCTCTCTGATGGTCTGCTGGTTCAACGCCTACACCAGCAGGGTCACAAATACGACGTCTGGTCTCTATCATTCTCTCCCACTGATTGCGTCCTTGTCTCGGGATCCGCTGATAAGATCGCGATTGTCTGGGACATTAAGACCGGTCACGTACTTTTTCGTCTGGTAGGAGACGAGGGGGCTATGCGTAGGGTTATATACTCCCCCGACGGCGCGCTTATCGCCACCGGTTCCGGTGTCTACACGTCTGTGAAGATTTGGGACGCCTTCACCGGAGTATGTCTCCACTCCTTCACCGGCGAAAAAAATTCCATCTACGACCTCGCCTTTTCACCCGATAACTCATATTTCTGTGTTGCGGTGACCTACTTTTGCTATATCCACGACACCAATACCTTTGCTGAAATTGCTAGGCCGCGGCACGAAACGGACCGAACACTCAGCTGGTCAGTGTGCCATAAAGGAGATCGCATAGTCGATGCATCGGTCAAGAATCAGGTGAAGATTTGGAGCATGGCAACAGGAGAAGAGCTCCTGGCGATTGATCACCCGAAGCTATTATCGTGGCCTGTCGTATTTTCTCCGGATGACGCCGAGGTGCTGGCAGTTTGCGACGCAGACAACACGGCTGTCACCTACGACTCACGAACGGGTCAGCTATGCCGTATCTATAGGCCATCAAAAAAACCTCGTTGCGCGGCGTACTCTTCGAACGGAGACTACGTTGTCTTCGGAGACACCGGCGGAGATCTCGCGGTATACGACGCGAAGTCTGGAACATTTCTCGCAACCTTTGTGCTGGGTGAAAATGATAGATACCTCCAGGAGATTCGATTTATTTCTGATAGCCAGACTGTTCTGATGCGTTTCTTACACGGGCCTCTCAGATTATGTAACATCCAAGATGCAATGCGCATGCGATAGCGTTGAGAGAGGGTAGAAATACTTGCCTCGCATGTGGCTTGTCGGAGCAAATATATACTGTAGATGAAGTGCGAGATAGATCACGCAATGCGTAAAAATTCATAGTGCTATATCAAAGTACCTACCAATGGCAACAGTATAAGGCCCATAAGGAACGGAACGGCACGTTGAAAGAAGTCGTTACCATCGGCCGAACTCAAGTGCAACATATTGGTGGGATAGAGACTTAGGTTCGTGGTGATTGTTTTGGAGGTATTTGTGTGTGCATGACGGCCGTTTGGCGTTGTAAATCGCAGCTGCATGCCGGTGTAGAGCTGAGGCGAGAGCCTCGGAGGACAGCTCCGGGCTCGACTCAAGGTGGAAGATGAAGAGCTGAGGAAATTATTATTACGTGCGAGAAAGTTGATAGCCCTTGGCCGTAGCTCTAACTTGGTGAGTAAAAAGCTCGACATGTCGAAGTCGGAGTTCGGAGACGAAGTACAGCAGGTGACGCAGAAAGTTCTCAACGTGAATATTTGCTGAGCGCATGTACCGACACAAGTAAGCTTCGCTGGGGAATCCTGGGTCGCATGACAAGAAGCGTGCGCCGCGCTAAGACAAGCAAGGGTGTTGTTGGTGACGGCGAGAGGCCGGGCTCCGGCAAGCCGTGAGTATCTCAGCAACAGAGTGTACGCTAGCTACGTCTAGGAAGAGTGTCGACATTGATATCTGTTGCAGGCCGATGGGTCGTCGAATCCGAGGGCCGACGCGCGAATAAACTCGTCTGGCGCTGGCAGCTCCGGCGTGAATACTTGAGTCTGCAATCGGGTGATCGCCCATAAAACGGCAGAGACAGTCAAAGCGATTTTGAACTTTTAGTCACCAGCTCGTTGGCGAGAGGGGAATAGGGGCCAGGAGGCATCCACGATTCAGATCTTATTGAAACAATTCGCTTAGCTACCTCTAGGTGGTCTCACCCCCGGGGTCCTCAGGTACACTGCCGCATACAGTAATTCGATCAAAAGGCATACTTAGCACCCACTTTCTGCCCACCTCGCGTCGAGCGAGCCGGAGCGACTCGAACTCACAGAGCTGAGGCTCCTCGCTTTCTTCCGATTCAATATAGGTTCTGTCAAGCTGCGTAGAGTCAGGTTGCGCAGTGTGAGCAAGAGTTGTATGGCTATGCAGCGGGCTTAGAATAGGTACGCATGAACTCATAGTAGCTGATAGTAGACTAAGTAGAGTTACCAAACCTTTGTGGCATCAACCTCACAGTATCTATGTGCGACACTCAAGATACTGCGGGTGCGCCGTCAGTTGTCTGCCCATGAACCTCGGCGTCTTATTCGGTAGATGCTGTCACTACGACGAGCTCATTCGCCAGCAAGGCGACATTTGCCAATGAGGTGTGCAGCCATCACCCTGAGAACCCGACGGTTGCGTCTACTTCCTCCACGGTGACGATGTTGAGTACTCGGCGCTCGCGCGCAGTCGCAGCAGCCGAGGCGACGCTTGGCAAGACCTGCCGCATTGCTGGTCGTGGATGCCTCCTGATAGGGGCTGTGAATGGGAAGTCGCGAGCGGAGCGGTCCTTCGTGCCGGTCAGCCACGGTCACGTGAAGGCCCAAAAGAGGTTCTTACATAAGCGTGTCGCGATGTCTGATTTCCTGAAAACTCTTACATTCATGGTCACCATATTGCTCGACGCCGCAGATACACCTTCCCCATGTATACATCATATAAAATACACACATTTTACGTTCTCCTTCTCTCGACAGCGATTCGCAGCCTCTTGACCACCGCTGAGTCATCGATGCAGTATGCTTGACGTGTCACATCTTCCAGTTGGAGTCCAGCTACATTGCACGACTCCTCCATAAGCGTAACGTAGAGGTGCCTACGGAAAAGAGAGATGGCATACGCGCAAAATTGCATACAAGGACCATCTATGGCTAACTGGCACGAGCGTTGGCGACAGATGCTTCCCCAATACTCTCGCGGCAGCACATCTAGGACGTAGCCAGCGATGTCTGCAGCTTATTGACTCATATAGCTAGCGCTATTATTGCATTCTCCGGCAGCTCTTTCGCTGCTATGTCGGAACAGACATTCTCACTATTCTTGCACGCGCATCACCAATGCGGACTATCACAATTCCTAAAGCCCAACGAATGGCAGAAAAGAAGTGCTTACCTCGAGCTTATATTAGCTTGCCTAGAAGCTATCAACCAGTATATGGTGCGCATCTGTCTTTTATGCGTGCGAAATCATCAGGCTCATAGCGCTGGAACTGTCCCTGCCGTCGATCTTGCCGCGTGCACGTCCAGGCTTGTTCTACGCCGCCATAGCTGCTCCACCAATCCGCTGCACACCACCCTTCTCAGGTGAACATGTTCCGCATCTCTCGTCCGTCACCCTCTCCAGAGGAAGTTTATTCATCCAGTCTTGCGACGCTTCACTTGGGCCACGCCCTCTTGTATCCGGAGCCGCACAAATCAGGAGAGCCGCAGATCGGCGACGTAGGCTTCTTCCACCATGGAGCATTCGTCAGGCTCTTCAACCTAGATACCTCTTCGCCCGAGAAGAAGGTTACATTCTGGCCGACACCGTTCGAGAACATAGAGCCCTTGCCTCCGGGCGTGCTCCACATCGATTCTAGGCGTCTTCCATTTGTTCCTGGTCATTATTGCAGCCATGGAGTTGAGAGAAGGGAAGTTAATGCCTCAGCGGACGTGTGAGTGGATCGAATTATCCTAGACTTACCTTCATGCCGACGCCTCGCAGGACGGCCGGCGTTGCAAGCATATCCTACAACCCAAGTGCCGAGTACACGTGCAAGGCGGCGAAGGGTGCGGTCCTCACGCTCAGGAGTGAGGCATACATCGAGAAGATATTTGGTAATAATCTTCTCGAGAAGTACATCCTCAGAAACCACGACAATTGGTATGCATATGTCAAGAATATTGCACTCCAGGATGTCGAGCGAGAGGACCTCGTCTTTGTCAGCGGCTGGGTTAAGACCACAGCGGACTGGATGATAACCATTTTTCAAGGCACGAACACGCACAGCAGAAGAAGCCCGGAGATAAGCCGACACGGCGAAGGCTACTTAGGAGACCCGCTCGGGGAGACGAAGAGACACCAATGTTTGTTTGTGAGCGGCTACAAAGTACGACGCAGGTTTGGAGTGGTGCGAGACGTCGCCTCGATTGATTAGGACCAACCACTAGCAAAGCATGCGGGACCTTCAAAATAATGTACGTGCTGCACTACGCACTCTACGAGGTGCGAAATCTGACTGAGTCTTAGTATGGAGCGGGTCAGCTACAATGAACCTGTCTGTTTCGCGCTTTGAGGCTCAAAGACCAAATTGAGACCAGTTCTTTGATGTGCAGAGCGCAGCTAGTTGCATGAGGTTACAGTTGACACACTATGGACGCTGTTGTATATGATTTTCTCGTGTCTATCAGAATGTACCCGAGTCTTCGATAGTTAGGCAAAATTCTATCATCACGACTTACCCAATACGTTGGCCACCACGACAGCTACGCACGCGTAAGCTCTTCGAGCCCCACATTTCATGTGGACTACTTCGACAGTTCGCTCTGGCCTCGAGTGACGAGCCTGATCGAGCCATAGGACTTCTTGAAGCACGCCGAGATTTATCCATATTCCACAATATTGATATATTAATTTGCTGCAACGATACGCATGCGTACGAGCTTAGTCTGGGTACGACTGCTTTTAGCCAGAGAGAATCCCCGCCGAAACAGGGCTAGAAATATCAAATTGCGCCCAATACGTTGGCTCAAATTGACTAAAACACAGATACCCTTGCTGTCGCTGTCGAAAAGGACTACTATGTTGGACGGCGGGTTAAAATCACTCTAAAATATTCGTGTCCGTCACCGAGTCAGGCAGCTCTCCCATAATGCTTATGCCCTTGGGGACATGAAGCGATGTAGTTGAAGTCTCGTCTAACAGGGAGCACGACTCGGAGAGCGGCGTGTCAAGCGATATGACCACGCTTTGCTTTTTCCTGAAGATGAACAATCGTCTGTTTAGTTACGGCGGAATGGCAAGCGCGACGTAACTAGCAAGCCACTCGGAGTACCATAGAAGAGTAACGGCGTCAGTCGTCGTCTGAGAACTGCTCCGAGAACCGCATCTGTATAAACATGTCCACGAGCTTCTTATATTCCAGGGAGTTCGGTCGTCATTTCAGGGGCGGATCTCGAGCAGCTCTGCGCGCAGCGGTTCCTGACGGATACGTAGTAAGTGTATGTCCGCATTGATGCATTTCAGATCGTATTTATGGAGACAAACGTGGACATCCTGTGTATAGATCGTATAGCTAACATTGTGTAGTCGTAAAATGTTGGGTCAAGGGCGTACCTAATCTGCATAGCCGTCTTCTCCTCCGGCAACTTATCTGCAGCGCCTGCATGCCTTTTCTCCCAAATTGACGAGGGCAACTTGAATCCATGCCAACCCTTCACGCTCATTACCCGCGTATCTGCATGTCTCGAATTACATTCCAGCTTCCCAAGGCTGTCCGGTTGAGTGACCATTGCTGTTAGACACACTCTCTCTTCAGGGTAGACGCGTCGGAACGCGCTGTTCGGGGCGTCGAGGATAGTCTTCATGTGCTGCAGGCTGTTAGGAGGAGATTAATGGAAGTGACTGGCCCGAGTGCGAGCGGATTGTTAGGCTGTTGTTAAGTACAAAAAAATATGAATTTTACAAGACATGCACATCAAATTTATCACAGTATCTGCGCAACTATCCCAGGCATTTCCAATTGACACGCCGATGAGCGTACAAGGTTCGAGCACCGCGCAGCTCATCTGGTTGATAATGTCTACCCCTCCCCTCAAAGGTGTCATGTATTGCGTTCTAAGCAACTCTGGTCAGAGGGCTCCAGGTTACACTTTGTGTGTAATCGCACCTGCACGATTCATGCTCAAGTGGCACTGCTACGCTTTGCGGCAAGCCATAAAAGCAAATGTCCAATGTTGATGCTAGTAGTGATAAAGATAAAACTGAGAGCTACCACAGATAGTCGGCCCCAGGGTAATCAACGATGCCCAGGCTTAGACGAGGATGTCCAGGAGAGTGCGCGGGACGTAGCGACTTAAAAGGGCCCGGAGCGGAGCGCCCTAAAGAAGCAAAGCGCTCTTGTTACTATTCTTCGTGACTCTAGCTTGTCAGCGTCATTCGCACAACGGCCGCCATGTACATCGTCTCTTGCGCGCAAAATATGACATTTCTATCCTCTACGTCTCTATCTGCTGGAATCCGCTTGGTATTCTCATACATGCCGTCGGACGCATTGATTGCTATCCAGTCCAGTCATACCAGGCTGCGGTGGCTCAACAAGGGCGGCGCGGGAGTTATGTGCAATTCCCATGACAAGTTCGAATATAGATATGTACACCACTATCCAGTTACGCCTCCAATGGTTCGACTCTGAGGGGCAGGCTGGGCTTCTTGCCGTCCGGCCCCACGGTAGGATACGCGATGCCGGCGCGATTCCAGAAAATGTCGCCGTTCTTGCCCTTGCAAAGCGACAATCGGAAGGACGTGATCAGCATCGCAAGCAAGACCTCTGGAGCGTTCTGTCAGCAGTGTACCGCAGAAAGTGCTGGGTACTCACTCATTTCGAGCTGCGAGAATTTAAAGCCGCTGCAGATATAGAGGTGAGTTAGGGCAGACTTGCTTTAGAGACGGGTTAGATCGTACATGCATGCCCGCCCTCCGCCATTGAAGGTCATCCTGTGAGTTGGTTAGCGAGGGGCAGCGTCGGTAGGTTCTGGACTGGACTTGCAAGTTGGAATATACCCCAGGAATTTTCGCATCCGTGACCGACTCGGGAAGTTTGCTATCTAACCAGCGCTCAGGCTTCCACTCGCACGCGTCGTTGCCCCAGATCGCCTTGTTGCGGTTCGACGAGTATATGCCGATCATGATGGCAGTACCCTTCGGGACGTGGATGGCCGTGGTGGAGGTGCCGTCGCGTAGCGTGAGCGGCGTGCTGAGCGGCATGATAATATCGCGCATGCTCCTACGAATGTATCATAATCAGCTGAAGTACCGTGATACAACCGGTGCAACGTACTCGCGAGATGCAAATGCAACGGGGGGATAGCTGCCACAGCTCCCGTTAGAGATGCTCGTTGGTCATCAAAAAGTGCTACCTACAGGCGCATCGTCTCCCTGCAGATGGCATCTAGGTAGGGCAGGCTCACGAGCTCGTCGTACTCCAGATCCTGCCCATCGTTCTGGGAGCGAGCCTTGAGAAGCTCTGCACGCAGCCTCTCTTGGACGTCGGGGTTAAGACAGAGTAGATGCAAGATTCGCGCCATTGCGCCCGATGTGGTGTCGGTACCAGCCAACGTGAATGTCCTACACATAAGTCACACCAGCGATCAGCGTCCTCAGACCCGTACGAGGTACGCAATAGCCATACGTGATCTGTGCGATGATTTCTTCCTCAGGCAGCTTGTCTGCGGAGTCGGCGTTCATGTTCTCCCGCACTACCGAGGACGTCTTGGATTAGCATCGAATGCTTAAACCTGGGATACGCGCACATACGCAGGACGCTCATCAAATCCCGGCCCTCCATGACTTTAATTTTCAGCTCCTCGTCATTGCTGTCAAGCGCAATCTTCTTCTCCGCGTAGATCTGCCGAGATGTACTGTCCAGGACATCGAGGAGAGCTTTCATACGCTGCATGCCGCTATGCGGCACGAGATAAAAGTGCCTTTTAATGAACGCGCCGACGGCAGGGTACCGCTGACAGAGGTCGATGAGAGGGTCGAGTACGTGTATTACCAGACGGAAGAGGGCGAGACGGGATAGCGTCGGGCTGTCTCGATAGTCGGCATGATAGAGAAGACGCAGAAAAGGGCAGACGTACCTGAAGTCCTTGACGGCAACTGCGAAATCGTTCTGGACGTCCTCCACCAGCGGGTCGAAGGAGTGTCCAAAGCCGCCCTGACCCATGAGCTCGAGTGCCGTGCGGCTCATCCAGACAAGGACATCTACCTCCTCGGTCTGGGACGCCTTGAGTTGCATCTGGATGCCTGTGCGGGACTGTGCCAACGAGATCAGATAGACTCGGACATCATTCGCAATGCAGCGCACGTACGCGGTTCACGACCTCGTAGAATATCGGCGTCAATCTGCGCATGTGCGCGATAGAGAATACAGGGTTCAGAAGCTTGCGTTGCTTGCGGTGATGTTCGCCTGAGGGTAGCGCAGTTGGCTCGACGACGCAGATACTGGAGAATCCTTGCTCGTACCAAGGGTTGAAAATAAGCCTGGACCAGTGCCCAGCTTGCGTCCGCTGCAAATCAAGAATGTAAATGCCGAAGGAGCATACCGTAAGTGCGAAACTACAAACACAATCTGAGATGGCGCCTCCTCATAGACGTCTTGATCTTTGACGGTAACATGGTGCATGGCTTTCGGGTCGAAAACCCACAGTACGGGTCTCTGCGAGCGGGGACATAAGTATTACTGATGACTTCCAGCTCGTCATCAAAAAAGCTGCTCACCCCTAACATTCCAGTGCATTTGACGACCTGTCCATAGTCGTTTGTAAGATGATCGAGGAATGGCCAGGCACCACGGTTCTGCAGCTGAGCCATATTACCTGTAATGAATAGATGATTACTGTTCGTAAGCCACGGGTTGGAACGCCGTAGATACATACCCTTCAGAACTGACGGCGGCATCGGCCCCGGTATCGCATCCAAAGGGGACCGGAGGACATAGTTTCTCGCCAGTTTCCACAGTAGCAGAAGCAACCCCGCCAATGCGGCCCATGGAATAGCGGAGCCGAGGAGAGACATCTTGGGTGCAATAAGAACGTGTAGGAGTCGAGCGGTGCGTTGGCGGATCCCGAGGAGTGCTTTATACATTGCTGCCCCTGCCGTGCCGACCCTTATTGATATCACTCCTCGCACTGCGCATTGATTGTCAAAGCACGCCCGTGGGACTCGTGAGCGAAGCGCGGGCCGTAGGCAAATCTTAATGACGTCAGCTGATCTATCGAGGCTGATGGGCGCGAGGATTCTTAACAAATGGCTGAGCACCGAGAGCAGCCTGTGTGTATGTGGCAACGGTAATACGTATCAGTGTTGCTCTCAACGCGCCAGGAATATCTGTGGTGAATTATTCGGGTAGGACATCAGGAAGTAGGACTTGGCTCCATAGTGCCCCATAATGTTCCTCTAGCACCATGTCGCAGTCGCACTGTGGAGCCAAGTTATTTTCCTGATAGATGGCATTCGTTGTCATGCAGTTCAGTGGATGCAGGAGCAAGCGTTTTTCTCACGATCGGTAAAGGGGCCAATAGTCAAGCAATTTTGAGATTCTGCCGCACCGAAGGCTGGGTATCAAGCCAAGACGCGGCATGGCTTGTGCTAGTAAGGTTGCCTGGCTCAGCATAAAGAATATCACAAGTTTATTGCGTAACATAGCCACCTTGCACGCAAGTCAAATTCCAGGGATGAGTGTGGTTGTTTGCACTTTGCGGGTCTGACGTGGCAGCTGAAAGACAACAGCTTATATAATCTCTTTGTGGCGACCGATCTCCGCGCAACACCGTGAGCACGTGCAGCCTCCTGAGCGACTCGACTCACGACGTGCGCTTTGCCAGCCTCCCACTATCATCTGAATGATAGCCGCAGTAAATATCCACATCCTTCAGCTTCATCGTCAGTGCCCCAAAATCTGGCGTGCACCACGCCCTAACGCACCGGGCCGGGCCATCGGTTGACTAAGGTTTGAGCGTCCTCCCCTCGTGCGAATACATCAAGCTGATGGCTCCTTCCGGCGTTATCGATCTACGGTGCGCTCTCTTCACATCGCCGTCATTCCCCTGCCTTCCTCTATCGCATAGTATTCTCGCTCTAACACGTCATGTTCCGCTTCCGTCGTCTACCGTCTGCTCCAGACGGGATCTATTCATCCAGCCTCGAGACCCTCTGCCTCGGTCACGCCCTCTGGTACCCGGAGCCGCATGTGACGGGGGAGGTACAAATCGGCGACGTGGGCTTCATTCGCGACGGCGCATTTGTCAGGCTGTTCAATCTTGATACCTCTGCGCCCGAGAAGAAGGTCAAGTTCTGGCCGATACCTTTTGAGGACATAGAGCCCTTGCCTCCGAGCGTACTGCAAATCGACTCCAGAAGCAGCCCACTCGTCCCCGATCATTATTGCAGCCATGGGGTGGAGGGCAAAGAGATACATGCCTCCGTGGACGTGTGAGTACACTGGTTCGTTCGAAAACCGCCTTCTCTCTGACGCTCTGCAGAACGGCTGGCGCAGGCGCATCTGCGGCCCTTAGTGCCAACTACACGTGCAAGGCAGCGCAAGGCGCGGTCCTCGCCCTCAAGAGCGAGGCGTACGCAGAATCAATATTCGAAAGCCACGTTCTCAAGACTTACATCATCAGGCACCACGACAAATGGCACGCGTATGTCAAAGACGTCCTCGGCCAGGACGTCCAGCAGGAGAACATCGTTGTTGTCAGTGGGTGGGTTAAGACTACGCCGGATTGGGCGGCAGTTACCTTCCGCAACACGAGTACCAGGTTCGGGGCCTCATTCAAAGGGCATGCTGGTGGGACCGCGGGAGTAGAATTTGGCGGCTCTCATACGCGCTCTGTGACGGGCCCGCGGATGCAGCGTCAGGGAAAGAACTACTCGAAGAACGTGTCAGACCCCTCTACCGCAGAGGCCAAGAGGGATCAGAGTACCTTCCTGAAGCGTTACAAGACGAAAAGGCGATTTGGGATCTTGCAGGAGGTCGTCGCGGGCGCGGGCTACCATCAGCTTCCAGACCCCGGAAACACGAGAGGTGGTTCGGGAGAGGAAGGTGTGATGGCACAGGAGGTGGAAGACGTCAACGTATCAGAGGTTATGGGGTCCAGTGATGACGTTCGTGTATATTACGGTGTACTACAAGACGTTCGAACTGACGAATTAACAGGGAACGGCTCCCGATTTATTGGACATCCTTCTGGACTACATACTCGAGGTAAGTCCGCTCGATGGTTTTGTCGATTACGCTAAGCGAAGAAATTTACGATAATAGGTTTCCGGTGTCGAGATTGCCATTGCAAGCGATGACCAGGTGCAAAGCATCATCGTGCGCGCCCTACACTGCTTGTAAGAGTGCGAAAACTGACCATTACTCAGGGCGGTAATCGCGTAGTTGATTTTGCAAGCTATCTTCGTCGGGTACAACCCCCGGTAGAAGTCGACGGCACGAGTGGGTTTTTTGTCTTCTCGAAATAGATGCATCTGAGTTCAATGACCTCTTACATAGTTGGATTGCTGAGCATGGAAGACGTCATATCCCATGAACAGGACCGCGTCTTTTCCTGTCGCTCCATTACCGCTCGCGACTGGGCGGAGTGGCCGCACATCGCCTCAGATAGCGCCGGTCGCCCGGAAAATGGGCGCGTCTTCATCGGCCCCACGAAATCAGAGGCTCGGGCTTTGAAATCAAAGCATATCACCTTTGCAGACTCTCAACGCCCATCTAGTAGCTGCAAATGCGCTACCTTCTCCCACAATGGCAAGATTCTGGCGGCATCATTCGACAGCAATAACGTCCTCGTATGGCGAGTCTCCGACGGTTTACTGGTTCAGCGCCTTCATCATCGCGGTCACGCAGAGCAGGTCTACTGCCTCTCCTTTTCCCCCACAGAGTACTCTATCGTCTCTGGGTCTGAGGATGCTACTGCCATTATCTGGGATGTGCGGAGTGGCCATGTACTTCTACGACTCGAGGGCCATGGTGGGACAGTGCGCAGGGTCGAGTATGCTCCTCATGGAAGGCTCATCGCGACTAGTTGTAGCGATGACAGATCTTTGAAAATCTGGGACGCTTCGACTGGTCAACTCCGACACTCCTTCAGCGCTGATCAGAGAATATTCAAGCTCGTCTTCTCTCCGGACAGTTCGCGTCTATACGCCGAACTGCGCAGTTCCTGCCTCATCTATGACATGGACACCTATACCCACACCGCTACAATAGAGCACGAAGTGGAGTCGATGCTCAACTGGTCACTGTCTCGCCAAGGAGATCGCATAGTCACCGGATCGCGAGAGCCGGGTCAAGTGAAGATTTGGGATGCGGTGACCGGCAAAGAGCTTCTCGCAATTGGCCACCCGGTAAAGCTTTCATATCCCGTGGCGTTTTCCCCAGATGGAACCGAGGTATTGGCGGCTTGTGACGCAGACAAGACTGCTCTCACCTACGACTCGCAGACGGGCCAGCTACGCCGCGTCTTCGAGCTATCAGAGGAACCAACTCATGTGACGTACTCTCCGAACGGAGGTTATCTCGCCTTACGCGCCAACCGCAGGCCTCTTCAAGTATATGCTGCGAAATCTGGAACATTCCTCGCAGAGTTCGAGTGGGGTGAAGACGACAGGATGCTCGAGGAAACACACTTTCTACCTGACTGCCAAGCTCTCCTGACACGATTCTCACGCGGACCCTTAGTTCTGTGTAACATCCATGATGTAATGCGAATGCGGTAGCGAGGTATTAGCGTAGCGATAGCTGGCTGCCGTAGTACTGAGCAGTGTTGCTCAGTTAATCACTAGGATTACTAGTTAAAGGTGGACTATTGTGACTAGTTAATGACTAGTTAAATAGTTATCACCTGACGATGACTGGGCGGTGCTCTGGGTCTCTCCACGTGATTTACCAAATGCGCCGCGCCGCCCGCGCGTCTGCCTTCCGAATGCTTGCTGCAGCCTCACCAGGCCCTCGAGACTTGTGCGTGTCCTTGTGTACATAGCCTGTGAGGTGGAATACATCGTTTTTGACAATCCCACTTTGCTCTGAACGTCTCCCACCACTCCGAGCTCGATGAACCACACCGAGAATGTCAGAGGGAAGTCCAGCTGGTGGAGAAGGCACTTTCTCGACCATCCACTAAGGTCGACGAAGCACCCATCAGCATATGCAAATCCAGGTGCACCTACCTCTGACAAGTTCAAGGTCATCTGTCGTGCCTGCTACACTTCCGCCCTTAATCAGGCAAAGCGGACTGATCCTCATCTCAATCAGTTGGCCTTTAACGATCAACGTGAGTACTATTTATTGGCCGTGATTGTTGTGATAAGCAGCTGCTAATATCTCACCAGTATGGAGTCAGTCAAAGGCAGATGCAGATTGTATCTGGATCTCCTCTGCAAAGCCAACAATGATAAATCACCTCATCCATTGCAAGCATGGGGTGCTGCCTGAGGTCAAAGAACAAGCAATCACAGAGAAGACGAAGAAAGATTCAGCCGCCAACAGAGGGGAGGAGGCTTACGAGTACATGGAAGCTCCCATGGCAGGTCCGTCGAGTAGTTTCGGCTTCAATCCTACTGCTGCCACACCACAGTACTATCCGCCACCAGTCCAGCCTGAGCCTACAGCCCATCCCATGGCACCAGGACTTCAGCAATTATTCTCGCTCCCTGTGGGCTTTCACAGGGCACTTCCTTCACCCCTGATAGGCAGCTCGGCAGGTAAGTGAAAGAGAATGATGGCATCTGGTGCCTTCCGTCTAAGCTGACCCATGCAGATCGCACTATGTCACCTATTCCTCTAGAATTCCAACAGCTTCCGGCCACCATGACTCCCCCCTCTTACTCTCCGTTGCCCAGCCCAACTACAACATCATTGTCATTTGGCCAGGGTTTATCCCTGCCAAATGCTTACGTTCTTCTGCTCAGGCGTGGCGCTAGCCAACGCCCCATTTCTATGCCGCCGAGACTCACAGCTTCACACTGGACGGACAGCCGCCAAGAGCACTTTTAAATGCTCATCACCCGCTTGACGGCTTCAGCAAATCTTCCCCACCACTGGGTTGAGAATTCTGAGTGGGCGACACTTGTTGCCGAATTTATTCCAGGCGCGAAGCTTTTCTCACGAAATAAACTGACAAAGACTCTCATTTCGCAAGAGCTCGAGCGAGTTCGGAGCTTGGCACAGAAGAACTTGAAGGACTTGAAGGTTGCGGAAGGGACTTTCCAACTGGATGGCTGGACAGGAGGCAATTACCATCACTTCCTAGGGTTCATGTTCACCGCCGGATCGAAGGTATGACATGTGCAGGCTTACAGAAATTTATTCTCAATTATCTCCTATGTATTTCAGGTCTTTGCGGCTAGACTCAAGAATACATCGTGCGAAAGGAAGACTGCAAAAAAATTACTTGCACATGTGCGGGCCGAGTTTGCTCGTATGGAGGAGACATGGGACATCAAACTTGTTGCCCTCGTTTCGGACAACAGCGGCGAGTCGCTAGTGGTGCGGAAGGCCTTGCAACTTGAAAGGCCAGATCTTATCATCATGCAGTGCTACGCTCATCAGATCAACCTTGTAGTTGGCGACTATTTCAAGAAGTCCGGTGCGAAATTTCTCGAAGCATCCGCTGAGGCCGACCAAGTGATCAGGTGGCTCCACAGCAAGACCCAAGTCCTTGCAATACTTCGCAAGGTTCAGGAGGAGCAAGGCGTTTTGTCTCCTCTAACTGTTATTTGCACTGTTCTTACTTGCTGGATCTCTCATTACCTTGCTTATCGGCGTCTTCTCGACCTCAAGAACTGGATCACACAGGTTGTCTCCCAGGATAGAGGGCGCGTCGAGGCCGGACAAGAGAGTCAGCTGGTCACAGGCGATAGGGAAGCAAAGGAAAAGGCAAACGAAACTCTCGCGATCATTGATAAGGCTATTTTTTGGCACCGACTCGCACGGTATGTTGCAATCGAGCTTTGCTAACAATGGCGTAGCAATAATCTTTGTAACCTGCAGCATCAAGGTACATCTCACGCCGCTTGCGCTAGCTGCCAACATTCTCCAGTCCACATCGAGTCGACTCGATCACGTTGCCCTGGTGTTCGGCACATTGTTTCTTCGATCTACTAACCTTGCTGAAGACAAGGACGCTGATGCCAATGAAGAAAAGATCTGCGGGGCTGTATGCAACAGGTCTCAATAAGCGATGGCTGGACAGTGATCAAGACATCCTTGTAGCAGCGGTCATCCTTAATCCACATACTCGAGCGGCGCCACTTAAGAGCTTCCGGCACGCAGACATCATAACGCTACTTGCCCGCATTTGGAAGCGTCTGTTTTCATCAGATACTGTCCCGCCCGCGTTCTACAATGAGGTGAAGGAGTACATCTCAGACACCGGCACTTACGCAGACATGCCAAACTTTGCTGCATCGCTCTGAAACCCTGATGATCCAGACGTGAGTGTGCTTGTCTCAACTCTGACAAATGCTAATCATGCATTATCAGCATTCTGCCGCACCTCTTGAAGTCTGGAAGCTCTTCATGACAGCCAGTAGCCCAGTCTCTCCTCTGCAGCGGCTTGCCAAACGCATTTTCTCTGTTTGCCCTAATGTTGCCCCTGTCGAACGCTTCTTCAGCCTGTTGAAGCGAATTATGACCCCCTCCCGCTCACGTCTCACTTGTACGAATCTCATGAACTCTGCAGAGCTCAGTCTGCACATTATGCAAGAATACGAGTCTGGCGGCACTCTGGCAACGCACCTCCAGCGGCGCGAGCGACACTTCATCGACTGCGCAGCAGCACCGCCACCTACTATTACCCCAACTGTACGTGTGCCCATGGCAAACGTACCGATTGCTGCATCTGTCACGCCGCCGTTAGCAGCGGGTTCTGCACTCTCCGGCACTGCCTCTGTGTCTGGCCCGAGCTTAGTATTTCAGCCTGGTGCTAGCTCACCTGGCCCCATCACAGTCCTCATGACCGGCCAGCCTGAGGCCAGCCCGATTGGCTCAACAGGGCAAGCCTCATCAGAGACGCAGCCCAATGAGCGCGCACCCAATGTGCCGTCCATGCAGGATATCGCCCTTGCAATGGTGCGGGCCGCAGAATCTGAGATTCAGGCAGAACATCTCTCCGCTGTCATGTCTCAGCATCATGGGCGGCCATTACATTGCCGCCTTGATGATGTATTCGATTTTAGGAACACATATTGGACTGACACTATGGACAAGCTGGGGTTGCGCGGGCTAGAAGAAGAGATGGAGGTTCATGGGTTGTTTGATTTGGATGCAGAAGGGGAAGAGGACTGTGAGAAACTTCGCGCTTGTACTTAGGTCGTATATACAATAGTCACTACCTCGAAAGTTTTGCAACATTGCCTCTCAGACGTCCCACTCGCACCTAGGCAGATATCCGTGCACTCCAATTGGACGGCGGCATTTTCCGAGATCAGGACCCGAGAACCACCCAGTTACAGTCATTAGTTAAGTCATTCAGTAAAGTCAGTGACTATTTAACTAGTCATTTACTAGTCATTAACTAGCACAACACTGGTACTGAGTGTGCTGTAACGCATGATGGTGTGCGACATACGCTCGTATTATGTATAATGAAGGAGAGGCGCATCAGTGTACCCACAGCGAGATGAGCAAAACACAGGGTTCGCGGGGACAAATCGGAACGTTGCAGCCGAACCCGCCTGGCGCGATATGCGCCCATGCCGACGCGTAGCCCAAAAAGGTCTACTTACGTAAGCCGATCGCGTGATCCTCTCCGAACTGTTTGCGCGCCAAACCCAGTGCATTATGTCGCTCTGACATACTGGTATTGCCACTGATACCATGGGCATGCTCAACCTAAAGTACAGCGTTAGCTCTGCTAACGCTCCCTTCTGTCTTTGCGCCATCTAGTGACCTCTTGTTGTTGTCCTCATTCTGGTCCACCTCACGATGCCGCAGCTAACAGGCTTGGTCAAAGCGCTCTCTGGATCGAACATCACATCTGACCACTACGCTTCATGCCGCTCAACAGTGCGTGTGGTTTTTATTTGCACACGAGGTGCCGCTAACCTCGTGCGAACTTGAAAAGGAGGGAGTATGTGGAGAGGATGCAAAGCAGGGTGCGTGTTCGTATATCATCATACACAGGGTCCATGACAGCAACAGCACCTCTGCAACTCTTTCAAGTCTGCCCATGAAGCATCTCATTGGCATATCGTCATCATATGAGTGGTGCTGTGAGGATCTCAGGGTGAAATACCTGTTGTGCTGATCATGTTTCTCATTAGATAGCCTCGGGAATTGCGCAATCGCACAACAGACACTCCCGGGGATGTTCAAGCCAGTTACAAAGTGTATAATATTTTTGCAGCTTGAGAATCATGCTTGTACTCAAGGCAAATCAAGCAAAGCACAGGAACTTACAGCCCTCGCCACCAATGCATGATTTCCTTCATGCTTAATGACCTACACAACACTGTTTGCCAACCTGGTCTTCTTTTTCAGCCCTCTTAATGCGACAAGCCTGACTTGTACAGCATGTCACTTTCCACCAGTTGGATCTTCTTGGCGGCTAACAAGAGACTGGTACCCTCAGATATACCAGCTGCTTTTCGCAGTGTGCAGCACTGCTTGTAGAAACACTTCAGACCATCTGTGCTGCCTACCATACAGCTATTATGTTGTTTGTTTGGCCTTTGACCACCGCAGAACATCTCAGCTCGCTTTCAGACTGGATGCTGGCCTTCATAGAGAACGCGTCTCAGTCTTCCCTGTGCGAGCATTTCCGCGCAAGCGCCCTTTCCTCGCGCTCTCGGAAACACAGCCGCCGTATTATCCGGCTTTATACTTCCCTTGCACTTCAAATTGCCACAGGCTCCTCTCCATGGTCCATGACATCAGCATGCTACACCAGCAGATCCTCGAACGGCTCACGAAGGCATCCTGGCTCTCTGTACCTGTTAGCTTCAGAGAGTTGTGAGCTGTATACAACTGAGATACCTGAATCAATCTGCAGCCAGAGGATTTAGAGATGATGCTTGTGAAACGATCATGAGAATAGAGTATGCATCATGCCCACCGGCTTGACGGCGAGGAGCCGTGCGATCGGGCACATCAAACGCCACGATGCAATTATGTGAGCTAATTTGTTTCGACCCGGCTTGCTGTCGCCGCTACACGACATTCAGCTGTCTGCGGACACTGCGTGTGCATCGGAGATATCTCCGTGGTTTTATTTTTGAGACAACTTAACCATCAATGAGACCAAATTTTTATACGACTCGAGCAGCATCACGCTACAAAGATCTCGTCATTTGACTTACGTGACTCACGTTCAGACTACAGGTGATGAAACTTGGAGCAATGGTGTCTTACACTGACGCTACATACTGCTCTCAATTGCGAAGCAGGAAATGATACCACACGTCATTCGTGCGCTAATCATTTAAGGTCTGGCCCGAGTCGTGTTTTTCCGTGCGAAATGATCGTCGCGCTCACGGCACGGGGGTGCGGGAGCTCTCATCGCTATCTATCCCACGGTACAAACTGTCCCAGGATCGCTTCACGCCCTCACTCTACTCTGCTAAGTTGCGCTACAGTCTTAGCTTTAGCCGCAATGTTTCGCCGACTCCGTCACCGGCAATCAGCCCCAGACGAGATCTATTCGTCCAGCCTCGAGACACTGTACCTCGGTCGCGCCCTCTGGTACCCAGAGCCGCACAAGTCTGGGGAGCTGCAGATCGGTGACGTGGGCTTCATTCGCCGTGGCGCGTTTATCAGGCTCTTCAACCTCGACACCTCTACGCCCGAGAACAAAGTCCCGTCCGATTATTGGCCGAAACAGTTCGACAACATGGAACCACTACCCCCTCACGTACTCCAAATTGACGAAAGAAGTCGTTCGCTCGGTCCCGGTCACTATTGCAGCCATGGAGTAGAGAGCAAAAACATACACGCCTTGGCGGGTGTGTAAGTGGACCCGAACCGCGTCAGAATGCTTTCCGCTGACAGATTAGCAGAACGACCAGTACAGGCGTGTCCGCGACGCTAAGCGGCAACTACGCATGCAAAGCGGTACATGGTGCGGCCCTCGTGCTCCAGAGCGAGGCTCATGAGAAGACGATATACGAGAATCGGACGTTCAAGAAGTACATCATCCGGAATCACCCCAAGTGGTACACATATGCCAGGGACGGTCTCTCCCAGGACATCAAGCAAGACGACATTGTAGTTGTCAGCGGCTGGGTCAAGACCAAGGCCGATTGGGTAGCGGCTGCCTTTAGCAACACAAGCACGAGCTTCGGTGCCTCGCTTGAAGGCCATGTGGGCGGCATCGCAGGGGTCGAGGTGGGCGGGTCGCACACAAGCTCTGTTACAGGTCCGAAGATGCACCGACACGGCGAGCACTACGTGATAAACGAATCCGACATTCACCCCAGGGAAGTGAAGAGAGACCAGAGCGTCTTCTTGAGCCGATATGACGATGAGTGAGCCATGAGGAGAATACGCGACAGTTGCGAGTGATTTATTATGCCCTTTCGAATGTAGAAGGACATGGCCACTCCGAACATCCCAGATGATTGCGCTCCCGTCGAGGGATCCCGAGATGAGGGTGTGATTGTTTGAGGGAAATGACAAGGAATTGAAATTGCTTGTATGGCCCTGACGTTGTAGACGTTGAACCAAGAGACCGTCGGAGAGCCGCCATACGAGGACGTCGTTAGTGAAAAACGATGCAGCAAGAAATTTGCCATCAGCCGACAGGGCAGAGCAACTGCACGCTTCATATGAATCGCGGGAGTGGGCAAAGACAAAATGCTTCAGCTTTCGGGTCAGGGGTCTACCCTGGTCTTCCATTGGACCCGAGATGAGGACGTGCAAATCCTCCAAGTGACAGCCGTCCTTAGAGGTGATGCCTGACCATTTCTTCAAGTCAGACGCTGCGATACCAGTAGTGCGACGAGCGAAAGCGCGTTCTCTTTCATGTGATACGACATCTTCCATGCTTAGAGATCCAACTGTCCGAGAGGTTGCTGTGTTTAGATATCCCGTATAGCGAGAAGATAAAAGACTCACCCGTGCCCTCGACATCTACCGGAGGCTGGACTTGCCGAAGGTAGCTCGCAAAATCGATCACAGAACTGCCTCCCTGATCTGAGTTCAGCCTCTGCGCTATCATCGAATGTTCCTGACAGTACGCACGACGATATTTAACACATCGCTATCGCTTGCAATTGCAGTCTCGACGGCGGATATCTGTCGCCATGAATGTCATGGTTAGCATAATCGACAGCACCTTCAATTCGTCAGCAGACATACCTCCAATATGTAGTCGAGAAGAACGTCCAGTGGATCAGGATCTTCGCCCTGGCGTGTTTTGATCTTAGATGTGCCGCATGATCTACTGTGATGAATTACGTACCTCGTTCTCGCGTTCTAGCATATCAACCTCGCTAACATCCTCCGCCTCCCGCGCCATGACTCCCTCATCTCCCAGTCCACCTCTCGCATCTCCTGGACCTGGAGGTCTGTGGTATCCCGCGCCTGCGACGACCTTCCACGGGAGTAATAGCCGCCTTCGCACCTTACCGCTTCCAATGGCGACAAATCCGTGAAGATTTGGGACGTTTTGACTGGGGCATGTCTGCACTCCTTCCGCGCGGACGAAGAAGTACACGAGCTTGCTTTCTCCACGGACGGCACCCGTCTCTACATCAAACTGTTCAAATCTTGCCTCCTCTATAACGTCCAAACATACGCACACATCGCTACGCTTCGGCATGTTTCAGGAGAGGCACTTACCTGGTCAATGTCTCGCCAGGGAGATCGTATAGTCACTGCATCAGGCTATCAAGTGAAGATCTGGAGCGCAGTGACCGGTGAAGAGATCCTCGCGGTCGACCACCCGAAACAGCTCTCATCGCCCGTGGCCTTCTCTCCAGATGGCGCCGAGGTGCTGGTGGGCTGTGATGCGTACAAGACTGCTGTCACCTACAGCTCACGGACGGGCCAGCTGCGTCGTGTCTTCAAGTTATCAGAGAGTCGAGCATATCACGCGCTGTACTCCCCAGACGGAGACTATGCCGTCTTCGGCAACGTGGACAATGAGCTGGAGGTGTTCGACACAAAGTCTAGAGCACTCCTTGCAAAGTTCAAGGCTGGCGGAGATATCGGCGATCTTCAATTCGTACCTGACACACAGACCCTCCTGATACGATGCAAAGACAGACCTCTTAGATTGTGTAGTATCCAGGACATAATGCGCATGCGATAGTGTACCATTACCCGCCTTACCGAATGTACCATATTATTGCAGATATATAGGATAATCTGATCACCCATGCCAGACTGCCGTACGCAACATTGGTCGCACGACAGAAGGGCTGAAATGATCCTTACGCAACCTGGCATGGTCAGCTGGCGTATTGAGGCATAAGCGTGAAGTTCACCAACAGCGTTCCTAGTCTGGGCCTCGCCAATCATAAGGACGTCCCTTCACGCGTGTGTTAGGCTTAAGCGGCACAGCGTCGCATTTCTCGTCAGTGGAAAACGGTGCTGGACGACGAGAGAGGTAACGGCATGGGGGATGATGTTCAGGAACAGGGCATACTGAGCGAAGCCGGTGGAGCCATGATAAGCTATAGTCTGTCAGAGAGGTAATATTACACCGCGGAGATGTAATAAAATGCCTCCACCCGATCCCTTCAATTGAATAACAAAGCCCTCTGTAGTGTGTACTCCCACACATTGGAAGCGATGAAAATCCTCGTCAGCGACCTGGACCAAAATTTTTATTATGGGCACACTCGACGATGGTTGCAATGCGACGCACCCTGGGAACACAAAAATCTTTCGCAGCCGTCGACAAGCTCTGAAAGCGCGCGGTCGATCTATCGCTCGGACGCCCACTCTCACGCACTACCGCTCAGAACTTTCCCTGGCGCGTTTCGACGAGTACGCTCCAATCGCGATGGCCGTGCTTGTCGAGACATGGGTCGACGTGGCCGAAATGCCGGGCGCAGAACGCGCGGCGTTCTGAGCGGCATGGTCACGTCTTGCTCGATTCTGAACGTGTGGATTCGTTAGAAGATGCTGCGGAACAGTGGTCGAGGCATCGTACCTGCGAGTAACGGATGCGGCAGAGGAGTAGCGTCGGTGGTGGTCGCTTTGAAGATCATGTCGCAGCACGGCCGCGGAGAAGTTGGACTCGTCGTATTCAAGGTCTTGAACGCGGTGCAGGGGAGGATATCGAGTAACTCTGCGCCCTTCCTTTACTGGAAAATGAGGTGGAGACACATGGGGTACATGAATAGCATCTGAGGTGGCCCCCGTGCCGGTAGATGTGAACACTCCTGTCCAGATTGCAAGCATGCAATCAACATTGTGTAGTCACGATATGATGACGCCAAGCTCGTACATGGCCTGCACTGTCATCTTCTACTCAAGCAGCTTGTTCGCGTCATCCGCATGTGCTTTCAAGCTACCGAGAACAACGTTTGTCAGCGTAAGGCCTTCGCGTTCAATACTCACACGTACCTATTACGCTGACAAGATCCTGACCATCTAAGACCGCCGGCTTCGCCTCCCCCCCCTCCCGGTCACTGAAACTCAGCGATGTTGCCGGTCCTCCGTCGATACTTCGAATCGAGACACGCTGTCCAGCGGTGCTGAGAAAAGCTTGCAGGTGCCGCAAGACGTCGCGGGAAATAGAACTGCAGTGCTTCTTGACGATTACTATGCCGCCATGGTATAGGTTGATGGAAGAGTCGGTGAGCCCCGGATGTGGATCATCTGGGAGACGAAGACGAGACGAGACAAGTCGGTCTACAAAAACACAGAAGAGACCGATCCAAGAGATGTACGTACATAACGTCCCTCGCGCCATCTGCGCACCAACTCCAAACGTTCCGACCGGACATGCCATACGAGTAAGGCGGGGTCACGGTGCGCGGCCCATCGAGTCGCGAACGTTCACCTTCCCTGCTGGAGACGTTTTTGAGTTGCGTGCTGAACAAACAAATGAATCCTGGGCCACTCTCCATATGTAAACAAACATACATACCTCATGCCAGACCGGTGTCGTACACTATACGGTTGGTCATCATAGTGCGCGGTCGCCATGGACAGAGCGTGCGCAGCGTACCGGTGCTAGCGCGGACGAGGATGCTTCTGGCGAAGCGGGAAGTCTTAGGAAGACGCACGCGGACCCCCGGGAGATGTGGAAATGATTTCTAACCTGCGACCAGAGAAAGTTGTTGTGCCAGGTTTGTCTACAGGCGACCTGGAGGGCTGCATGGTAAGTAACGAAGATGCTCCGTTAGTTCAGGTGCTAATGGTTGTATGATGATTATGGCTGCTGAGAGAATGGAGACACCAGTAAAGCGGTTATGTCTCCTTTATCTGGCGTAGACAGAAGAGCTGTCTGAAGAGGGCGCGAGCGCAGTGGGACGCGAAAACTGAAAAGGGAAATTAGCCACGTGATCGGTGATCCTGACGCCCGCGGCCTGCTCGGCGTTCCAGATTCGCTAGTCGCGACGCGCTCTGCTTTAACTCACCACCGCCATTTGGTCTTGACCATAATACAGCATTTCAGACCGTATCACTCGCTCGAAATTGCCAGGCATTCTCATAGCCCATATCAGCGCTAGTTCACCGACGGGCTATCCGCAACCCGCACCTTCCATTATGATCCCATGGCTACTCAACAGGAGCGGTGCGCAGAAGTTCGGAAAACTCAGCTGTCATGTCGCTCTCGTACGCTATTAGGCGAAAGATGCTCCCCAAATGCTCTCCCGCCGCTTGTCGTGCAGGAGCGCAACGCGGCTAGAGCCACGCCCTCACCGCCTTTAACAAGCTCCCTCGGAACTATCGCGAGCCCGAGGTCTACGCAGAAACTAAGGTACTCACAGGAAAGGTCGTTTGCATCTGCTATGGCGTCATAGCGCAGTTATAGGCTGCACGATGTTGCGCCTTGATGCGAGGCGCAAGACAAACTATCAGCTATCCGCGACCGATCACAAAGGTGCAAAACGGCTTCTAGCTGCTTGGAGCTCCTCGTGCGCAAGACGTTACATGGGGTGTGTAAAGAAGGATAGTGAGTACAAGGGAGCGGGATCGGCAGAGGGAAAGAGGAAGGCGCGAGTGTAATTTGCCGCGGCAAGATTCACGGTGAGTTCAGATCCTCTAAATGACTATTACTCAACATTACTAATCAGATATACTTACAACAGTCGTGACCATGCTAGTCAATCAGCGCGATGGTGTTGGGTTGGATCGCTAAGCTAGTGGTGAATCCTCGAAGCTCTGTGACTCCGGCTCTTCAACATCTCGCTCGCAGCTGCTCGCTTGCTGGTCTTCAAGGGCCCTGTCCGCAACGAAGGCTCGCAATGCACAAGCGACCGTTCGCCATCTACTGATCAAAATAATAGTCAACGCAACCTTATCACGCCGCGGACCTCACATGTCCGACGCATAACATCTGCCCCTGGCCTCCATCCAGTTCTGCGCTTTGTTATTCTCGGGCCATCGCAGGCTGCAGATGCGCATCGCGCTGAAAAAGACCGCGGAGCTTCTCCCGTCCTCTCGTGGTCACGTGCTCTTGTATTGCACTGCTTGATGCACGACCGGCGAGCACAGACGAAGCATCGCGCCTCGTCCAACCGCAGCGCCATATTTCGACAGCCCTCCCGACGCGGCAGCAGTGTCGCATTTGCACCAATGTGAGGCTCGTGGCCGCACTATGCCGGCAAGATTGGCACCTCACGACAAACTCCGCTAATGCGCCTCCCCGTTTGAAACGCCGCGCCGCGCAGCGAACGCATCCTTAGAGGAGCAGGCTGCTCCAGCCTCGCTTCTCACTGGTCGCACGTTCATTAGAGTGCGACGAGCCGGGGAACTCTAGTGTTCCACCGCAATGGCATCATCAGATGGCTTGTGCCGCTCCCAGCGTAGTAAGGATCGCTCGACTGAATGTGAGTAGCAATCGATTCGTCGAAGATATAGAGAGCGAAAGTCTCACAGGCTCCCTTGCAGCTACCACTGCTCTTCGAACTTGAAGACATCGCCGGCAAAGGTGACTCAGTGTATCAGAGTCCGGCAGGCCTGCCGGACGTCAGGCTTCATTAGGTCACTTCGCCAGGTTCTCCTGGCTTGAACTTAGCGGGACGGTTCGGGCATGCCCAGTCCTGGTCAACAGGGCGGCGCTTGTAACGTCCGGCATATCTGGCTCTGCCTCTCTAAGCGCGGCTCAGATTAGATCCCTTTGTGGCTGTAGTGATGGCACGTTGCGTTCCATAGCGCACTGTGTCCTGTAGCACGAATCATAGGTCAGCTTGGGGAACTATACGAATCGCTGGCTATTTATCGATTCTAAGTTTAGCCTCGAGCTTCTTCGTGCGAAGCTATCACACCTATGCCGCTGGCATTCTCTGGTCAATCGATCCCACAGCGTACGTGTCCCAGGCTTGCTTTTCACCGTCATAACTACCTTACCAGCTCATACTGCATCTCAAGGCCCCACCTTTCATCTATCATGTTCCGCCTCTTTCGTCGGCCGCCGGCTCCGGACGATATCTATTCATCCAGCCTCCAGACACTCTGCCTCGGCCATGCTCTCTGGTACCCAGAGCCTCACAAGTCAGGCGAGCCCCAGATTGGCGATGTGGGATTCATACGCGAGGGCGCATTCATCAGACTGTTCAATCTCGACACCTCTGCTCCCGAGAAGAAGGTCACGTTCTGGCCGACGCCATTCGAGGATATAGAGCCCCTTCCCGAAAACGTACTGCAAGTCGACCCCAGATCTTGTCCACTTGCGCCCGACCGTTACTGTAGCCACGGAGTCGAGAGCAGTGGTATGCGTGCGTCAGCGAACGTGTGAGTGGACTGGTTAGCTTTAGAAATGCCTTCATGCTAACAGCCAGCAGATCGGCCGGTGTAGACCTATCTGCGGCTCTTAGTGCCGAGTACTCATGCAAGGCCGAGCAAGGCGCCGTTCTCGCATTGAAGAGCGAGGCGCATGCGGAGACGATCTTCGACAACCATAATTTTAAGACGTACATCGTCCGGAACTACGACAAATGGTATGCATATGCGAAGCACGGCCTGGGTCAAGACATCAAGCAGGAGAAGATTGTCGTGGTCAGCGGATGGGTGAAGACGGAGGCGGATTGGGCGGCGGCGGCGTTCAGCAACACGAGCACGAGCTTCAGTGGCTCGCTCAAAGGTCGCGCCGGCGGCGCTGCAGGCGCCGAGCTGGGCTGGTCGCACGCGAGCTCAGTAACCGGACCGAAGATGCACCGGCATGCGAAACGGAACTCGGGGAATACGAAGGTAGACCAGAGCGTGTTCCTGAAGCGGTACATGGTACGATGGCGACTGTTTCTTCCACGAAAGGTTGTCGCGGGGGCGGGCTACCATCGGCTTCCGGACCCAGGAGATGCGAGAGGTAGCTCGGGAGGGAAAGGGGTTATGGCATGGGAGGAGGACCTCGATGAAGACACTATGTTGGAACCCGAAGATGAGGTACGCGACTCGTTGCGACGTCTTGCGAGGACTATGAGCTAACGAGCCGGCGGGATGAGGTTCTTGATCCGTTGGATATTCTCCTGGACTACATACTTGAGGCATGTCTAGTTACGCTGGATGCTATCCGTCATACTAATCATCGTACCTTTCACAATAGACGTCTGATGTCAAGATTGCAATTGCATGCGATAGTGATGTTGAAAGCATTGTTGTACGTCTTTTAAATGCTCGATATATATATATATATATATATGAAGACTCATTCATGCCTAGGGCGACGAGCAGGTAGTTGATCTTGCGAGCTATCTTCGCCAAGTACAACCTCCGGTTCGCATCGATGGCGCGCGTGAGTCTTTCGTCGTTTTGCGATAGCTGTGTCTAAGCGCGGCGACCTTTCACGCAGTCGGCTCGCTGTGCGCGAAAGATGTTGTATCCCACGAGCGAAAACGTGCTTTCACGCGTCGCACCATCATCGCCCCCGACTTGGCGAAGTGGTCAGGCATCACCTTTGAAAATGCCGGTCGCATGGAGGACATGCTCGTCTTCATTCCAGGTCCGACGGAAGAGGAGAGCATACCCCTGAAGCTGCAATACCTTGTCTTTGCCGATTCTCGCGATACATCCAAAACGTGTCAGTGCTTCGCACTGTCAAACGATGGCAAGCTTCTGGCAGCATCATTCTGGAGTAGCGATGTCCTCGTATGGCGACTTTCTGACGGTCTTTTGGTTCAGCGCCTACACCATCAGAACCATAAATACCAAGTCGTTTCCCTATCATTCTCCCCAAGTAACCGCACCCTTGTCTCCGGGTCCCTCAACGAGAGCACTGTTGTCTGGGACATCCGGAGCGGCCGTATACTGCTACGTCTGGAACCAGGACATGATCAGCTCGTGACCAAGGTTGCATATGCTCCTCATGGTGCACTCATCGCCACCGCTTCTGAAGACGACAACGCTATGAAGATTTGGGACGCTTCGAATGGAGCATGTCTGCAGTCCTTCAGTGTCGGCGACGTTATACATGGGCTTGCCTTCTCCTCAGATGGCCTCCGTCTCTGCATTGGGCTTCTCGACTCTTGCCTCCTCTATGACCTCCAAACGGATACATACATTGCCACACTACCGCATGACTCAACTGAGGATCCCTCCTGGTCTATGTCTCGTCAAGGAGATCGCATAGTCACTGCATCGGGCGGCCGAGTGAAGATCTGGAGTGCGGTTACCGGTGAAGAGATTCTCAGGGTCAGCCACCCGCGAGGACTCTCACATCCTGTGACATTCTCCGCAGACGGTACCGAGATATTGGCGGCCTGTGATGTGGACAAGATCGTTATGGCCTACAGCATACGGACAGGAGAGCCAAATCGCGTTTACAAGTTATCAGATGCAGCGTATCGCGCGGCGTACTCACCGAGCGGAGATTATGCCGTCTTCAGCGACATGGGCCACGAGCTGAAAGTATTTGACGCGAAATCTGGAATATTCCTTGCACAGTTTGAGATTGACGGGGACCTCAGAGCCACACAATTTGCACCCGACGGAAAAACCCTTCTAATGAACTTTGGGGACGGACCTCTTAGACTGTGTAATATCCAGGATATAATGCGCATGCGATAGTATATTATTAGTTTTGCCTTGCTAAATGTATGATACATGATGCAACTACGAAACGCGATGAAAGCTCTGCAGGCTGTTCGGTGCGACGTCCGTGCCACTCAGGCTTCACACGCCGCTCGCAACAAGGTATAGCATAACGGCAAGGCCTGAAAAGCTGTCTGGGCAGGTTACACGGTCAGCGGGTGAGCCGCATCAAAGCGTAAGGCTCACCAACGCTAATCCCAAAGACATTCACTGATATGTTTAATGCGTGCGCGGAAGGTAGCTCATGGCACCGTGGAAAGCTGTAGTCTGCCAGAACGGCGCAGCGCTCGTAGAACATGAGAGACGACATACCCTTCATTCAGCTCCTCTATCTGGGCAGCGCAAGCCCCTTTGCTCTCACCGTGACACGCTTAAATTAATGAAAATCTTCGACAGCGACCTGAAATGACGTGGTTAGTTCGCTCAAATTTGACCATGATCGCACTACGACGCACTTACAGAATTCGTCGATCTATAGCAACTGCTATCCCATTTTCATCTTCCTCTGTGTCGTATCATTTATGGCTCTGAATGTATTACGGCCACCAAACTCAAGCGCGATGAATGAACGGAGAAGGGATAAAGACGTGCAGCGACTACTGAGGCGTTCGAGGTACTTCACTACCGTTCCGCACAGTAAGCAGTTCGGATGTGCAGTCGCAACCATTTATATTGTCTTCGAGCGTGCCTAATTTATCTCCCTGTCATTTCAATTCTGCATCGCCTAACTGTCATGAATATTACATATTCCGGATGGTTCTCCCAGATTCTACAGTATTCTTTTACTTTCTATACACCTCTGTATATTTGTAGTATAATCTAGGTATTGAGTCTGACATGTATATAAGGAGCCCGTACTGCTCAATAACAAGCCAGACTCGAGCTGGTCTTTACTCACCTCCATTCCTCTCGTCTGTCTCCTCAGCCTTGTCGTAGCCCAGTCCAGTTGGATTGTTGGTTGCTGACATTAGCTCGAGTCTCCACCAACTGCCCTACAACGATCCTCGTCACTCCCACACCAACCATCACCCATCTCCACACAACGATCCACCTTATATGCACATCCGACTCTCACCCTAAATTCTAACCCTACCAAATTCTACTGCATCAGGACCCGAACCCCTGGAACCCTTCTTTGTGCACTTGCACAACTTTTACCACATCACACCCCCGAAGTCACCTCTGTAATCACTAGCCCTTAGGCGGCTAAACAGAGCTCTGTCCTATTAGAATTGTACTTTGCCCTACCATAGGCAGAGTTACACGCTTTGCACAGTGCAAGTGGATATTCCCAAGTACGACGTGGCAACCGGTTGCGACTGGGCATCGGAAAGGTGATATCAGTTAGATTGACGATCCCGTTCCGGGCGTTGGACTGAAGAGACATAATTGCTCTTTGGGCTGCTACAGTATCTCTAGATCTGTATCACAATTAGCATTTTGGTTCTTTGTCAGAAATTTCCATCTCTGGCGAACTCTACCCCTGATCTGGTCATTACAACACGATTAGTCCCAGGGTTTGCTGCAACCAGCTCCACGGACCCAATAGCACATGACCACACTTTCTTGTGATTGCAGAGGATACCTACATTGGGTACTAGAAGGGAGATTCATCTACAGACGCGACAATCGCGTACAGTACTGTGTGCAACAGCCATGTCCGCACTTCCCACAAAATAGTACTCATTGCCCACGGTGCGAAGAAGGACTACGCAGAGAATTAGTAACCAGAGTAGCCACCGGAGAACCTTTGGAATCCCTCACAGTCCCCGAACCCGTAGCATTTGGCTCAGAACCCAGAGCTAGACGAGACATTCTCGAATTGGTCACTGACCATCTCCGCTCAATCGCCCTAGGAGAAACCGAAGCACCACCAGAAGGACCACCAAACTCTGTGGAAGAAGCTTTGGAAGATTCTGAACCACCAAGTCTACACCCTCGCCGCTCTCCCACCCCACCATCCTCTCCATCAGATCCCGGCATGATGGCCGAGAACCAAGACAGTGCCACGTTTCTCAATGGAAGTGCAATGAAGCCAGATGCCTTCGATGGCACGAAATCCAAGTACATCGCTTGGAAGACGCAGATGAAACTGTATGTAGTCACGCAAAGGAAGCGGCTACCAGAGCAGTTTGACAGAGTCCTTATGATTCTGTCCTACATGAAGGGAGGACACGCTGGCAAATACGTCACCACATACATGAAAAAATATGACACGGATGAAAGCACCGTGATCCAGACGACCAATGCACTCTGAGCCGATCTCGATAGACATTTTCTGATTGATGAACAGGCCAAAGCGTACAAGCGACTGCAAGCAATGCAGATGGGCACACTGACCGCCAAAGAATTCTTCTCCAAGTTCGAGTTGTGCGCCTTCCAGGCAGAAATCCATGACTTTGAGGCACACTTCCAAGAACTCAAGTCGCTTCTAGAAAAAGTGCTACGGGCCGATATCATTTGGCTTCTGTACAACTTGTCAGAGGAACTCCCAACCACCTACGCTCTCTACAAGCAATGGGTTGCGCGCATCAATCTGAATCAACAGCAGTACCGTAGGCGGAATCCGCAGCCCCAACAACAAGGGCAATTCCAGCCTCGACAACAACAGGCACAGAACACACCACAAGCGCAGGCTAACGTAGCCGCGCCAGTAGCCACGACTGCGCCAGTTCAGACACGGCGCGATGGGACCGGTGTGACATTTGGCAGCAGAGGTCAACCAATGGAATTGGGTCAGGCACGACGCCTAGGCCTCTGTTTCTGATGTGGTGAAAAGGGTCACTTATCGTGCAATTGCCCGAATTGGCAACAAGCCCAACAACTATGGGCCGCGGAAACCCCAGCAGTTCCCACTGCCAATACATTCACACCACTCACGTCACTTAACAAAGCACCTGCCACCATGGCGGAACCATTTGACTGGAAAAAGGCAATTCACAACGAGATTCATGCGGTAATGAAGGGTTTTGCAAGCGGTCAGCTGGGCGCGTAGCCGAGTTGACCAAAGAGAATTTTACGAACTATCTGTGTTCTTGGTTTGGAGTTCCAATGTATATACAACAAAAGAAAGGGGCGTCTGTAGAACAGCGCAGAGAGGCTCAACCCTCTTGCTTAATTCCCCCAAATAAAAAATTATCTCCTACTTCGAACCAGACTGAACCTACACAGTGGCAATGCCACACCCCATGAACAGCGGCCTGGATCCGCCAATGGATAGTCAACAAAGAAGAAGCAGCGCTTAGAATGTTGACCAAATGGGTACACTCAAAGAAGAGTGTCGATGCCTCAGAAGCCTGTATGAATCAAATCAGGCAAATGAAAGAAGAAGAAGCAATAGACTTCTTGAACGAGTTACGAAAGCAGCCTCGATTCATCTGAGGAAGGAAGGGGACACAAATGGACGTCCCAATGATCATCACCACCTTGGACACACAACAGCGCTTATTAGTCAAAGCACTATTAGACACGGGATGTACCAGATCATCTATTAATGCGCAGTTTGTCCGCGATAACAACATCGCTACAAAGAAACTTCCATCACCGATCCCTGTCTACAATGCGGACGGCATGCATAATACTGGCGGCGCTATCACTGACTTTGTCGAGTTAAGGGTTGAAATTCAGGACCACATTGAATGGCTTCCTTTCACCGTTACCAATCTAGGAAAAACTCCGATCTTCCTAGGATATGAATGGCTCCAGATTCATAATCCATCTATTGATTGGCAGGAACAAGTCATTCAGTTTAATTGGTGCCCAATCACCTGCAAATATGCAGCCCGATTAATTGATATTGATGCCGATCAAGAAGAGCCCAGCGATCCGGAGGCTCACTTAGAAGAAGGGGATAGAATCCTTATTCTAGACCACAAAACCTACTTTGCTACGGGAGCAGCATGTATTCGCACCACGGCCACTGATCTAGCGATCAAAGAGAGTCTGAAACACGAAACCAAAACTTTTGAAAATACCATTCCGAGCCACTATCACGACTATGCCAACATATTTAGCGAAGAAGATTTTGACTCTCTACCACAAAGACGACCATGGGATCATGCAATCGAACTCACACCAGGCACGCAACCAATCAGTTGCAAAGTTTATCCTATTTCTGTAAACGAACAAAAAGAACTTGATAAGTTCATAGAAGAGAACCTCCAAACCAGGAGAATTCGACCGTCGAAATCCCTGTGGGCTTCTCCGTTCTTCTTTGTCAAAAAGAAAGATGGATGACTTCGACCCGTGCAAGATTATCGGAAGCTGAATGAGTTGACAATTAAAAATCGCTACCCACTTCCTTTGATACAGGAACCAGTGGACAAGCTGAAGCAGGCACGGTACTTTACGAAACTAGACATCCGATGGGGATACAACAAAATCCACATCAAAGAAGGCGACAAAGAGAAAGCAGCATTCCTAACGAATCGAGGACTATTCGAACCATTAGTCATGTTCTTCAGTCTTACCAATTCCCCGGCTACATTCCAGACTATAATGAACGACATATTCTGAGATCTCATCAGTCAAGGACACGTGGTAGTCTACCTAGACAATATTATGATCTTCACTCAAGATTTGAAAGAACACTGTCGGATCACACGGCAAGTTCTTCAGATTTTAAGAGAACACAAACTTTATCTGAAACCGGAAAAGTGCAAGTTTGAGAAATCAGAGATAGAATACCTTGGGATGATAGTAGGAAAAGGAGTTGTCTGCATGGACCCAGTCAAAATAGAAGGAGTTGTCAATTGGCCTCGACCTGAGTGCAAACGAGACATTCAAGCATTCCTTGGATTCACCAATTTCTACCAAAGGTTCATCTGAGATTATGGCAAAATAGCAAAACCACTCAGTTCACTAACGGGCAACACTACCTTTGAATGGACTGTTGAACAAGAAGTAGCATTCACAAGCCTGAAGAACGCTCTCTGCACAGCGCCAGTACTGGCCATATCCAATGACAACAACCCCTACCGAGTAGAATGTGACGCCTCGGACTTTGCCATAGGAGCAGAGCTAGCCCAGAAGCAAGACGGCAAATGGAAGCCTGTCGCTTATCTGTTCAAAGCCATGACAGCTGCCGAAAAAAATTACGAGATTTACGATAAGGAACTTCTCGCAATCATGACTAGTCTTGATGAATGGCGTCAGTACCTCATGGGCACCGTACATCCGTTTGAAATATGGACAGATCACAAGAATCTAGAATACTTCCGAAAGCCGCAGAAGCTCAATCGGCGTCAGGCCTGATGGGTAACTGAATTAGCTGAATATTGATACTCGTTGCATCACAAGCCTGGGAAATCTAATGGCAAGGTGGACGGACTATCTCGTCAAAAGCAACACAATGCAGGGAAAGAGGACAATTCTGATATTGTGCTATTGAAACCAGAACATTTTTGTGCTTTAATCTGTAGTACTGTATTTAGTTTAGAAGGAATCGACCAGAACTGGGTCGCGAAAATTAAAAAAATACAAAAAGAACCAAGATTCACTAGTCACCGTAGCTCTACAGAACAAGGACAAAGACTGGAATGAAGATAGTACCGGACTCGTGACGTAGAAGAACCGTATTTACGTACTGGTAAATAGGAAACTCCGTGAGCAGATCATTGCTCATCACCATGATACCCTGATGGCCGGACACCCTGGTCAATATAAAACACACGAAATGGTCATGCACAATTACTGGTGGCCTAGAATTTGAGAAGACATCTGGAAGTATGTTGCTGGATGCGAGAAATGCCAGAAGACCAAGGTGCACACAACACGACCTACCGGACTTCTCTTCCCCAACGAAATCCCTACGCGACCCTGGGAAATAATCTCGGTAGATAAGATAGGAGTGCTACCAGAATCCTTTGGATACAATGCTATTCTCATAGTCGTCTGCATGTACTCCAAGCAGATAATCGTGATACCAAGCAACATTGAACTCAATGCCAAAGGATGGGGAAAAGCACTTTGCGATCATGTGGTGGCACATCATGGACTACCCCGAAAAATCATCAGCGACAGGGGGACTGAATTCAAGAACAAGTTCATTTCCGAACTGTACCAATCGCTCAGAATTGAAGCCAACCCTTCCACCGCGTATCACCCCCAGACAGATGGACAAACAGAGCATATCAATCGTGAGATAGAACAGTATCTCCGACTATTCATCAACTATCGACAAGCCGATTGGGCTGAATGGCTGCCACTTGCAACATTCTTGTACAACAATAAAGTTCGCTTGTCTACCAGATATACCCCATTCTTTGTGAACAAAGGGTACCACCCTTATGAGGGAACTCAACTGGTACAAGAAGGACTAAGTGAAAATGTACAACAGTTTGTCGATAGAATGAATCGAGTACATGAAGACACTAGCACAGCCATTAGTCTAGCGCAGGAATCCATGAAGCGCTTTTATGATAGAAAGAGGAAGAACAGACCAGAATACAAATCTGGAGATAAAGTTTGGTTAGAAGGGATAAACATCTGAATGAACAGGCCAATGAAGAAGCTCAACGATAAGTGATATGGAACCTTCAAGGTCAAACGCAAAGTCGGCGCTTCTGCCTATGAGTTGGAACTCCCACGTCAATGGAAACAATACCCTATTTTCAATGAAAGTCTCCTTAGCCCTTTCAAAGAACCTACGTATCTCTCGCAGCGACGTAAACCGGTAGTCCCTGACCTCGTAAATGGTGAGGAAGAATGGGAAGTCGAAGAGATCCTTGACTCCCGCCATGATCGAAATGGGAACCTTGAGTATCAGGTTCTCTGGAAGAACAGCCCCCACGGCGATCGCCGTTCTTGGGAATCACGGGCGAACTTGACCAATTGTCAAGAACTCCTTCAGAAATTCCATGCGAGATGTCCCGACAAACCCGCGCCTATGACAATTAGGATCCCGACCTGTTCACATACTCACGCGCATTGCCACTCTTCTGGTACAATGGATGGGCAGAATTCTTTCCAAACAAGGATTGGAAGAAGCCACTGGTCTTGACCTTTACTCCGCCGAAAGCGTTGAAATACCAGCACAGGATCGTAAAATTGTCAGCACCAGTATAGCAATGCGTGCCCCTCACGGGACCTATGCGCGGATTGCACCGCGAAGTGGGTTAGCGGTCAAAGGAATAGATATTGGTGCAGGAGTTGTAGACCGAGACTACACCGGAGAAGTACACGTAGTAATGATCAATACCACCGATCAACCTTTCCAGGTACGCGCCAGCGATCGAATCGCACAAGTCATTCTGGAACGTATTGCATCATGCGATATCGAGGAGGTTTTGGCTCTACTGGTAAATAATCATGAGGACACGATTCTAGACGGGGGGGTAATGTCATGAATATTACATATTCCGGATGGTTCTCCCAGATTCTACAGTATTCTTTTACTTTCTATACACCTCCGTATATTCATAGTATAATCTAGGTATTGAGTCTGACATGTATATAAGGAGCCCGTACTGCTCAATAACAAGCCAGACTCGAGCTGGTCTTTACTCACCTCCATTCCTCTCATCTGTCTCCTCAGCCTTGTCGTAGCCCAGTCCAGTTGGATTGTTGGTTGCTGACACTAACGATATCCCGCAGTCGTCCTCATGACGGATTGACCCTTTGCGTTCTTGAACCTACTGTATGAAGGTTGCTATTGGACAAAAAAAATGAATTTGGAGCTGGCGCAGTCTGTATGTACAGTTTGGCAGACAAAAGTGCAGGAACGTGAACGAACGAGCACAAATGTGCACAAAAGCAGGCAAACGTGTGTGATTGTGCATGAAAGTGGACAAACGTACACAATCGTGCATGACGCTGAGCTTTGGTTTTCGTTATGCCCTGCTTTGAGATTGGCGATGGCACTAATGTGTGCGCGTTCGTGCGTGTTCGTGCATGTTTGTTTGCATTTGTTCGTGTTCGTGGATTCATTTTATTGTTTAGTTTGGTGTAAGTTAGCAATTGGCTTTCATTTTCGTGATTATGCATCTCATTTGAATCGTCGAGTGCACGAAGGTGCACAAAGATAAACACCTAGCCAAAATGAAACTGTGACAAAATGAATAGGTAGTTCATCAGATGCACACTTTCGCGTGCGGAAGTGCACAAAAGTGCACAAACGTGAGCTTTCGTGCACGATGGCACATGTTAGTGACCAAACACGCATCATCATGCACGAACATGCACGAAAGTGCATGAACACGCATGCAAAATCCTAGACGCATATCGAAAACAAAACTTTGCAGCCAGTGCGAAGGTGAGAATTTATTTCTGTCCAATAACACCCTTGATACTACTGGTAGGCCTGCTCGATGCTTCCTTGTCCTCTAATTACCTGCAATTTATCTCATTTGGCGCCAGTAACCGTCGTACAAGGACAGCACCTTGTTTTTTGTAGCATAAAGCTATGAGAAATGGCTCGTGGTCGACATACCTCAAGTGCCGGACAACTTATTGATATTTAGTTTGGGCATCCATCCTCCTCGTGCGAAGCCATCAGACAGATAGCGCCGAAACTGTTGTCATCGATCCCTTGCACTCCCAACTCGTGCCAAGATCATTTCGTTCACCCGCTATGTTTTGCTTCCGTCGCCTGCCGTCCGCTCCAGACGAGATCTATTCATCCAATCTCAACACCCTTTACCTCGGTCATGCTCTCTGGTACCCGGAGCCTCATGTGACAGGAGAGGTACAGATCGGCGATGTGGGCTTCATTCGCTGTGGTGCATTTGTCAGATTATTCAACCTTGATACCTCTGCGCCCGAAAAGAAGGTCAAGTTTTGGCCCAAGCCTTTCGAAAACTTCGAGCCCTTGCCTCCAGACGTGTTGCAAGTCGACACCAGAAGTAGTCCGCTTGTCCCCAATCATTACTGCAGTGATGGAGTTGAGAGCAGGGAAATACAAGCCTCTGCGGACGCGTGAGCGCATCGGCTCATCTCAGAAACATTTTCCTCTGACGGTCTGCAGAACGATTGGCGCAGGTGTGTCCGCGACCCTTAGCATGGAGTACATATGTAAAGGGGCGCAAGGTGCGGTCCTCGTGCTTCAGAGCAAGGCCTATGACGAGGCGTTATTCGAGAACAATAATTTCAAGACGTACATCATTCGGGACCACGACAAATGGTTCTCATACGCCAGGAACAACCTGGGCCAAGCGGTTCAGCAGGAGGACATCACCGTGGTCAGCGGATGGGTCAAAACCGAAGCGAACTGGGCCGCAACCGCTTTCAACAATACGAGCTCAAGATTTGGTGCCTCGCTCAAAGGAAGTTGATGTGGACTTGCGTCGACACACCACGAGGGATACTGCGTGGATCTAATCAGAAGGCAGCGCTGACGAGGTCTGGCGACTAGTGCGTTAGCTTATTCAGCTAGCCCAATAAACCAAGTGTATTAGTTACTATTCTAACGTATGAATAAAGGCTTACCTAGCCCAATAAACCAAGAGGTTGAGATGGGGCTAGGTAGTGACGAACGGGGCCTTTATATACTAGTCAGGCTGCGCACGGACCAGGCATTACATAAGCAACTGGTGCTACGGCGACTGCTAGTGTCTAGGGGACTTTTAGGCGGAGAAACGAGGGCCGGCGTGTCATATCTGATGAGGTTGTCGGGCCGGCGGGGATAGGATGTCCGTTGCCAATCGAACTCGGAGGTAGTCGGGGGCCGGTGTGTCATGTTGTATGACGTTGTCGGGCCGACGGGGATCGGATGTCTGATGGAGATCGGAGTGCGGCTGTTACTGAGGAAGCGTGATGCGGCGAGGAGGCAGCGGCGATGCAGGCGCGTCTGATGCGCTGATGCGTGCCCGTCGGTGATGCGTTTTCAAGGTGTTAGCGCGCGGCTAGGACTTGTAAACTGGCGCCTATGCGCCAACGACGTTTGGAGAGTCGTATAAACGTGGAATAAATCAGAGAAAATGGGAATAAAAATAGGAGGCCGGGGCTACGCCCACAACAGAAGTGTCGGTGGCTTTGCGGGGATCAGAGTCGGTGGATCACATACGCACTCTGTGACTGGTCCAAGGATGCAGCGCCAGGGCAAGAAATACTCGGAGAAGGTCTCTGATCACTCCACTGCAGACGCGAAGAGAGATCAGAGTGTCTTCCTGAAGCGTTGCATGATACGAAGGTGGCCGGAGTTCCCCAAGAAGGTCATCGCGGGCGCAGGCTATCACCAGCTGCTGAGTCCAGGAGATGCGAGAGGTGGTTCAGGAGGGGAAGGCGTTACGGTGCAAAAGGAGGGGGATGCCAGCAAAATGGACGTGCTAGAATTCGAGGAAGAGGTATGCAATTGGTTATGCTGTATTGCGAGGTGCACAAACTGATATGAAACTAGGACCAGGACGAAATTCTTGACCCGCTGGATATTCTTCTGGACTACATCCTAGAGGTAAATGCATCGAGTAATTATGTTAATTTTGCTAAAGGAGAGATCTGCGATCGTAGACTTCTGGCACTGAAACAGCCATCGCGAGCGACAAAGATGTCCAAAGCATCGTGGTTGTATCTTGCACTTTTTTTAACAGTGTTAAGCCTAATCGCCACTCAGGACAGCAATCGGGTGGTCGATTTTGCCAGCTATCTTCGCCAAGTGCAGCCTCCCGTGGAGGTCAACGGCGCACGTAAGTCTCTTATGCTACTAGCAGCACCTAAGCGCAACTAACCCTTGCGCAGTTGGATGGTTGCGCATGGAAGATGTCATATGCCACAGACGAGAGCGTGCTCTTGTGCGCTGTATTATCACTGCTTCCAGCCTTTCTCAATGGCCAGGCATCACCTTTGACGGCGCTGGTTGTTTACAGGGTTCGCGCATCTTCATTGGCCCCACGCAGGCGAAGTGTCGACCCCTGAAGTCGAAACGGCTCACTTTCTCTGATCCTCGAAGGCCATCCAATGGTTGCAAGTCTTTTGCCCTTTCGACTGATGGAAAGCTTCTGGCGGCATTGTTCCACGCTAGCAATATCCTCATATGGCGGCTCTCCGACAGTCTACTGGTTCAGTGCCTGCGCCATTGGGACGACACAGGCGAGGTTTCTTCCCTGTCATTTTCTCCCAACGATTGCACTCTTGTCTCTGGGTGCAATAACAAGAGCACAATCATCTGGGAAATTCAGAGTTGCCATGTACTTCTTCGTCTAGAGGGTCATGGTGGGCCGGTGAACAGGGTCACGTATGCTCTTCATGGCGCGCTTATCGCCACTGGTTCTCACGACAGCAAATCTGCAAAGATTTGGGACTCCTCTACGGGAGCTTGTCTGCACTCCTTCAGCTTCGATGAAGGCATATACAAGCTCATTTTCTCCTCGGATGCCTCTCGCCTCTATATTGAAATGAACCGCTCCTGCCACATCTACGACATCCAAACCTACACGCACAGTGCTACATTATGCTAGGACAAGGACTCTGTGATTTTCTCGGCAATATCTCGCGAAGGAGACTGCGCAGTCACCAAATCGAAGGAGGGAGGAGTGAAAATTTGGAGCGTGGTAACCGGTGAAGAGCTCCTCAAAATCGATTACCCGAAACAGCTCTCAGGTATCGTGGCGTTCTCCTCGGATGGCGCCGAGGTGTTGCTAGGATGTGATAGAGACAAGACGGCCGTCACCTTCGATTCGTGGACCGGCCAACTATGTCGTGTCTTCAAGTTGTCAGAAAAATTATACGAGATATCGTACTCCCCGAACAGAAACTACGTTGCCCTAGGTACCACTGACAAAAAGGTTCATGTGTACAACCCGAAGTCTGAGGCATTCCTAGCAATGTTTGAAGAGGGCCAAGGGAGCAGGGACCTTAAGAAGATTGAAGTAGTATCCGATAATCGGACGGTTGTGACACGATTTTTGGACGGACCTTTAGTTCTTTATGACATTCAGGACGCGTTGCGGATGCGATAGCATAGTGTTAGTCTAATGATGCTTGTATCATTCAATGTACTATTCTCTTGATGACTGTAGTAATCCTATACTGAATATGACAAGGTGTATGCTAGTATAAAGGCCGGACATTCTTCGAAAGAAGGATAGTCTATCGAAAGAAATGTAGCCGCAAAACGCGGCTTAGACTCCAGAGGCCGGTTGGCACAATGACCTCGCATGTTGAGCTTGCAAAGCCATGCACAGCGATGAATCGTACGATGTTAAAGTCTGTGAAAAATCCCTGCATAAATGATCGGCCAATGCGAGGATTGCAGTTGGACAAGTAGAGGACTCGCCAGCAGCGGTCCGACCCTGGGCCGCGCTATTCATCAAGAAAACTACAGGTATATTGTACGCAGGCTTCGATGAGTATGCAACTGTCTAAGGAGCAACGACGATATCGCATATCCCATGGGAGTGCTTGAGCAGGTGTAGTGATGTGCAGGCCGGGCCTCAAAGCCCGCGAGCCCGCCAAGCCCAGCCCAAAAAGCCTGACCCGAGCCAAGCCTGGCAGCGGGCTCAAGGCCGGGCTCGGAGCATAGTCAAGCTCAAGCCCGGCCCGGAAGCCCGGGCTTGGGCCGGGCTCGGGCTCAGGGCTTGGCTCGATGCTGCCACAAGCCCAAGCCCAGGCTTTGAGCCCAAGCCGGGCCCGCACATCACTAAGCAGGTGAAGAGTTGGAGAATGGATTGAGGCGAGGACAGCGTCTTATTGAACTGTAATCCATGAGTAAGATGTTACACACGCTCAAGATACGAGAAGTGGCACACCGTTCACTGGATGGCCAATGCAAAGTCCACGTAAGAGACAGATGCCATGCAGGGGTGTCGGCATCTTCAAACATCTAAAAAAACACTCGTCTCCTGTGAGTTATGAGCTTTACTGTGCACACAGTGGAAGTCGCCGGTGCGGCTCACAGATAGTGATGTGCGGGCCCGGCTTGGGCTCAAAGCCCGGGCTTGGGCTTGTGGCGACGTCGAGCCGAGCCCTGAGCCTGAGCCGAGCCTGAGCCCGGGCTTGCTCACAATACAACGAGTGTTCCAGTGCTATCAAAAGGGAATGTATTTGGGTGTAGTAGATTAATACTGCATGTACTCACTAAATTATAACCTCCAGAAGATCTACACCTGCAGAATAAGTCGAGTCGCAGAAAAGTCCACGAGTGTGCGCCTACAGCAGGCACCAGATGGTGACGCACAATTGTGCTCAGCGGAAGCCGTTACATCTAGAATATCTACATTTTGTCTTCTATTTGCATATTAGGTTGCTCTCTCCTTATTCTGAACTCAGGGAACGGTAACGGAGCCAGCACACCCAAGCCTGGGCTTCCGGGCCGGGCTTGGGCTTGACTACGCTCCGAGCCCGGCCTTGAGCCCGCTGCCAGGCTTGACTTGGGCCAGGCTTTTTGTGCTGGGCTTGGTGGGCTTGCAGGCTTTGAGGCCCGGCCCGCACATCACTACTTACAGATGGGGCCTCTCCGTACAGATGCAAAATCTTTATGAACTCGTCGTGCTCAATGCACTAAGTCCGCAATCTACGCTGAAACCGTCAGGTGAGACACAACGGGGCTGCTTCGTCTGTGCTCACCAGATATGCCAACGCTGCAGGTTACGGGAGCGCGCAGCTTTCGAGAGCAATCGACACTCAACATCGCATGTCTCATAGCCCATCGGATCTCGAGGGCAATCAAGTTTCGTAGTTGTATACGCACCGGGTCTAGCTACCCGATGTTGTTCATCTGGAAAAGAATATAGAGTGACGCGGGTCATGTTTGATTGGTGGACTCGCGAAGAATATGATCAAAGCGCGTCCATTGGAGAATGTCTACGGGTGCTGACCCTTCGATTCATTGCCTATAGCTCCTCGTCCTGTCTTGCAAAAGAGCCATCGCTGCTTACGGGGTATTTGAAGAGCTTTATTGGCTGTGAGCTAGAGGTATAGGCCATTGCTTAGCCTCGAGGCACAGGTGATTAATCACAGTTCGGCTTAAAAGTTTGCATTCGCATGGTAGGGAACGGCAATCGCAAGGGTTTGAGTCAGGTGGCATCAAAGAGGAATTTTCCACGGTATTCACAAGTCAAGTAAGCTATGCCCTCTCCCGTAGGCTGAGTTGCACTCTGCGCAAGCACACAGAGCTAGCCAGAGCTCTTCGGAATGCTCGCACGGATCTCTCCAACAGTCCCTTTTTGCGCTGCGGCGCGACCGTAGGCCATAGGGGCTCCTGCATCAAGGATCAACGCGTTTGGGGAACTTGGGCGTGGCGTATCGCTGCCAGACTCCGCTGCAAATGGCGAGAACATGGCGCACTCGATGGCCACTTCTGCTTGGGAATTTACACAGCCCACGTTTACCTTGAGACCAGTTAGTCGTTATCGCGGCTTCGTCGAGCAGCTGCAAGATAGGATCGGACTGGAGGATCCAAAGTGGTACGCGCATGACTCGACGGGTGGCTGCGAGGATACCAAGCGGGAGGTTTTGAGTGGGCGAAGAAGCGAAGAGTGAGATTGTTGTGCTCTACACGCTTGGGACAGATATGCGTGGCACCTGATATACACATAATGGTGACAGTCAAGAGAAATTTCTTGAGCTGAAGATCATAAAGCGCACTTAATAGATAACTGGAAGCGATCCTCTCGGAGCCTGGTGGCTCTGCACAAAGAATACAGACGCCCAAACCTTGAGCAGAGACTATAACATGCTGCTCATTTCCAGAAGAGACTATGCGGCTAGTGATGTGCGGGCTCGGCTCAAAGCCCGCAAGCCCATCAAGCCTGGCCCAAAAAAGCCTGACCTAAGCCGAGCCTGGCAGCGGGCTCAAGGCCGGGCTTGAGATGAAGTCAAGCCTGAGCCCGGCTCGAAAGCCCAGGCTTGGGTGCACCAAATGTGTTGCCATTCCCTGGGCTCAAAACATGGTAAGAACGACTTTGTATACGCATACGAGACAAAACGTTGACTTACCAGACTGGGCGGTCCCTGCTAGTGTGACTAAGCGCGATTGTGCGCCGCCGCCTGGCGTTCGCCGTAGGCGCCCCTTCGCGAACCTTGTCATAACATGGCTTGTAGCGCGGTCACATGCCCTCTGGAGGCTGCAGTACGGTGAGTACATGCAATAGTAGCCTATCACATACAAATATGCTCACTTTTGTAACATATATATACTTATCCCAAGCTTGGCAAGCCCGGGCTTGGGCCGGGCTCAGGCTCGGCTCGGGCTCAGGGCTCGACTCGACGTTGCCACAAGCCCAAGCCCGGGCTTTGAGCTCAAGCCGGGCCCGCACATCACTAGCTTCTTTATACACCATGCAGTCCTCCCAGTCGCCTGCAAACAAACCGCGGCACAACAACGCCTTTCAGTCGCAGGCTAGAAGCAATTTCTACATCTCCCAGGGGACCGCCTACATTTGCGAAGAGCTCCCGCTTCGCCAGCATTATCCTCGCTTGCGTCAGCCCCAATGCACTGCGCGCGCTTTGCCTTTGGTGACCTGCTGATCTACCGCGTGGTATTGACAACAAAGAACTCACTCCTTGCTCAGCATGCGGCTCAGGACATCCCCAGCAAGGAAAGTGAATATCCGCGACTACATGGACCGTGCACTGCGGCTTCGGACACTCGCTGGACGTGCCGGTTGGAACATTCGGAGCTACTGCGCAGATTGTATGAGGGACGTTGTGTACGTACGCTATTAAGATTGGTCTCCTCCACGTTTGTTACCCGGCCAAACAGTTCGAGCTTTCTCGTCTTGTCTTCGCCTCCAAGATAATTCACGTCCTTGACTACTCCATCAACCTATATATCCACGGCGATATATTGATTGTCAAGGAGCACTGCCAACTTATTTATCACAGAGGTCTACAGCGTGCACAGGCTGCTGTCGTCGCCCTTGGATAGCGTATCTCAACGCATCGATGCATGTCTGGCAATAACACCTGATTTCAACGACGGGGGAAGCTGATGGTCTTAATTGGTCGGAATTTCTTCGACGTCGTGGGTGCGTGTGGGTGTCGGGCGCAGTGGCCCCGGGTTGTCCTCCGAAGGGGGCTGGGCGCGAGGCCGCTTGGTGTCCCCCTCCCTTAAACTGCGGTCAAGATCTCCAATACGGCGAGCTCAACTTACAAGCGGCCGTGCCTAGACAAGATCTCCGAGGCGACATATTGCGACTCTTCTCCGTCATATTCACCACCCGCGAGTACGAAGCATCGACTACTGTTATGCAGCGCCTTCTGATGGATCAACGTACCTGGGATGTGGCCATGCTGCTCAGCACACCGCCTCTTCGACCACGTCGACCCATGTCTCGACGAGCACAGCCATCGTGGTCAACATGTTGTCAAAGTGCAGCAAGGAGATTCTGAGTAATAACGTGTAGGAGTGGACTCCCAAGCGATGAGTCAATCGCGTGCTTCCAGGGTGACAGATGCACGAGTTATTGAGGTATATCACACATGTAAGTCCGGTTTGGTTTGACAGTCCAGCGTGTCCTGGCTGACTGGCTTGCAGGACAACGCTCACTTGCAGGAGTCTGATATGTCGACACAGTCTGACGAAAACGGCAGCTTCAAGTTCTCCTAGTTCGAAATGAGTACGTACTGCGATGGGATGCTGGTGCACACCGGTGACAGATACCATTCAGATGCTGTGGTGGTAGTGTGGATGTCGTCATCTCACTTCTTGTACTAAGAAGGCAAGAACAACGGCATCTTCTGAGGTCGGACCAACTTCTTCTGCCTGATCACGGGCTTGGACAGCAAGCAAATTCTTCAATTCACACCTGTAGCATACACGCCCTTCCTCGGTCTAGGATCGCTCCCAGCAATCGCTACGCCCCAAGTCGTCCACACCTTCTCTCTCATTTCTGCACCCATGGTACACTACTGTGACGGCACATTTCCTCATTTCCCAAAGCCTCTGTCTGGTGCTTGGGTCACGGTACCGCGGCGGCCAAGCACTCGTGAGCACTTCATTGCTTGCCGCAGTTTTTGGTCTATTTTTCAGTGATTCGTTATGCTCGAGTGCGATCGATACAGTGCACTTGAGGCTATCATGCGCTGCGACACGCCGGACCAGGGGAAGACAGGGGAATGCCGACTAGCCGATGGCTCTGGGAGATCGGTGCGAGTGTGTTTTCGGTGTGCGTTGCATGTCAATTGTCGTCGAATTTGATCACATCAACCATTTTAGTTCAAGTCCCGGTCCAGGATGGTCACTGCTTCCGACGAGCGGGAGTAGAGGAAGGCTCTGCAGTCCATCTGAAGGGACCGAGTGGACGGTACGTTGCACCACGTCTCCGCAGTGCATAGTGCCCTTCTGACGGACTGCAGGTTATTACGGCTCTTAACCTAATACGTTCTGTTCCAAGCTGCCGTCCAAGCCCGCCTACGTACTAGCGAACGTTCTTGCGACCAACAAAGCCCAGAGGATGACCACCATCGGTGAGCTTTGCGCTTACACTGTAATACGACGGCTGACCGCGCTGGGTTACGCGGGTGTCGTTATAGCCCTTGCCATCTTGCAACACATCGCTGCACACGGCCCGTGGAGTCTGACGTGGGTGGCCATTGCGCCGGCCGGCCCCTACGGTCTCGACCACACCTTTCAGGTGCAAGGGTCTACTTTTCGCAGATCTCGTTCCTTTCATACATGCTGTATTCGCACTAATATGATATATTCGGTGAGGTAGGCAATTGTACACTATCGCATATGCCTTATATCTTGAATATTACATAGCTTAAGAGGTCTATCCTCAAATTTTATGAGAAGGGAATAAGTACCAGGTATAAATTGAACATCACTGAAATCCCCGCCAGCCTCAAACTTCGCAAGGAGTGATCCAGAGATTGTGTCAAATATTTCCAGCTCACCGCTATTGTTGCCGAAGACAACGTAGTCTCCATCCGGGGAATATGCCGTGTGATATGCTTGATCTGATAGCTTGAAGATCCGGCGTAACTGGCCCGTCTGCACGTTATAGGTGACAGCGGTCTGGTCCGCATGACAGGCGGCCACCACCTCGTTACAGTCTGAGGAGAAGGCCATGGGCCCTGAGAGCTGTTTCGGGTGGTTGATCGTGAGAATTTCCTCGGCGGTTACTGCATTCCAGATTTTCACTTGACCGTCCGAGGCGGCGACTATGTGATCTCCTTGACAAGACATGGACCAGGAGGTCCCTACTCCTGAACAATGCTGTAGTGTTGCGACATGTGTGCACGTTCAAGTTTGGATGTCATAAATGAAGCAGGAGGTGAGAAGCGGGGCACAGAGACGGGAACAATCCGAGGAGAAAGCAAGCCTGTATATTCCTCCGAATCCATCAACGCTGATGGAGTGCAGACATACTCCAGCCTCTGGCCGTTGCATGGTCGGATCTCCTGCTCGTCATCACCGTAGTCTGCGTAGCAGTCATCGACTCGAGCAGCGAGATAAAGTCGTCTTATTTAGGCGCATATAAAAAGAATAATACACGCCCAGTCCATAGCCATGATATGAAGCAAGCCAGAGCCAGACCGGGCGCTATAAAATCCATGGCGGGAGCATGCCAGCGCCATGAGCATGATGATTTCGCACGGAGAAGCTCGGCACAGACTCCGAGTGGGCGAGTAGCTCACGCGCTATACATGTTTTAAGCTGCTGGTCTGCGCTGTGATGTGCCACAGGACAGGTTGTGGCATTGTGCACCGCTGGTGCGCGGTGTCAGCCGTCAAATTTTATAGTGACTAGTGACAGTTTGATGCCGTTCGAGTGCGGTGAGTCAGAAAGGGAAACCAGGTCGTCAGACGCGACAATATGCAGATTATCGAGTGTAAGAAATATTTCGCGTTTGGTGGCGGGCCATGAACGAGTAGGCCGAGGAGCATGGAACGAGGGCAGGGTAATTTTTGCTTGAGACTGTCATGCGACTTCGAAAAACTCGAGCAGCCGATAAACATTCCTGACTCGAAGCTCAGTAACTTTTACCAAACCTCAAATCAAGGCTCGTGGTGGAGTATTGCCTAGCGGCAGGCGAGTAAGTATCGGCAGCACAAGCGTGCGGTCCTATGACAGGTTTTTGTGGCATACCACCTGTATAACTATGTAGTTCGGCTGCTCCTGTGTGGTCATGCGTTATATGATCTGCCATAGGCTCAAATGAGTGGTGTCAAAGGTGCTATACGATGCACGAATTGTTGAAAAGCTCCGGTGTTATCTAAACGTGAAGTATCGGGGCCCGCCTGACGAGAAAAGTGCTCAGCTTAACGGTATATCATTCTGAGAGTCGCATGCTATTTCCATGACGCCTATATGCAACTGTCAAGGTCGTGGACGTCGCACATGTCAGTATACGATCACGCACCTAGCGTCTTTTACTTGACGCTTTCACCAAGACTCCCTGCTTCGCATGGCCCTGTAGGTAGAGCAGGATCCTGCTGCACACACGCTGTTTCTACGCGCTGTTCATTGAGCAAACTAAATCATGGATAGCCAGTGCCTGGAGAGTACAACGAGCAGACCTGCTACGTTCAAGATTTTAAGGCTGTTTGGCATAGGGATGACTGGCCGTGAAAGATTGCTAGGTGGCGCACGGATAGAAAAATAGGACATATGAACCCAGGTAGACGCTTAAATAGCTTGTATTTAGCATGCAATGAGATATTTGTGACTGCAACGCGTCAGCGAGTGAGGTGACAAGGAGCAGGACGACAAGGAGCCCCTTCCCAGCAGAGGAGTCACGTGGTTGCTTGAGGATCAGCCATCACAACTTGCTGACGTAATATATTCTTTAGTTACCGCACAGGCCCCGATCCGATCTGCACACTCCACCGCGCTCGTACAGTACTACTGGCGGGATGTCTTCGTACGCGCCATGCAACCCTCCGAGTCATTAACGCGTAACGCGCGCGCCTGACCGAACATCTTTGTAACGCACCGTGCAACCCCCAACCGAGTCGCCTGCAAACTAACCGTGGCACAACAACGCTACCCAATCACAGGTTAGAAACGACCTCTACTTCTCCCAGGGGTCCGCCCGCATCTGTTGGGACCTCCCGTCTTTCTAACGGCACGCCCGATGACACCAGCACTTGTGTTGATGACACTGCTCCAATGTGAGGTGTGTAGGCTAGCCAACACATGGAGGATGGACCAGGATTCGCTCGTTCAGTACGCAATTCAAGGCCTCTCCAGCAGGGAAGGTGACCAGATGCAGCTAGATAAGCCATGCATTACGGCTTTGGACACTCATTGGACATGTCGACTGAAACTGTTTGAAGATACTGGGCGGATGGAGCGAGGGATATTGGGTACGTGCGATGTTCAGCTTGGTTTTTTCTGTGGTTGCTGACCGGCCAAATGGCCCAATGTCCTTTCGTCTCGTTTTCCTCTTCCAGATGATCCACATTCCTGATTCTTTCCTCACCCATCATCAACTGCAGCATGAGTCCCTCTAGAAACACTGCCAACTCGTCACTCATAGTGGCCTGTAGCGCATGCAGTCTATCTCTGGCGTCCCTGAATGGCGTATCTCGGCGCATTCGCGTAAGACCGGTAACAAGACTCGATATCACCAACTGGAGGTGAAGCTTACAGTCTTTCTCGAACGCAAAGGCTTGGCACTAACCCAAGTCGTTCTTGGTAGCTCGAGAGCACATGCATACAGACCATGTAAAGGTTTATTTTCATCATACCACAGCTGTACAATGCTGACCGCATGTTTGCGATCTGCACAGAAGACATTCATGTCCGCTGGTGCGGGGCGCCACCTGAAATGCAGTTTATGCACCCCACATGTCTCCACCCCGACGTCCAGTGCGGTCTGCGCGCAGAGCACTGGCAGCTCGATGTCCTCCCTTTGAACCACGATCAAGATCTCCAATGCGACCGCTACGATCTCTAAGGCGACACCCTTGCGATTGGTGACGTTTTTCATCCATCGCGATTGTCACAAGTACGAAGCACCGACTACTGTTCTGCAACGACTTCTTTCTGACAAATCGACACGTTCAGGGACAAGCAAGACGTGGCCATGCCGCTCAACACGCCACTCGTTCTGCGTGATGGCATTTCAGCCACGTCGGCCCATGCCCCGACGAGCGCAACCGTCGCGGTCGATATGTACTCGTCAAAACACAACAAGGAGATTCTAAATGGCCGCGCGTGGGAGTAGACGCACGAGCAATAGGCCGACCGCGTATCCCCAAAGCGAGTGATGAATACACGGATTCTCGGAATATGCGGTACATGTGAGTTCTGGCAGGATCGATAGCCCGATGCGTCTTTGCTGACTAGCTCTTAAGACCGCGTTTTTGGCGGCGGTCAGAAATGTCGACCAATCCGGACGTGCGGCGGCTTCAAATTCTTTCGACTCGAGACGGGTACGTACTGCTGCGACGCGATGCTGCCGATGTACGGCACTGACCAGCCCCATTTAGACACTGTTCTGGTGGGGACGGTGTCGTCGTTTTGCTTTTTGGGTCAGTAGGGCAAGAATGCCGACGCCGACTGAAGTCGGACCTGATCATTGGCCCGAACAACAAGAAAAATTTCGGATTTACATCTCTCCAGCGTGCATGCGCTTCTTCGGCCTAGTACCGCTCCTACTGGGTCTCGGCGCCTTCCCTTCGATCCCTACGCCCAGTACACGATGGCCCATTTCTCCATTCCTCGAGACCTCCGTCTGGCGCTTGGACTACGGTGTCGTACCGTAATATATAGGGTGATGGTCGCGCACCCCATCGCTCGGCGCAGGTTTCGGCCCATTTCCTGGCCATCCGCTGTGTTCGACCGTGACCGACGCAGTACACTCGGAGTTGCCGTACTGTGGCACGCTTGGGGCGGCACCAGAGGGGAAAAATCGTTTCTACCGTGCATATCTGACGGGCTGCAGCTTGCGACGGCTCCGACTTCGCTCAATATGTCCTGTCCCTAACTACCATGACCTATCCCGTAGCCGCTCTCTTGGTCGCTCATGTCACGGCTGCGTAATGCTGACTGTATTTTTTGCAATCTGGACAGAAGACGTCCATGTCCGCCGGCATGGGCGCCGCTCCGCAGCTCAGGCAGGCGGACGGCGCTGCCGTGCTCGCGGAGCAAGAGCGGAAGTAGACCCTCCTACGCGTGCAACGCCGGAACAAGTGGGATATTAACACATGAGTGCTACGGATTACTCGACATCTGTATTATCGACATCTGTATTACTAGCACCTATATCTTGTCTCCAATCCTTAACGCTCAGTTTTGGTTTTTTAACAACATGTTGTAGTAAAGCGAGGATACAGGAAGTATATAATAGTATGAAAGGGGGCGGGGCTCAGTATTACAAGTATGAATGCTGCGTCCGAGTCGGAATACAACCAGAGTCTAATTCCAGGCGTGCATCACTATTACCGACAACGTCTGCACTAGAAAGCGGCATTAAAGACCTCCTTGGTCTTGGTAACCCTGTCCTGACACAATGCCAGCAAGGTCGCCGTTGCAGATAGCCTTTCTCTGGTACTACTTACACTGCGGACGGGGGATGAGAGGATGAAGAGCAGGTAGTGTTAGAACTCCGAAGGATCAGAAGACAATATTGAGACATTATCTGCAGTACGCATGAACGTCCCAACGATGCCCTTCTTTGCACACCTCGACAACACCACAACGCGCTCGTGTCAGCAACTAACAATCCAACTGGACTGAGCTACGACAATGCTGAGGAGACAGACGAGAGGAATTGTGAGTGAGGAAAGACCAGCTCGAGTCTGGCTTGTTATTGAGCAGTACGAGCTCCTTATATACATGTCAGACTGAATATCTAGAATATCCTACGAATATACGGAGGTGTATAGAAAGTTAAAGAATACCATGGAATCCGGGAGAACCATCCGGAATGCGTAATATTCATGACATTACCCCCCCGTCTAGAATCGTGTCCTCACGATTATTTACCCGTCGATCCAAAACCTCCTGATCCTCGTTGAGTTTCTATTAAACTGGACACCTCCTCGATATCGCATGACGCAATACGTTCCAAAATGACTTGTGCGATTCGATCGCCGGCGTGTATCTGGAATGGTTGATTGGTGGAGTTGATCAACACTACACGCACTTCTCCGGTGTAATCTCGGTCTACCACCCCAGCGCCGACATCTATTCCTTTGACTGCTAACCCACTCCGTGGTGCAATTCGTGCATAAGTTCCGTGAGGGGCACGCATTGCAATGCCGGTGCCGACAATCTTGCGATCTCGTGCCGGTATCTTAACGCTTTCAGCCGAGTAGAGATCAAGTCCAGCCGACTCTTCAGATCCTTGCTTCGGGAGAATCCCACCCATCCGTTGTACCAAAAGAGTGGTATCGCGCGTGAGTATGTGAACAGGTCGTGTTAACAGGGGGGGAATTCGAATCGTCATAGGCGCGGGTTTGTCGGGACGTCTAGCATGGAATTCTTGAAGGAGTTCCTGACAATTAGTCAAGTTTGCTCGTGATTCCCAGGAACGGCGATCGCCGTGGGGGCTGTTCTTCCAGAGCACCTGATACTCTAGATTTCCGTTTCGGTCACGACGGGAGTCAAGGATTTCCTCGACTTCCCATTCTTCCTCGCCATTTACGAGGTCAGGGACTACCGGTTCACGTCGCTGAGAGGGATACGTGGGTTCTTGGAAGGGACTGAGAAGGCTTTCATTGAAAACGGGGTGTTGTTTCCATTGACGGGAGAGTTCCAATTCATAGGCGGAAGCGCCGATTTTGCGTTTGACCTTGAAGGGTCCATATCGCTTATCGTCGAGCTTCTTCATTGGCCTGTCGGTTCGGATGTTTATCCCTTCTAGCCAAACTTTATCTCCAACTTTGTATTCCAGTCCGCTCTTTCTCTTTCGGTCATAGAAGCGCTTCATAGACTCCTGCGCCAAACTGATAGCCGCGCTAGTATCTTCGCGTACTCGACCCATTCTATCGACAAATTGTTGGACGTTTTCACTTAGTCCTTCTCGTACCGGTTGGGTTCCTTCATAAGGGTGGTACCCTTTATTGACAAAGAAGGGGGTATATCCTGTGGACGAATGAACTTTGTTGTTGTACGAAAAGGCCGCTAGTGGTAGCCATTCAGCCCAATCAGCTTGTCGATAGTTAATGAATAGTCGGAGGTATTGTTCTATTTCGCGATTAATGCGCTCCGTTTGTCCATCAGTTTGAGGGTGATACGCGGTGGAGGGATTGGCTTCGATTCCAAGTGATCGGTACAGTTCGGAGATAAACTTGTTCTTGAATTCGGTGCCCCTATCGCTGATGATCTTCCGGGGAAGTCCGTGATGTGCTACTACATGATCGCGAAGTGCTTTTCCCCATCCTTTGGCATTGAGTTCGATGTTACTTGGTATCGCTATTATCTGCTTGGAATACATGCAGACGACTACGAGAATAGCGTTATATCCAAAGGACTCGGGTAGTACTCCTATCTTATCTACCGAGATTATTTCCCAGGGTCGCGTAGGAATTTCGTTGGGGAAGAGAAGTCCGGTAGGTCGTGTTGTGTGCACCTTGGTCTTCTGGCATTTTTCGCATCCAGCAACGTATTTTCGGATGTCTTCTCGAATTCTAGGCCACCAGTAGTTACGCGTGACCATTTCGTGTGTTTTGTATTGACCAGGGTGTCCTGCCAATGGGGTATCGTGATGATGAACAATGATCTGTTCTCGGAGTTTCCTATTTACTGGTACATAGATACGATTCTTCCACGTCACAAGTCCGGTGCTATCTTCATTCCAATCTTTGTCCTTGTTCTGTAAGGCTACGGTAACTAGCGAATCTCGGTTCTTTTTGTGTTTTTTAATTTCTGCGACCCAGTCCTGGTCGATTCCTTCTAAACTAAATACAGTACTACGAATCAGTGCACGAAAATGTCCTGGTTTTAGCAACACGATATCCGAATTGTCTTCTTTTCCTGCATTGTGTCTCTTTTGACGAGATAGTCCGTCAGCTTTGCCGTTCGATTTACCGGGTTTGTGATGCAACGAGTATTGATATTCAGCCAACTCGGTTACCCATCGGGCCTGTCGTCGATTGAGCTTCTGTGGCTTCCAGAAGTATTCTAGGTTCTTGTGATCCGTCCATATTTCAAACGGATGTAGGGCGCCCATGAGATACTGACGCCACTCATCAAGGCTAGTCATGATTGCGAGAAGTTCCTTATCGTAAATCTCGTAATTTCTTTCGGCTGCTGTCATAGCCTTGGATAGATAGGCGACGGGTTTCCATTTGCCATCTTGCTTCTGGGCTAACTCAGCTCCTACGGCAAAGTCCGAAGCGTCGCATTCTACGCGATAGGGGTCGTCATCATTGGGTATGGCCAATACTGGTGCGGAACAGAGTGCATCTTTCAAGCTTGTGAACGCTACTTCTTGTTCGATAGTCCATTCAAAGGTAGCGTTTCCAGTTAATGAACTAAGTGGCTTTGCTATCTTGCCGTAATCTCGGATAAATCTTCGGTAGAAGTTGGTGAATCCGAGGAATGCTTGGATGTCTCGTTTGCACTCAGGTCGAGGCCAATTGACAATTCCTTCTATCTTGACTGGGTCCATGCGGACAACTCCTTTTCCTACTATCATTCCGAGGTATTCTATTTCTTCTTTCTCGAACTCGCACTTTTCTGGTTTCAGATAAAGTTTGTGTTCTCTCAGGATTTGAAGAACTTGCCGCGTGATCCGACGATGTTCTTTTAAATCTTGAGTGAAGATCATGATGTCGTCTAGATAGACTACCACGTGTCCTTGACTGATGAGATCTCGAAATATATCATTCATCATGGTTTGAAATGTAGCCGGGGAATTGGTAAGGCCGAAGAACATGACGAGGGGTTCGAATAGTCCTCGATTCGTTAGGAAGGCCGCCTTCTCTTCGTCTCCTTCTTTGATGCGGATGTTGTTGTATCCCCATCGAACGTCTAACTTCGTAAAGTACCGTGCCTGCTTTAGCTTGTCCACTAGTTCTTGTATCAAAGGAAGTGGGTAGCGGTTCTTGATCGTAAGCTCATTCAGCTTCCGATAGTCTTGTACAGGTCGAAGTCGTCCGTCTTTTTTCTTGACAAAGAAGAATGGAGAAGCCCACGGGGACTTTGATGGTCTGATTCTCCCAGTTCGAAGGTTCTCTTCTATGAATTCATCAAGTTCTTTCTGTTCGTTTACAGAGATTGGGTAAACTTTGCAACTGATTGGTTGTGCGCTTGGTATGAGTTCTATCGCGTGGTCCCAGGGTCGTCTTTGCGGTAAGGAATCAAAGTCTTCTTTGCTGAACACATCGGAGTAGTCATGATAGTGACTTGGGACGGTGTTTTCAAACGTCTTAGTCTCGTGTTTCAGACTTTCCTTAATGGCTAGATCAGTGGCCGTAGTGCGAATGTGCGCTGCTCCCGTAGCAAAGTAGGTTTCGTGGTCAAGAATAAAGATTCTATCCCCTTCTTCTAGGCGAGCCTCCGGATCGCTGGGCTCCTCCTGATCGGCGTCAATATCAATTAATCGGGTAGCATATTTGCAGGTAATCGGGCACCGATCAAACTGAATGACTTGTTCTTGCCAATCGATAGATGGGTTATGAATTTGTAACCACTCGTATCCAAGGAAGATTGGAGTCTTCCCTAGATTTGTAACAGCGAACGGAAGTCGCTCAACGTAATCCTGGATTTCCACCTTTAATTCAACAAAGTCGGTGATCGCCCCGCCGGCATTATGCGTGCCGTCCGCGTTATAGACAGGGATTGGTGATGGCAGTTTCTTTGTAGCAATGTTGTTATCGCGGACAAACTGCGCATCAATCGAAGATCCAGTGCATCCTGTGTCCAATAACGCTTTGACTGATGAGCGCTGCTGCGTGTCTAGAGTGGTGATGATCATTGGAACGTCCATTTGGGTCCCCTTCCTTCCTCGGATAAAACGAGGTTGCTTTCGTAGTTCATTCAAGAAGTCTATAGCTTCTTCTTCTTTCATCTGCCTGATTTGGTTCATACAGGCTTCTGAGGCGTCAACACTCTTCTTTGAGTGCACCCATTCAGTCAACAGTCTAAGTGCTGCAGTCTCTTTGCTGACTATCCATTGGCGAATCCAAGCCGCCGTCCAGGGTGTGTGGCGCTGCCACTGCGTAGGTTCGGTCTGATGTTCTGGTGTAGGTAATAATTTTTTATTCGGGGGAATTAAGCAAGAGGGTTGTGCCTCTCCGCGCCGCTCTGCGGACGCCCCTTTTTCTGGTATATACATGGGTACACTAAACCAGGAACACAGATAGTTCGTGAAATTCTTCTCGGTCAGCTCGGCTACGCACCCTGCTGACCGCTTGCAAAACCCTTCATGGCCGCACGAATTTCTTCGTGAATTGCCTTCTTCCAATCGAATGGTTCTGCCGTCGCGGCAGGAGCTTCGTTTAGTGATGCGAGGGGTGTGAACGTGTTGGTGGTGGGAACTGCCGGGGTTTCCGTAGCTCGCACTTGTTGAGCTTGTTGCCGATTAGGGCAATTCCGTGATATGTGACCCTGTTGGCCACATCGGAAACAAAGACCCTGGCGTCGTGCTTGATCCAAATCCATCGGTTGTCCCCTTCCACCGAATGTGACACCTGTCCCGTCGCGACGTGTCTGGACCGGAGCATTTGCAGTAGGCGCGGCTACGCTAGTCTGTGCTCGTGGTGCACCTTGTGTCTGCTGCTGCCGAGGTTGGAATTGTCCTTGCCGCTGGGACTGTGGGTTTCGCCGACGATATTGCTGCTGATTTAGGTCGATGCGCGCGACCCGTTGTTTGTAGAGCGCGTATGTGGCAGGGAGTTCTTCCGATGAATTGTACAGAAGCCGAATGATATCGGCCCTGAGTGCCTTTTCTAGAAGTGATTTCAACTCCTGGAAATGTGCCTCAAAGTCATGAATGTTCGCCTGGAAGGCGCATAACTCAAACTTTGAGAAGAACTCCTGCGTTGACAGCGCTCCCATCTGCATCGCCTGTAACCGGTCATAGGCTTCGGCTTGCTCGTCGATCAGGAAGTGCCTGTCTAGGTCTTCCCATAGTGTCTTGGTAGTCTGTATCACGGAGTCTTCGTCCGCGTCGTATTTCTTCATGAACGTGGCGACATATTCGCCCGCGTGTCCACCTTTCATGTACGACAGAATCATAAGGACTCTGTCGAATTGCTCTGGTAGCCGCTTCCTCTGCGTAACTACATAGAGTTTCATCTGGGTCTTCCAAGCAATGTACTTGGATTTCGTGCCATCAAAGGCGTCTGGCTTCATCGCGCTTCCATTGAGGAGCGCGGCGCTATCTTGGTTCTCGGCCATTGCGCCGGGATCGGATGGGGACGAAGGTGGAGTGGGAGAGCGTCGGGAAGGTGGTTCTGAATCTTCCACCGCTTCTTCTACGGGGTTTGGCGGGCCCTCTGGTGGAGCTTCGGATTCTCCGAGGGCAATTGAGCGGAGGTGGTCAGTGACCGATTCGAGAGTATCCCGTCTGGTTCTGGGTTCTGAACCGGATGCTACGGGTTGTGAGACTGCGAGGGACTCAGAAGGTGCTCCTGTGGGAACTCTTTGTAGTAATTCTCCGCGTAATCCTTCTTTACACCGGGGACAACGAGTACTATTATCTGAAGAGTGTGGACACGGTTGTTGCACGCAGTATCTTACGTTATCGCCGTGTAGATAGATGGATGTTCCTTCTAGTTCTCGGTGTACGTGTCCTCTACAATCACAAGAGGGCGTGGTCATAGGGTGTCGGGTCCGTGAAGCTGGTTGCAGCAAACCCTGGGACTAATCGTGTTGTAACGACCAGATCAGGGGTAGAATTTGCCAAAGATGGGAACTTTCGAATAAGAACCGAAACGCTAATTGTAATACAGTTCTAGAGATACTGTAGCAGCCCAAAGAGCAATTATGTCTCTTCGGTCCGACGCCCTCAAAGGGATCGTCGATCTAACTGCTACCGCTTTTCCAACGCCCGGTCGCAACCGGTTGCCACGTCGTACTCAGGAATATCCGCTTGCGCTGCGCAAAGCGTTTAACACCACCTATGGTAGGGCAGTGTACGATTCTAATAGGACGGAGCTCTGTCTAGCTGCCTAAGAGCTAGTGATTACAGAGGTGGCTTCGGGGATGTGGTATGGTAAAAGTTTTGTGCAAGTGCACGGAAAAGGGTTCCAGGGGTCCGGGTCTTGATGCGGTAGAATGCGGTAGGGTTAGGAGTTGGGGTGAGAGTCGGATGTGCGTATGGGGTGGATCGTCGTGTGGAGGTGGGTGATGGTTGGTGTGGGAGTGACGAGGATCGTCGTAGGGCAGTTGGTGGAGACTCGAGCTAATGTCAGCAACTAACAATCCAACTGGACTGAGCTACGACAATGCTGAGGAGACAGACGAGAGGAATTGTGAGTGAGGAAAGACCAGCTCGAGTCTGGCTTGTTATTGAGCAGTACGAGCTCCTTATATACATGTCAGACTGAATATCTAGAATATCCTACGAATATACGGAGGTGTATAGAAAGTTAAAGAATACCATGGAATCCGGGAGAACCATCCGGAATGCGTAATATTCATGACAGCTCGTCAGCTGAGCCAGCGGCGGGGCAATCCCAATCTGCCTCGCTCTCTGCAAGAACTTCCGCCATTATCATCGTCCTACCAATGACAGCTCGACAACGTTTCGGACACTCGTCTTCAGGGAGGCCGTCCGCACAGTCTTGGCAAAGCAGGTGTCCACAAGGCTGTAGTTGGAAGGCCGTGGCAGCGGCGCAGTAACAACACCCGTACTGCAAAGGGTTCGCGTCACGGTCCCGTCGCTTGCGAAATCCCGCCAGCAGAGATTTAATTGAAGCGAGCGGATGATTGAACGAGATATTGTTTGCAGAGGGGGTGCCCTTGTCGTACAGGGCAAACCAGGGCAAACCAGCCTTGAGGTATGTCTTCATAGATATCGGGGTGGGGATCGGTGCTCGACCAGTGAGTTGGGAGAGGAAGGCTGGACTTAAGATCGTGACGTGGAGACGACAGCCAGCACCGAAGTTGTATGCAGCGGCAGAAAACCGATCGCGGATGATTTTCTGCGAGATTTTGCCGCCCGCAGCAAAGCCTGCGCCGCCTGCTCTGTCCGAGGCATCTGGACCTTCTCCTCCACCTCGAAGTGGTAACATCACGTGCAGTGTACTCTCGTTAGTGATGCGGCACTCTAATGTGTGCCAGCTGCAGTTAACTACATCTTGCTCATTTGACAAACAAAATAATCGACGTACCCGCAAGAGTCTTGTCATCTTCGAGCCGTCGGCCGCCGAATTGTAATTGCAGCAAGTCTGTATGCATGGATAGCTTATGCTGAATTTTATATTTGACACTTGAGATGGAATCAAACAGATGGACCTGCAGGCAGATGGTCCTATGCCATGCCTTGATTATGATTTGCACTATTGTTTGAGTAATGGTTAGACGAAGATGGATAAAGGAAAAACTTGCATACTCTCAACATTGTATACTCCGCCAACGGCGCATAGGTATATCGTCAAACCGGCTTTTGACAGCCCGTAGGTGCTCCCCTGGATCAAAGGCCTAGAACTAAGAAGAGAATCAGGATCGATCATTAAATTCTATCTATATTTTCGCACTAGTTCTCATCTATAAAGACAATACTTTCACCAGTGCGGAGATTTGCTCTATGAGCCGAATAGTTCTTGTATAGTGGGATTTGCCCTGGGCCATAATAGAAGAAAGGAGGTGCGTTATAGAGAGGGAAAACATCAATCTGTATCCCGCCTACATTCTAGTTGATATTTAATATCAAGAACAGCATGGCGAGCTGAAAGAAGCTGGCGCACCTCCTTTCCAGTGATCTGAGCCTCTATAGAGAGTTTGTGTCCTGTGGGTATAGCAACAAACTCTGCAAGCGAATGTCGTGAACACAGAGACTCTCAGGAGTTGGCATTATCATTACATACGTCGCACAACACCTCTTTCTGTACTGAATCCATCCTGACACAAGTATCAGTAGATAGATACCATCCTTTGATGAACATTCTCACCAGCCACCTGCAAGTCGAATGGCGGAATCAGTGAGCATGTGCCAAAGGACCTTGGTTCTGATTATTACTCACGCTTGGGTATTATCACCCGGCCCTACTGTCAAATAGTCTTGCCTGCCTTTATTCGTAATGTTTTTTGGCATGCCTGTGATGGCGTTGACTCCTCCAGTGGATACTTTGACGGCGTAAGGACTGTGCACTTCGGTCTCCGCGAAACTAATCCACATCGCTTCGCATTGGTGCATAGCCTACATATCTCATAATGAGCTTTCAAATGGATATCATGTACATTCAAACCCGACCATGAGAAGGCCGCCTTTGCGCGCAATAGATTGAGGAAGCTGAGAAGCAAAGTCTGCAGCATTGCTTGGGAAATATGTCAGTAAAGACGCTCTCTAAAAAGGTAGTATACTTACTACAGAGGGAATTTATCGAGCCTGGCAGGTAAAACGTAGGTCTTCCCATCGTCTAACACCGACAATAAATTTACACAAGCATATACAGGTGTAAATCGTGCTATAACGTACCAGGCACCCTCAGAGTTCTATAAACATCGTGGATAAGAACGGACCAGCATTGCGTCGAACATACGCACCTCATGAAAGCTATCGAAACACCTCCGACTTTCACTGTGTCACCACATTCGCCAATTTTGGCACAGCTAAGCCCGGGCGATGCAGCATCACCCTCTGCATTGGCTTGAGTGTTGTACTGGGACACATTAACAATATCGCGCAGATGATTGTAGTAATACTGGCATAAGGGCTCGTCTCTGTAGCTCGGTAAGATATGATTAATGTGTATATAAACACTCTTACGCGTTAATGTATCCGCTGAGCGTATTAGGGTCGAAAGATGACGGTTCTTCTACAACTTTGAGGCTGACCCGTGTACGTGCACTGAATTCTCTTGGCTCCGGAAATTCTAAGCCCGGATATGTGAGTATGTAGCATCGTCATATGACGTGATATACTGACCGTTCGTACGCATTTGTGCGGCAAGGTAGTCGAACGAGACCGGGAACGGAACGTCGTGAAGCACAAGTCGGTCGGGTTTGCCTACTGCGTTGTCCGTGTAAATCACAACCTTGACCGTCGCCTCATTTTGCTGGGTTTGGGCGACTTGAGACAAGTGTGTGAGCATCTTGAGACCACAGGTAGTAGACCGCCAATGGGACTGTTGAGATGGGAGAGCAAGTGGCGACCAAGGGCTGGGGGACGACCTATCTAGGCGCTGGCGGGTGTGTGCGGACGCCCTGAACCCTATAACTTGGAATCTCAGGCAATCAGGGTGCGAAGGGCGTGTCGATCAGGCTTGCTAAGTTCAAGATCGCAAGGTGGCCCGTCGCGAGGATGATTGCGAGAAGATTATGATAGTGCATGAAGGGACAGGATGGGTGCACCAGTGAAAGCCGGGGTTGTAGGGTGGGTCGAGCAGACCCCAAGAGCTTGGTGATTGTAGCATATCAGCGCTTCAGCAAAAGCACGGTCCCAGGACAAGATACTTGCGTGCAGTAGACTGACGCCCGCCCCTCGCGAAGCAGGACATGCATAGCACAGTAGACAAATTAATTAGACATGTATGTAATTTCTAATGAGCACAACATCATAACATAGTTGCTAGCTTGGGCGCGGTGCTTGATATGACGGTGTGCAGTCACGGTGTGCATGACGCGCTATTCTGGACGAGCACTGCAGTCCCATTCCTTGAGCATATAACCAATTTACAGCACCCCTCTCACACCAGCTGACCTTAGTGGGGTAACACGAGCAAGGACAACAGGAAATACACGAGTACAGGCATGCAAGAAGCACGTATCGCGCATGTGCCTTTGATTCGTGTTAACGCTGGCCGCTGGAATGGTGCCGGAGTTCGGCCGCATGCTATCGCGTCGCACTATGGTATCCGTCAACGGTCATTCCCTGGACAATTCTGCACTAGATCGCTCACTTGGGAAGCCTTCGTGGGTAGTTTCGTTCTCATCTGCTCTTAGATCTAGATCTCAGCTCTGACGTGTAAGCACTGTAAGTCCAGGCGCGCTAGATCGGCTGGGGACGAGACTAGTGAACGGGGCCAGCTGCGCAGTTTGCCACGCCTTCTTAATTCAGCTGGCGGAGAGCTTCCATTCCTAGTCTTCATACAGAAGATGACAGCGATCACCGACGATCTGCCGCTGCATAGACCTCTGACCGACGACCTGATCGCGGCAGCTAGATGGCGTACGCGCCTCGGCTCCGCTGTCTCACATGGACAAAGTATCCAGAATATTTTGTCTGGGGATGTCCAAAGCAGTTCCTGGCCTTAATTTGTTCGACATTACTGGACCAGATCAGCTTGGCTTTGTGCTGATGATTGCATCCGACTGAGGAGCTCTATCTCCGAGCTCCCCGAGGAGGCGGATGCCGCCACGACGTGCTGACATAATACAGTACCTCCTTTTTAGCTGCCGCGTCCGGCCTCGGTCCGGCCTGCGCAATCCATGCCGCGCTCTCGACCTCGCGCACGCCAGCCAGAGCAGATCCAAGTTGCGTTACTAGTGCCCTCGTTCGTGCTCAGCGTCCATAACCACTACATAACCGGCAACGTCCCAACCAGTGCTAGCCGAACGCCATCGTTACACTCCATGCAGCCCCCCCTCCGAGCTACAAACAAACCGTGGGACAGCAACGCTTTCTAGTTATAGGTTATAAATAAATTCAATATCCCCTAGGAGTCCATCTGATTCGCATACGCCAGGATCTCCCGCATTACCAGCAGCATTTTCGACGCCGGTGCACTGCGCACGCTTTCTTCACGGCGACCGTGCGCCTTGACGACTTACAGCGTGGTGTTGACGACGCCACTCCAACGTGAGGTACGTATACCTGCCTAGTACATATCTATGAAGGCTTAAGATTCACTCGCTTACTCAGCACACAATCCGTGACGTCTCCAGTAGGGAAGGTGAGCATCCGTGACCAGATGAGCTGAGCGACACGGCTTCAGACACTTATTGGACATGTAGGTTTAGGTGAAAATTTCAATTCAGTATGAAGATGGGGCGAGGGATATCATGTACTGTCAGACATTGATACTGTTTAATAGCTAGGTAAGGCCGGCCTCACGACACGAGCAGAACGCTTACCTAAGAGATGAGAAGGTAGCTGGCCCGTGCGCAAGCACGATCGACGGAGGCAATGATCGAGAGTGTAAATAGACAAAAACAAGTGAAAACGTATATTACAGCGTAGAATAGACCCAGGACGGTAGCCAGATGTACCTCTCTTTCTGCTGAAATTCCCATCTGAACGGGTTTCTTGTAGTAGCCCAGCCCAGAAATACTACCTTACCTTGCCATCTTTTGATGAAACTACTGTCTTTTGACGCCTCGCGTGTGATCAGGGCAGTTCAGTAAGTTCTCAAATAAGTGGTAAGACTCACTGCGCGTCGTCGAGAGACCGACATCCAACGCCCGGCGCCTTCAACCTCAACCGCTTCATCAAGCCTCTGTAGGCTTTCACCGTCGCTCAGCAAGCTTGCCAACACTTCGCCTGCACCTTTTCTCCCACTCACCGAACACCGGGAATAGCTCGACCCCAGGGCCCAGGACGCAGACCAGTGAACCCCGGAGGATTCTACCTACCCGCGCTCGGTCGCCCGAGCGTCCTCTCTAGATTCCTGCTGACAGTACGTGCGTCACTCAGCTCGGTATCTCTTGTGCTTGTTGACTGGTCAAATAGACCGAGGTTGTCTCGTCCTATCTTCGCCATTCGAACCATCGATGTCCTCGAGTCTTCCATTAACTTGGATCCACGGCGTCCTAGCAGTATTCAAGAAGCATTGCCACTTTATTACTCGCAATCAGCCTACAGTGCATGCAAGATATCCTTGTCGCCCTCAGACAGTATACCTCGACGCATTGACGCGGGACCGGCAACAATGCTCGATCTCATTAGCGGGAGACGTAGCTGACGATCATGTATGATCGGGGTTTAGTCGTTGTCATGCACATATGGGAGCATCAAGCACAAAAACTCAACGCTGACTGGGGCGCTCTCGGTAGCCCCAGAGAGCAGTTACTTGAAGGAAATGCTGTGTAGGTCATGTACGGCTTTTTTCATCGTTCTGCGGCTGCATAATTCCGATTAGAAAAGTGTGGCTTCTGCAGTGGACGACAAAATTCGCCAGCACATGCACCACCCGACGTGCTACCCGTGCGCTCTGTATATTTCTTCGTTGACATTCGGGAAAGAATGTCCTCCGCTTGATTCGCGGTCAAGGTCACAAATACTACGAGCTTAGCTCTTGGGCGACCGCGCCTAGACGCTATCTCCAAGGCGGCACTCTAGCAGCGACCAATGATGCAACTCCTTTGTCGCATTTGTCGCTTGTGGGTACGTATCAGCAGCGCCTTCTGATAATTCACATCAATAATAACAAGCTAGACGTTGGGGCATATCATATATATATAACTCTATTTGCTTCGATAGCCCGATGCGTCCTCGCTGGCTGGATCGCAGGACGGCGCTCCTTGATTGAAGTCCGATATATCGACGCGGTCTGACATGCTTTTTGCAGAGCATGTGCAATGTTCTCATCCTGCTGTCCGTTTTTCCATGAGAAGCACAACTAGTGCACCTGCTCATTGAATGTAGCTTGATATCATACTGTAGACCCGTGAATATTGTGCTATACTTGTCATATTTTGCCTACTAATGTATGTGCACTAGTATGTACATTTTTCGAAGCAGAATCTGGTGGGCTATCGCATGCGCATTACATCCCGGATATTATACATTCTAGAAGGTCTGTCATGAAAGGCTACAAGAAGGCACTGGCTGTCAGGTACAAATTCTACACCATCAATTCCCCTTTCAGCCTCGAACTTTGCAAGGAATGATCCAGACTTCACGTCAAATACTTTCAGCTCACCGCTATCGTCAACGATGACCATATATTCCCCATCTGGAGAGTATGCGGCGAGACGTGCTGGATCTGATAGCTTGAAAATGCAGCGAAGCTGGCCCCTTTGCGAGTCGTAGGTGACAACAGTCTTAGTTGCATCGCAGGCCGCCAATACCTCGGCTCCGTCTGGGGAGAATGTCACCGGTCGCGAGAGCTCTTGCGGGTGGCTGATCGTGAGAAGCTTGTCGCCGGTCACCGCAGTACGTATCTTCACTTGACCGCGCGATACAGTGACTATGCGATCTCCTCGACGGGATATCGACCAGGCGTTCTCGTGTTCTATACCGGCCTGTACTTTCGCAATACGAGTACATGTTCGAACATCATAGACGAAGACGGAGCGGCCCAGTTCAGCATACAGATGCAGGCCGTCCGGGGAAAAGGCGAGTTTGTGTACGCTGAGATCAACGCAGACGGACTGCATACATGCCCCAGTCAAAGCGTCCCAAATTTTCATGGACCTGTCGCACTTGGAAGCGGTGACGATGAGTAAGCCGCGGGGAGCATATGCAACTGTGGTGACCGGCTCAGTGTGTCCTTCCAAACGCAGAAGTATATGGCCATCTCGAACATCCCAGATGATTGTGCTCGTATTGCCGGATCCTGAGAGAAGGGTCTGGCTATTGGGAGAAAACGATAGAGAGCTACCATCTCTTGTATGACCCTGATGCTGTAGGCGTTGGACCAAGAAACCGTCGGAGAGTCGCCATACGAGGATGTCTCCAGAATTGAACGATGCAGCGAGCAGCTTGCCATCCACAGATAGGGCATAGCACCGACAAGGTTCGGATGGATCTCGAGAATCGGCGAAGACAAAATACTTCAGCTTCAGGGGATGAGCCTCTGCTTCCGTGGGACCGATGAAGACATGCCCGTCATTCAACTGACCAGCGCCATCGGTGGTAATGTACGGCCACTTCGCCAAGTCTGACGTGGTGATTGTACGACGTGCGATTGTGCGAGCTCGCTCATTGCATACCACGTCTTCCATGCACAATGAGCCGACTGCGTAAAATGATGCAGTCCTTAGGCACAGCTATCGCGAGACGATGAGAGAGACTCACGCGTGCCATCTACATTCACCGGAGGCTGTAACTGACGAAGATAGCTCGCGAAATCAACTATCCGCTTGCCGCCCTGAGCGTGCATGAGCCTTTGCATTTATGTTAGGTTGTGCGCATGGCACGTACGATGATGCTTTCGACATCGTCATCACTTGCAATTGCAGCTTCGACGTTAGATATCTGGCATCACGGTACGACGGTCAGCGCGGTGAATCGTACGTTCATAGTGAGTAAACATACCTCGAGTATATAGTGGAGTAAGATATCCAGTAAATCAAGGACCTCATCCTGCTATCTTGTCAGATCGTAATTGTCGTAGAACACCGTGATCAGTCACGCACTTCTCCCTCGAGTTCTACTGTGTTTGCGCCGTCCATGTCCCCCGCCTCTAGCACCACGACTCCTCCTCCTCCCAAACTACCTCTTGCGTCCCCTGGATCCGGAGGTCGATGATAGCCTGCGCCGGCGACGACCTTGCGCGGCAGGACCAATCGTTTCAACACCTTAAGCCGCTTCACAAACACGGACTGATCCGCCTTTGTATTCCCCGCCTCGCGTTTACCGTGACGATGCATCTTCGGTCCGCTCACAGAGCTGGCGTACGACCCGCCCACCTCGGCCCCCGCAGCGCCGCCGGCGCGGCCTTTGAGTGAGCCACTGAAGCTCGTGCTCGAGTTGCTGAATGCAGCCGCAGTCCAGTCCGCCTCCGTCTTCACCCACCCGCTGACCACGACGATCTTCTCCTGCTTGATGTCCTGTTTTAGGCCGTGCTTGACATATGCGCACCACTTGTCGTAGTTCCGGACGATATACGTTTTGAGTGCATAGTTCTCGAATATTGTCTCCGCGTGTGCTTCGCTCTTCAGCACAAAAACCGCTCCTTGTGTCGCCTTGCATGTGTACTCGGCATTGAGCGCGGCAGACATGTCTGCGCCTACCGCGCTGCAAGTCGTCAGCGTGAATATAGTTCTCTGGCTCAGCAATTTACTTACATGTTTGCTGAGGCGTTCATACTTTTACTCTCAACTCCGTGGCTGCAATAACGATCGGGCGCAAGTGGACGAGGTCTCGGATCGACCTGGAGCACATTCGGGGGCAAAGGTTCTATGTCCTCGAACGGCGTCGGCCAGAACGTGACCTTCTTCTCGGGCGTAGATGTGTCTAGGTTGAAGAGCCGGATGAATGCCCCCTCGCGTATGTAGCCCACGTCGCCAATCTGCGGCTCGCCCGACTTGTGTGGCTCTGGGTACCAGAGCGCATACCCGAGGTGGAGTGTCCGGAGGCTGGACGAATAAATCTTGTCCGGGGCCGCCGACTGACGAAAGAAGCGGAACATGAGATCTCGAGAGATGAGAGATGCCGGTGAACGGTAAGGCCTGTGAGGTGCAGCACGAGCTGGTGAGACAGCTATGGAAGGGCAGAGCGAGCCTGTGGCGTGCATGCCGTGGTATCGATGGAAGGCTGGCGAATGCCACCGCCACGAGCGTGATGGTTTCGCATGAAGAAAGCCGGGCATCAAACTTCGAGCATAAACGGCTCGTGTTATTTATATATATATATATATATCCCAAAGACTGTCGGGACATTGCTTCGTGCTATGAGATGTGATACAATATCGCTGCACTGGGAAGGGACTCAGCTCTAACTGCGCCTAGAGACACAGAACTAGGTACATGCCGTAGTCTTAGCGGACCGCTGGGCTCCCCGGAGGGACCACGTGGATCGGCTCGAGTATCCGAGTAAGGTGATGAGAGCGCGTCGTGAGCCCCAGGAAATATGGAACAGGCGGCAGAGTCACGTGGGCGTGCCGCAAAGAGACTCCGACCTACTCCGCCGAGTCAGCCTCGCGAACGCGCCCCTCTCCTCACACCAGCCAAGCGATATCCAAAGGGTCTTTAGAGGCTGCTTGACTCGCATTCCCGTCTGCTAGTGGCTACCGTCATCGCACAAACATTCGCTCCCAGCCGAACGAACGCCTTCGTTGCGTGTTGTCAGCAGCAAAGTCATACCTCCCAGTTATAACCTACATGTCGCTCATTTCCCTGAGCTCTGCCATCTGCCGGGACGTTGTACTATATTCATAGTATGTTCGTCTGTGCCAGCGCGGCGTACGCCTTGTTCGTGGTGATCATTCGATTTAATGGTCCACTGTAAGGTGTTGGCAATGCCATTCGACCATGGTGTGCGTGGATGCGTCTATATAAAGTCCTGCTCGGGTTTCGCTGACTTATTTGTTCAACGTTCAACGTTTATGCATAGTTTAACACGTCTTCGATGCACCAGCTGGGAGCTCTCACGTAGACGGTGTGATGACCGTCTTGTGCTTACAGTATTCTGCGGTACGGAGGAAGGCATCGACAACTCAGCGGGTGCGGGAGGCTTGGATGTTCTCAGGGTACGTCACATTGCGATCGTCATCGGATTTGAGCGTTCTAACCACGCCTATTCAGATCGTCTTCGAGGATATTTACTCCCCCTGATTCGCGAGAGCGCAGAGAGCCTCGCCGCCCAACTGAAAAAGGCGCGTGGACGGTACTTCACCCCCCGTCTCCTCCGGGTAGAGCCCATCTTTGTCAGACTGCAGCTTGTCGCTACGCCAACCTCATCCAATGCGCCGCTCCCTCCCTCATCTATCTCGGCCTCAACGTCATCACTCACACCGTCGCCTCTCACATCGACACCCCGCCCGTCGTCGCCGTCGTGTCCGCCGTTCGCTCATAAGTGGCGCGACATCGCTGCGACACTGTGCATGCTCAAGTTACTTGCTAAATTGCTCCAGACGTGTCACAGAGCGTCCTCGACATTAGCAAAACCTGGGATACAATTGCAGTTGTGAGCCTTTCGCTTGCGCTGTGCTACGCCGGCTGACGGTGTCAACTTACGCTAAGATTCTTACGGGTGTTATCGTTATGAGGCGGGCTATCACATGAAGCCTATTGCGCCTGATATGCGCGTCCATTGCGTCAATCATCCCCTGTGGATTCAATCGTATCTTCTCGTTGCAAGTCTCTGCCGTTCGCATATCTCATGTTTTGGTCTGGTCTTATGTCATCGCCCTTCGCTCATTGTACGTAACCCATAAATACAAGGATATATTTCATTGCACTTGCGAAACATTCCCCATGTATCTATCCTGATATCATGCACTTGGTGAAGTAAACAGCGGTCCGTTATCGCATCCGCATCATATCCCGGACATTGCACAGCATAGGAGGCCCATTCCAGAAGCATACTGAGAAGCCTTGACTGTCAGGTAGAAACTGAGCAACTCCGGGCTCATTATCAGTCTCAAGCTTCGCGAGGAATGCTCCAGACTTTGCGTCAATTACTCTGAGTTCGCCGCTGTCATCGCCAAGGACAAGGTAATCTCCGTTCGGGGAGTATGCCGCGCAGCATGCTTCATCCGATAGCGCGAAGACACGACGTAGCTGGCCCGTCCGCGAGTCGTAGGTGACAGCGGCCTTGTCCTCGCGGCAGGACGCCAGCACTTCGGTACCGTCCGGCGAGAAGGCCACGGGCCCTGAGAGCTCTTTTGGGTGGTTAATCACGAGAAGCTCTTCACCAGTCACCGTGTTCCAGATCTTCAGTTGGTCATCCGATGCGGTGACTGCGCGGTCTCCTTGGTGAGAAAGCGAAGAGTAGAGCGGTGTCTCCGGGTCGTGCTGTAGCGTGGCGATGCGCGTATAGGTTTGGGTATCGTAGATGAGGCAGGATCTACCCAGTTCGATGTAGAGATACAGGCCCTCTGGGGAAAAGATGAGATTGGATATGCCTGCATCAATACTGAGGGACTGCAGACATGTCCCGGTCGAAGCATCCCAAATTTTCACGGATGCGTCATGGTCAGAGGCGGTGGCGACAAGTACGCCGTTAGGAGCATATGCGACTTCGACCACCGAATTGCTGTGTGCTTCCAGGCGTTGCAGCACACGGCCGCTCCGGACGTCCCAGATAATCGCGCTCGTGTCGACGGATCCTGAGACAAGGTTGCGACCGTTGGGGGAGAACGACAGGGAATTGATCGGGCTTGTATGGCCTTGATGGTGTAGGCGTTGAACCAGAAGACCATCGGAGAGTCGCCATACGAGGACGTCGTTGGTGTAGAGCGATGCTGCTAGAAGCTTGCCATCTGTCGACGAGGCCAAACATGGGCAGAAATGAGATGGGCTTCGAGAATCGTCGAATACAAGGTGCTTGAATTTCACGGGTCGAGCATCCGCTTCCATGGGTCCGCCAATGAAAACGTATCCATCCTGCAAGCGAGCGCGGTCCTCAGAAGTGATCTTCGGCCATTGTGCCAAGTCGGAAGCGGTGATGGTGCGACACACGAAAGCGCGATCTTGCTCGTGAGAAATCAAATCTTCCGTGCACAACGATCCGACTGTACGAGAGGACTGCGTTTAGATCTTGCGCATCACGAGAAAGCGAGAAACTCACGCGTGCCATCAACTTTCACAGGAGGTTGCACCCGACGAAGATAGCTCGCGAAATCAATGACGTGATTGGCACCCTGCTCAATATTGAGCCTTCGCACTTTGTTCAAACGTTCTTGACACTTACAATAATGCTCTCAACATCGTCGTCGCATGCAATTGCGGTCTCAACGTTGGATGTCTGTTATTATGAGGACATTAATCAGCTTGACAAGCGGTATCTGATATAGGTAGATTTACCTCCAGTATATAGTCCAGAAGGACATCCAGTGGATCGGGAATCTTGTCCTGGTATGCTCTTAGTTCGCGCGGCCCATGATCCGTTGTCACTAGTCGCGTACCTCGTCTTCGAGCTTAGGCATGTTTACTTCATCGAGATTATCTTCCTCTCGCACCACAACTCTTTCCTCTCCCGAGCCATCTCCTGCATCATCTGCATCCGGAAACCGATGGTAGCCGGCACCTGCAACCACCTTGTTTGGGAGGATTAGCCGCACGAGCACCTTGTAGCGCTTCAGAAAAATGCTCTGGTCTTTCTTCTCCCCTACAGCTCTAGGTGTGATGCCCGAATAATGTTCGCCGTGCCGGTGCATCCTCGGACCGGTCACAGAGTTTGAGTGCGACCTGCCTACCGCAGCCCCTGCGGCGCTACCGGCGCGGCCTTTGAGCGAGCCACTAGAGCTTGTGCTCACGTTGCTGAATGCGGACGCCGCCCAGTCTGCCTCGGTCTTCACCCAGCCGATGACCACAATGAGATCCTCCCGCTTGACTCGATGGCCGAGGACGTTTCTGGCGTACGCGTACCAACTGTCGTGGTTTCGGATGATATACTTCTCCAGAACTCGGTTCTCGAATATCGCTTCTGCATGCGCCTCGCTTTTAAAAGCAAGAGCCGCACCTTGCGCCGTCTTGCACGTATAACTGGCACTAAGGGCCGCAGAAACGCCCATGCCGGTCGTTCTGCAAGATATCAGCGGAAAGTCACTTCTTGGGAGAGTGAATCCACTCACACATCTGCCGAGGCATACACTCCCGTGGCTTCTACTCCATGGCTGCAATAATGGCCTGGAGCAAGTGGGCGACGTCTGCGGTCGATTTTGAGCACTCCCGGAGGCAAGGGCTCTGCGATCTCGAATGGTGGGTCCCAAAAGGTAACCTTGTTTTCAGACACAGATGTGTCTAAGTTGAAGAGCCGGATGAAGGCACCCTTGCGTACGAAGCCAACGTCGCCGATTTGCGGCTCTCCCGACTCATGCGGCTCCGGGTACCATAGAGCGTGCCCCTCATGAAATGTCGCAAGACTAGATGCGTATATCTCGTCGGGGGCAGCTTGTGGGCGATGGACGCGAAACATAATGGCTCCAATAGAGCGTGCTCAAATACGAAAGTAGATGGTGCAAAGCGAATGCGACTGGTGTGGGAAAGCTTCCAAAAACAGCTCACGTCGGCGCTTTGTAGCGTCTGATGCGCCTTATCACGTGCTCCCCACCGCGGGCACAGCGCGCGCCTACTCCGTCCATGGCACATCGCATGTGTATAAACCATCGAGCGAGCCGGGGGTGGCTACACAAATACTACGCTATCGCATCCGCAGCGTATCCTGAATATTATACAGGACCAGAGGTCCGCGCGAGAATCGTGCGAGAAGAGCTCGACTGTCAGACGGAAACTGTGTCTCCTCAACTTCTTCGCCCTCTCCACTCCCCTTGAACGTCGCAAGGAACGTTCCCAGCTTTGCGTCATGCACCTGAAAATCCCCGTTGATGGTGCCTAAGGCGACGTAATCTCCGTTTTGCGAGTACGAAACGTCATACAGCGTGTCCGATAGCTTGAAGGCGCGGCGTAGCTGGCCCGTCCGTGAGTCGTAGGTGACAGCTGTCTTGTCTGCGTCACAAGCCGCCAGCACCTCAGACCCGTCTGGAGAGAACGCGACAGGGAATGCAAGCTTTTCAGGGTGTTGGATCGTGAGAAGTTGTTCACCGGTGACCGCACTCCAAATGTTCACCTGGCCCAACTCCTCGGATCCAGTGATTATGCGATCTCCCTGGGGAGACATTGACCAGTCGAGCATCTTCGTCGCATCGTGCTCTAGCGTTGCGATGCGCGTATAGGTTTGCATATTGTAGATGATGCACGAGTTGTTCAGCTCCACGAATAGACGCGAGCTGTCCGGGGAGAAGGCAAAGTAGTATATGTGTACGTCAAGGCTGAAGGAGTGTAGACACGCCCCTGTCGAGGCATCCCAGATCTTCACGGGATTGTCGTCGCGGGAACCGGTGGCGATGAGCTCGCCATGAGGAGCATATACGACCGCGTTAACTTGTCCACCGTGTCCTTCGAGACGTAGTCGTCCGTGACCGCTGCGAACGTCCCAGACAATCGCGCTCTTATCATCTGATCCAGAGACAACGATGTAATCTTTGGGCGAAAACGAAAGGGAGCAAACAGTGTCTGTGTGACCCTGATGTAGACGTTGAACAAGTAAGCCATCGGAGAGTCGCCATACAAGGATATCAGTGCTGACGAACGACGCCGCCAAGAGCTTCCCATCAGCTGATAGCGAAAAGCAATTGCATCCATTGGATGGCTTTCGAAGATCAGAGAAGGTGAGTTGTTTCGTCTTCAGGTGTCGGGCGCCCGTTTCTGTCGGCCCAATAAGTACGCCCCGGTCGCTCAAGCAACCAGCGCCTTCGAAGGTGAGGTTTGACCAATCCGCTAAGTCGAAAGACGTGATGGCGCGAGGCGCGAAAGCGCGATCTCGCTCGCGGGATATCGTGTGTTCCATGCATAGAAATCCAACTGCACGAGAGGTTGGTATGCTTAGACATTGCTTCCATGAGAAGATGAGAAGCTCACCTGTGCCGTCAACTTCTACTGGAGGCTGCACTCGGCGAAGGTAGCTCGCGAAATCAACTACCCGATTGCCACCCTGAGAGGCAGTGAGCTTTCAGTCAATCAGGAGATGCAAAGAATACATACAGCTACACTTTCGACGTCTTCGTCGCATGCGATGGCCGTCTCTACACCGGTAGTCTATCCTCAGGGCACTTTTGTTTAGTGTAGTGAATGATACTGCCTAGCAGACTTGCCTCCAGTATATAGGCCAGAAGGATGTCCAGCGGATCAGGAACCTCGCCCTGCCAACTCATCAGCTCGCGTATCTGGTTGCATATGGTCACAAAGCACATACCTCGCCCTCCCATTCTTGAGCACCTTCTACTTCAAGATCGTCCACTTCCTGCGTCACGACTCCTTCCTCTCCTGAAGCGCCCCTCGTGTCTCCCGAATCTGGTGACCGGTGGTAGCCCGCTCCCGCGATGACCTTCCTCGGAAGCCACAGTAACCTGAGCACCTTGCAACGCTTCAAGAACACGCATTGGTCTCTTTTCGTATCTGCAGGGCGCGTAGCAGATGTGTCCGCCGCGTAATGCTCGCCGTGTCGGTGCATTTTCGGACCTGTCACAGAGCTCGTGTGCGAACCGCCCGCTCCGAGTCCAGCAATGCCGCCCACATGGCCTTCAACTGATATGCCGGAGCTCGTGCTCGTGTTGCTGAAGGCAGCTGCCGCCCAGTCCGCCTCGGTCTTGACCCAGCCGCTAACCATGACGAGATTCTCCTGCTTGACGCGATGGCCGAGGACGTCCCTGGCATATGCGTACCACTTGTCATGGTTTCGGATGATATAACTCTCCAGAACTCGATTCTCGAATATTGTCTCGGCGTGCGCTTCGCTCTTGAGCACAAGGACTGCGCCCTGCGTTGCCTTGCACGTGTAGCTGGCGCCCAAAGTCGTAGATACGCCTGCACCGGCCGTTCTGCTAGCTGTTGGTGAAAAGCGCTCCCGAGCGAGCTTATTCACTCACAGATCCACCGAAGCATGGACCCTCGTAGCTTCAACTCCGTGGCTGCAATAATGGTCGGGAGCGAGCGGACGACGCCTGGGATCAATCTGGAGTACATGTGGGGGCAAAGGCTCTATGTCTTCAAACGATATTGGCCAAAATGTAACCTTCTTCTCGGGCGCAGAGGTGTCTACGTTGAATAGTCTGATGAACGCACCCTCGCGTATGTAGCCTACGTCGCCAATCTGCGGCTCCCCCGTTGCATGCGGCTCCGGGTACCAGAGGGCGCGACCTAGGTGAAGCGTTTCGAGGCTGGACGAATAGATCTCATCTGGAGCAGAAGGCGGACGGAACCATTGGAAGAAGCGCATAATGTCTGAGACCAGTCGACCAAGGGCGAAGCACAGCGCGAGCTGGAGAGAGTATCGATGAGCTTCGGCGCTTATATGTATCTGTGATTTCTCACGAGGTCGCGGACGCCCGAATTTGAAGTTGAATTTACACCTAGTCGCGCGTGCACTAAACCCCACGACGTATCCTCCAACATCGTCTCTTCTGACATCATGCATCATGCATTCATGCTTGATGCTTTATACTTTGAAATAAAACGCGTCACCCGTGCGTCGACGCTTGTCACAGTTTAGCCTGTATTTGCGTCTACTGACCTACCGGCCATGAACGCCGTCGAGTCGTCTACCCATTGCTTGCATTCTCTCTGATCCAGCCGCGTCCTCTCGCTGCTCGAGGCAGGTAGCATAAAGAATTTGCGAACACTCAGCTATCATATTCTTTTACGCAGGCCCTCGACTAAAGGCTGCCATTGGGGGTCTCATCAATGGCTTGTCGCACGCAAGCGCGCTAGCTGCTCTAAAAGGATGCCCTCGTCTTGTGTTCACATCCACATTATACACGAACACTAATACGTCAACCCATAAGAGGCTGCCAGTTTAGCCAAACATGCACTTGGGTGTTTGACGAAACAGGTGCCGCTTGTGCGGCGTATATTCCGCGTGCGTTACGTCTCGGTTACCGGTCGCCATAACTTCGGATAGCTCCTGGGCACTGAACCATTCATCGACTCAATGTCCAAGCGTTCGCGTTTCTCGTGCGAAGCTATCAAGCCTAGTATAGCCATGAGAGTTCTCCCACTGGTGATCACCAATCTCACTGATTCTCACACCGTGTATGTCACACACTCGCTTTCCATCGCCGTCCCCAATCCCATAACTTGTACCGCAGCTTTCTTCACCGCACATTATGTTCCGCAATTCTCGTCGACCGACGGCTCCGGACGAGATCTATGCCTCTAGCCTTCAGACACTTAATCAAGGCCACGCCCTTTGGTTCCCCGAACCGCACGGGTCTGGGCAGCCGCAGATCGGAGATGTAGGCTTCATACTTGAGGGAGCGTTCGTAAGGTTGTTCAATCTGGACACCTCCGCGCCTGACAAGAAAGTCACGTACTGGGAGCCTCGCCCGCCCTTCAAGATCACCGAACCCTTGCCTGAAGGCGTATTGAAGACCGACGCTAGGCCTCGAGTTCTTCTTCCTGGAGACTATTGCAGCCACGGAGTCCAGAGAAAGGATATTCACGCTGCAGTAGATGTGTGAGTATACTAGCTCATCTGTGCCACACCTTCTGTTGACGGCGTGCAGGACGGCTAGTGTTGACATATCTGTGGGCCTCAGCGCAAGCTACACGTGCAAGGAAGAACGAGGCGCAGTTCTTGCGCTGAAGAGCGACGCTCACGCCGAGACGATATACAAGAACCAAATTTTCAAGAAGTATATCTTTCGGAATATTCGCGCCTGGCACGCATATGCAAAGGACGTCCTCGGTCTTGACATCAAGCAAGAAGATCTCGTCGTTGTTAGCGGCTGGGTCAAGACCACGGCAGACTGGGCGGAGACTGCATTCAGCAATACAAGCACGCGCTCCAGCGGTTCGCTCGAAGGCCATGTCGGCGGCGTTGCCAGGGTGGAAGTGGGTGGATCGTACACAAGCTCTGTGATGGGTCCGAAAATGCATCGGCACGCTGAACACTACTCGTCGAAGACGTTCGGTTCCCACTCTGCAGAGTTCAGGAGAGATCAGTGCATCTTCTTGAAGTATTACAAGGTGCTGAGGCGACTGTTGCTTCCGCCGAAGCTTGTCGCGGGTGCGGGCTACCACCGGCTTCCAGATCTAGGAGACGGGAGAGGTGCCTCGAAAGGGGAGGGGGTTGCGTTGGAAGAGTTGGAGGATTTGGATGAGGTAGACATCCTGAACCTCGGGCAGGTACGTGTTGATTGCGGCGTATTACGAGACGCATTAGCCAATAAAATATTAGGAAAAGCCTTTCGACCCGCTCGATATAATCCTCGACTACATACTCGAAGTGAGTTTCCCCAGCAGTTCTGTTGACCATACTAAGCCCGATAATTTCGCCAACAGACTACCGATGCCGATGTTGCTATCGCAAGTAATCAAGACGTCGAAAGCATCGTTGTATGTGCGCTACACATCCTCTAATGAAGCGAAGGCTAATCTCTACTCAGGGCGACAATTGTGTAGTAGATTTTGCAAGCTATTTACGCAAGATGCAGCCTCCCGTGGAGGTTGAAGGCACGCGTGGGTCTCATATTTACTCGCGGCGCTTTAAATCTAAGCAACAACTTTTCGCGCAGTGGGATCGCTGCGCATAGAAGATGTCATATGCCATGAGCGAGAACGCATTTTCTCGCGTCGCACGATCACCGCGTCTGATTTGGTCGATTGGCCACACATCACTCCTCACGGTTCTGGTCACGTGGAGGATGGGCGTGCCTTCGTCGGTCCCACGGAAGCGGAGGTCAGGCCTCTGAAGCTGAAGCAACTCGTTCTCTCAGATCCTGGAAATCCATCCCGCGTTTGTCAATGTTTTACCCTGTCGACCGATGGCAAGCTTCTGGCAGCGTCGTTCAGAAGTCGTGACGTCCTCGTGTGGCGACTCTCCGACGGCCTCTTGGTTCAACGCCTGCACTCTCATGGTCATACAGACAACGTATACTCCCTCTCGTTTTCCCCCAAAGATCATACTCTTGTCTCGGGATCCAACGACAAGAGCGCTATTGTCTGGGACACTCGGAGCGGTAGCGTAATTCTACGTCTGGAGGGACCCAATCGACCAGTGACCAAGGTCGCATATGCTCCCCACGGCGCGCTCATCGCCACATGCTATGACATAGACACATCCGTGACGATTTGGGACGTCTCGACCGGAACATCCCTACATTCTTTCAATATTGACGACGATCTGCAAAACTTCGCATACGAAGGCATGTATAGCCTTGCCTTTACCCCGAACAACTCGTGTCTCTACGCTCAAGTGGGACGCTCCTGCCCCATCTACGATCCCCAAACATATGCGCACATTACTACGCTACAGCATGATACCGGGGAGATGATATACTCGTCGATGTCTCAGCAAGGGGATCGCATAGTCACCATATCGGACGATCAAGTGAACATTTGGAACGCGGCGACGGGCGAAAAGCTACTCAAGATTAATCACGCCAAAAGTCACGCCGGGGAGCTCTCATCCCCCACCGCGGCATTCTCTCCCGACGGGAATGAGGTGTTGGCGGCCCGTGGTTCGGACAGGATTGCCGTCGCCTACGACTCGCGGACAGGCCAGCAGCGCCGTGTCTTCAGCTTGACCGGTAAAGCACGCTGCGTGGCGTACTCCCCGGATGGCGCCTACCTTGCTCTCGGCGATGTCGGCGGAGAGCTCAAGGTATTTGACGCGAAGGCTGGGACGTTCCTTGCGAAGCTTGAGGTTGATATGGCACTCATTTCTACTCAGTTCCTGCCGGACAGCCAGACCATTCTGATAGATGTCGACGGCAAGCCTCCTAGACTGTGTAATATCCAAGATGTAATGCGGATGCGATAGCCGACTATACTACACGAATATCATGGGTGAAAGCTGCATTCATGTACGGACGTAGTTAACGCATATGGGCATGTTTTTGGTATGGAAAGATTTGTTAGCACATGGCGAACCTCGGGAAATGAGTCACAGGTACGCTGTGACTGGGAGGTGCGGCTTTGCTGTCGACGACGCGCAGTGAAGACGCTTGTTTAGCTAAGGCGCAAATGGCTGTGGGGTAACAATGATCACTAGCACACGGGGATGCTAGTCAAGCAGCCTGGAAAGACTCTTCGAATATCGCTTGGCCGGCGTAGGCTAAGCAGAGATGTTGCTCTTAGGTCGAAAGCGCCAGTACTGGCACGGGTCGGAGTCGGACCGAGGACTCCGCACGGACACGTGACCCCGCCGCCTCCATATCCGGATTCCGGACTCGCGCTGCTCGAGCTTGCCGCCTCCACTTGCTCGGACACCTGACCCCTGCACGCATAACGCGACCTCTTCGCTCTGCGTCATCTCATTCGTTTGAGCCGGGGCCAGACAATCCGAATGACTAGGATCGAGACATCAACGCATCGCTTCGAGTTCCTCACAGCTCATTCAGCTCGGCAGTATACTCAATAATTTCCACTGGTATATGACCCAAGTTTTGACCGCCCAACTTCCTCGTGCGAAACCATCATGCTCATGGCGCTGGCATGCTCTCCGCCATCGATCCGTGTACCTGATTTGCTTTCCCCGTTCTAACAGCTCCCTCCGCATACTCGCTCACCCACCATGTTCCGCTTCCGTCGCCTACCGTCCGCTCCATACGAGATCTATTCATCCAGTCTCGACACTCTTTATCTTGGTCACGCCCTCTGGTACCCCGAGCCGCATGTCACCGGCGAGCCGCAGATTGGCGATGTGGGCTTCGCTCGTCGTGGCGCATTCGTCAGGCTGTTCAACCTGGACACCTCCGCGCCCGAGAAGAAGGTCACGTACAAATGGTTCAAGAAATAATACGAGGACATAGAGCCTTTACCGCCAGGCGCACTAGACATCGACTTGAGAAGTAGCCCGCTCGTTCCCAAGCATTATTGCAGTCATGGAGTTGAGATCAAGGAGATACATACCTCGGCGGACGCGTGAGTGCATCTGCTCACCCGGGAGACCCATTCTCTGACAATTCGCAGAACGACTGGTGGAGGCGCGTCCGCGAGCGTCAGTGTGGAATACTCGTGCAAGGCAGCGCAAGGGGCAGTGTTAGTACTGCAGAGCGAGGCGTACGAGGAGACACTATTCGAGAACCACAACCTCAAGACTTTCATCATCCGAAGCCATGACCAGTGGTTCGAATATGCCAGGAACGATCTTGGCCAGGACGTCCAGCAAGAGGACATCGTCTTCGTCACCGGATGGGTCAAGACCGCAGCTGACTGGGCGGCAACGGCCTTCAGCAACACGAGCATGAGATTTGGAGCCTCACTCAGAGCGCGTATCGGCGGCGTTGTGGGGATCGAGGCGGGGGGGGGGGGGGATCGCGTACGAGGACCGTGACGGGTCCGAGGATGGAGCGTCGAGGCAAGAGCCACTCGACGAAGACGTCCGAAGGCGCGGGGGCGGATGCGAGCAGGGATCAGTCCGTGTTCGTGAAGCGACTCAAGGTGCAGAGGCGGCCGGGACTCCCACGGAAGGTCGTCGCGGGTGCAGGGTATCACCAACTTCCGGATCCAGGAGACGGTGGAGGCGAATCAGTAGGGGAAGGAGCCATGGCACGGGACGCGGGAGATTTGGACGAAGCGACCGTAGTAGAAGTCGAGGACGAGGTACGTGGCTTACGACGATGACTTGCGAGAGACATGAGCTAACGAGATCATAGAACGAGATTCCTGATCCGCTAGACATCCTTCTTGACTACATCCTCGAGGTAAGCCAGCTCTCGCTGAGCGCTATTCCTCACGCTAATCATCGAACCTGTGATGACAGACGTCTGGCGTCGAGACTGCAATTGCAGGTGATGACGACGTGCAGAGCATCATCGTACATATTATACGCAACGTCCAACATGAACTCGAAGACTGACATATACTCAAGGGCGGCAAGCAGGTGGTTGATTTTGCGAGCTACCTTCGCCAAGTACAGCCTCCGGTGAACGTAGATGGCACGCGTGAGTCTTTCTCTTATCGCTTCGTGAAAACGGTCTAAGCGCCGCAACGTTTCTTGCAGTCGGCTCGCTGTGCATGGAAGACGTAATAAGCAGTGAGCGCGAACGCGCCGTCGCACACCGTATGATTTCCGAATCAGACAGGGCGAAATGGCCGTACATCACGATGAACGGCGCCGGTCGGTTGGATGATGGGCACGTCTTCATCGGCACCACAGAAGCAGGGGCTCGACCCCTGACACTGAAGCACTTCACCTTCTCCGACTCTCGCGAACCATCCGTTCACTGTCTTTGCCACTCCCTATCCGTGGACGGCAAGCTGCTCGCGGCATCGTTCAATGCTGGCGACATCCTCGTGTGGCGGCTCTCCGACGGTCTCTTGGTTCAATGCCTACAACATCAGGGTCATACAGACAAGGTTGTATCCTTGTCATTTTCTCCCAATAATCGCACCCTTATCTCGGGATCCGAAGATGAGAGTGCAATCGTCTGGGACGTTCGGAGCGGTCGCGCACTTCTACGTCTGGAAGGACACATTGGCTCAGTTTCAACTGTCGCATATGCCCCTCATGGCACATTCGTCGCCACCGCTTCACACGGCGGCACATCTGTGAAGATCTGGGACGCCTCGACCGGGGCTTATCTGTACTCGTTCAGCGCCAGTGGACGAAAATCCGAGCTCGCCTTCTCTGCGGACGGCTCGCGCCTCTACATTGAGCTGCACAGGTCTTGTCTCGTCTATGACACCCGAACCTACACACACGTTACTACACTACAGCAAGGTTCAGACGAACAGCGTTCCTGGGCGACGTCTCTCCAAGGAGACCGCATGGTTGCCGCATCACGTGGTCAAGTGAAGATCCGCAGTGAGGCGACCGGTAATCAGATTCTTACGATCGACCACCCGCAAAAGATCGGGTTCTCGGAGCCCGTAGCTACGGTTGCCGAGCAGCACAGGGTGGTAAGCACGGTTTTTTTCTTGAAGAAACCCGGCCAAAATTGGGAAAACAAGAACCAATTGTTCCCCGGTTGTACATTGGGGTAAATTGGTGCATAAATTGGTGCAAAATCGGCCAAAAGAGGCTGAAACGCGCAAAACTAGTGGAAAAGGAAGTTTTGTCTCCAAGTTTTCTCGAATGAAAACCGGTTAAACACAGGTTCTTGTTCGCCTAGCTTTTGGCTGGTTATGCGAGCCAAAAAACTGCACTTACCACCTAGCGCAGGCTCAGGTCAAATTCCCAAAACCCAAGTCAGAAACCCAAATCTGATACTATCAGCGCTTGGATAACCGCTGTACACCACCAACCTCCGAGTGCACTGGCACCTCTTACTCTGAACATTTGAGTATTTTCAGCATAAATAGTCGATTAATATTGCATGTATACGAGGTTAGAAGTCAAATGAAGCATATCAATCATTGTTTGCAGGGCAGGCAGTGGGGTGAACAGCAATGGCGGCATTAGGCGCCCATTTTCCATAGAAGCAGTGCATCGGGGCTTGGGCCCCCCTTGCCATTGGAGTCGTTGCAGGTGTGCTTGACCTTGCCCTCCTGTGTAGCTATCTTACTAAATATATATATTATCAGCTGCTAACCTAGTTATGATCAATATCACCTAGTGAGAACAAGTCATGCCGTACTCACTAGATTGTGCTACCAACTTAGGGTTAGGTTCTAGATAAGATAATCGAAGCTTTGGGCGCTTGATTACCGCTTCAATAAGTCTGGATCAGATAATGGTCCTTGGCCCGCTACTACCTTTATTGACCTCAGAGTATACAGATACAGCACCTTATATGTTTTTGTAACATCCAAAAGGCCCAAAAATGCCATATATAACCCAGACTAATGTTTGTGTGCGGAAAGGTGCTCAGGCGCTCATTATGCGGTTGGCCATTAGCTTTGTGATCTGGACTTGGGTTTTGGGGATTTGACCTGAGCCTGCTCGGCAACCGTAGTGGCCTTCTCTCCAGACAATGCTGAGGTGCTGGCGGCCTGCGATGCAAACGAGACTGTCGTCACACTTGACTTGCGGATGGGCCAGCTACATCATGTCTTTGTGTTGTCAAATAGGGCACATTCCATGGTGTACTCTCTGCATGGAGACCACATTGTCCTCTGCGACTGCGGTGGTGAGCTGAAAATGTTTGACACAAAGTCTGGAGCATTCCTTGCCAAGTTTGAGGCTGATGAGAAACTCTACGATGTCCAATTTGCGCCTGGCAGCTCATACCTCCTGATAAACTTTCATGATAAACCTCATAGACTGTGTAATATTCATGACATTATGTGCATGCGGTAGTATATTATTGCCTGCCTCACTGAATGTACTATTGACACACATATATGGAGAAAGCAAACTGATATAATCCAATATACGTGAATATACAATATAATCAACCCAGACGCCTGTGAGAAGCAGGCTCTTGACGTAGAATAAAGTGATTGAGATCACACAGGCTGTTCGGCACAATATCTGCCCATATCAGGTTCCCCAGGTCGTGCAGGTTGACGCGCCACACGATGGCGAGAGCTGCAAGAATCTCTGCGCAACTTGATGTGGTCAATCAACGTGCCGCAGCACAAACACAAAGTTCACCTTCAGTGCCCGCACTCTAGGCCTCGCCGATCATAGGAATGTTCCCCTCTGCGTACGTGAGCTTGGGCGGCAGGTCAGGCGTGTACGATGCGGCGTAATGTCGCATCTCTTGTTGGCGAACAGAGGCAGCGGCAATGATGCAGGTCGTAATGACTAGAAGGGTGACGAAAAGAGTGGTGACGGCATGCATACCCGTGGGTGGGCACTGGACGTTTTAAGCGAAATTAGAGCTGCAGCAAGCTGCAGTTTGTCAGAAGGGTGCTAACCATGACCAAGACACAATACAAACGTAATTTGCCACCCAGTCCCTTCAGTCCTCCGGCAGTTTTGTTCATCGGAAGCAGGGACGTTCTCGGCAGTGATCTGTGCTGGCATGGTCGGTGCGCTGGGAATCGATGATGATTGTAGTGTGACGCACCCGGAGAACACTGGTTTTCCGCAACCTCGACCATTGGCAATTATCCATGGCCTCTTCTCCAGCGTTCTGCAGTGTACGATGAGTCCTAGTGCACTGTCTCGCACATAGTCTGGATTCTGCTTGTCAGGAAGCTTGCTTTGTTTGTGTTGTCCGCATGCATGCGCTCTCAGGCTATTAAGGACAGACTGGGTCAATACTTGGTTTTTGCATTTCACACCTGCACGTCCGCATGAAATCAAACCCAAATCATCCAAGACTGCCAGCTCCATGTCTCGCCAGGGAAATCGAGTATTGTCACTGGTCCTGTGCAGATGCATCAAGACACGCCATCCAAGGGTCTCAACGACAGCCTACATACAATGCAGGCCACCGTGAGAGAGATAGCAGCAGTGCTTCAAGTTCTTGGTAGCTGACCTGCTGCCGTGGATGTATGTTCATGGAAGAGTCAAAGACGTGAACCATCTGAGATAAAGATGCGAGAGACAACATCGGGCTATTTGAGCAGTCAGCGAGTGCAGAGAGGACTAGACTGAACGACGTACGTACAATACAACCCCCACATCTTCACGCAAGCTCCAAACATTTCTAACCACACTGTCCGATGACTGCCCGAAGCCGCGGTGTGAGGCCCATCTAGATGCGGATGTTCACATTCCCTAGTACAGAGATATTAGATTGAGTGCTGGACAAAAGGGTGATTTAGGCCGCCCATGATATGTAGACAAAAATGGAGTGCATGCCTTATGGTACAGTGGAGCCAGCAACGCCGTGGGGTAGGGGCAGAGCGTACAGTCACCATGGCCAAAATATATGTGACGCGCCCACGCTGACGCAAGCAAAAATGCTGCTGGCCAAGTGGGAGGTCCCAGGAAATGCAGAAGAATCCCTGTAAAATGCAAAGTTTCTCATACATTGTGACCAGAAGACATTGCTGAGCTGCGGTTTGTTTGTAGACAACTCAAAGGACCGCATGGCGCGTAGCAAAAATATTCTGCCTGGTTGGGGTGAAAATAGTTATACAGCGATGATAAATGCAGAGTACTGTAGTGAAGCAGTTCGGACTCGCTCTGGTTGGCGAGCACAGCTGGAGTTGCCCAGAGGTCAATGGAGTGGGCCAGGACCCAGAAATTTCAAAAATCAAATGCTGTGTTCTGGCGCAGAGGCGCCCAACAAAATCAGTTTGTTCAATGCCGTGAAGATAGGCCAACTTGAATGTCCATGACATCTCATAGCACTTGCCAGTATTCCACTACCGCCATCAAGATGGCCATAGATCCTGAAGTTTCTGATGTGAGTTGCACCAGGGCCGAATGAAATTGGTACTAACAAGAGGCAGTTTGGTATAAACACTAGTCTGAACCCGAATCTTGTTGGGATTGAAGGCCAGATTCAAGGGCCCTGCAACAACGAGGCAATTGAAGGATTTTGGAAGGCATACAGGCCCTGGCTGCAAGTACGTGGGTATACACTATTCGATATGCACAGTTCTACCACAATCTGATCTTGTCGCACTCCGAAACCGGATCATGAACTGCTAAGGCGCCTGCGACAAGCGCACTAACAATTCGCTTCGGTACGTGTTCACCAGATTCGACCACTGCAAGTATGCCGAGTGGGCATATTTCAAGATGCGCAACTTGCTCGCAGCCATGGATGATTGCCAGATATGGGAGTATATGCGTGTTGTTTGCTAGTTCGCTCGGCTCACATCTGTACCCAACCCACAGCTCGTAGTCTGTCTTGCATCTCACTATTGTAATAGCCTTGTAGTAGCTGAATACATCTACCTGCATTTTCCGGCAGATCAAATGCTTAGCCATTGGGGGGTGCCTTCCAGGTATGGAACCTCGCCATATTTCAATTCCCCTAGAATCAGATTATGGACCGAACCGTGCATGCCCAAAAGTCACGTGACAATCAGCCATTGCACCTGAGCTTGCCTTAGTGCCCCAGCCTGATGTTGCGTAACCCGAGCTTGCGCTAATAATGTGCCAGCCGGCGCCTATGAGACTAATTCCCAAGGTACAAGCAAACTCGCCGTTCCTCACTCAAAACCCACGAGCGTCGCGAGATTTAAAAGATTTATTGGTCTTCAAGGTGTATAGAACATGTCAGTACAAATTTTAATGCTTACAAAATTACCCCTCACCAGCACCAGGCACCCGAGCGCCAGCCTGATATTGCGTACTGGTGCCTATGAGTGTAATTCCAAAGCATGAACAAACTCGCCGTTGCTCACTCGAATCCCACGAGTGTCGCAAAATTTAAAAGATTTATTGCTCTCGAAGGTGCATCAAACATGTCCATACATAATTTAATGCTTACAAATACCCCTCACCATTTATGTTGCTGGAAAATCTTCCAGTCCCTAGGGCGCTTTTGGTTGTCTGAAAACGGCATGGCTTTGTAAGCAAAGCTTCTGGCCATCTACTACTCCCGGCCCACTGCACCCGAGCCTTTCAGGCCACCACCCTCCACAACATCCTATGAACCGTCACTTGCGAGACCGATTAACTTCAACAACGGCCATGATTGGACAAGTGTAGGTGCCTCAGAGCTAAATGAAGGTCCAAAAATTAATTGGTGAGCAGATATCAAAATTGTGAGTGACATGGTCAGGGCCTCACCGCACGAGAGAGAGCAGAATGCCACACTCATGAGAGATGGCTTGCGCTGCCATATCCTTCATGTCATTGGGAATAGTGTCAACAGGCATGGTGCGTGAGTGGTATACTGTACTAACCAAGGTATTGTTAGCCGTTGCAGAACTAGCAGATCACAACTGGAGACCTGACCTTGTGCGGAGCAAAAGGGGAGTAAAAAGGACTGTGCACTCTGCCTCCAGCTTATAGGCATTGGTGGTGCGAGCACAATCGCTCCACTGCATGGAAAAAGATGAGCCGCCCAATGAAAGACCCATGTTCTGATTCCCCTGAGCTCTGGTTACAGATCTGCCGGCAGTCAGCCCTAAACAGTGCATGTCGAGATATGGTCCGTTCATGCTCTTGGTCCAGCCTGTTAGCGTGTCAGCTGGGCAATCTCCACTGTGCAAAACATTGCATTGACTGTAAGTTGGTTGCTGTCATTGGTACAAGTGCTTAAAATTGTTCGTAGCTGCACTACAATAAACCTGGTTTGTTGGCTACTTCCAGCATGCTCTTGTCCTCGAAAGTGATGGTAACAGCTCCTGAATATGCTGTTAAAATATTGACCATGTAGTGCTCTGTAAACAAACCTGCAATGAAGGAATCTAAGAATTGTGTTATCGCTTGCCATATCTCTGAAGACCATCTGAAGCGTTGCTTGCCACAGTTTACAGCAAGTGCAAGCCACACCTGTTTGATGTGGGCTGCAAAAACAACATTGAAAATTATATACCATGGTAGACTTCTGACCGCACAGACAATCGCAGTAGGTGCGATGTCTCCTGCTACCATTGATGTTGCAAACATCTGAAAACAAGCTGCCTTGCCCATTGCACTCTTCCACTCCATAACTGTCATGAACTATGTCTCTGCGGACAGCTTCGATGTTGCGTACCCTTACATGTTATTCTCTGGTGTCAGTGTCAAAGCCTCTCGCCCCTTGACCACCAGCAACTTGCGCAGCCTTTGCAAGTACCATAAACATGGATACATTCTGCTCGACAGACCTCCTGCTTCTATCTTACCTGCTGCCAGCACCACCTGCTTGAACGACAGTTACTGCGCGCAGTCCATGCGTCGCTTTGGTGACCGCTTCTCTCTCAGGTTCTCCTTTGAACGCGAAGGACAAGGCAGCCCTGTCTACGAACACGGTCCACATCCCGACACCATTGGTTGGAGGTGTGGAGGTCTAGGCTGTGGCTCTTTCAGTTGCCAAGGTGCCATCCACCCTTTGACATACTCTACATTGATCATAAACTAGTTGTCTTGACCAAGTGTACGTAACAATTTTTGCTTAACCCAGACAACTATTTGATTGTGAGGGCGACCACTTTATTTGGAGCTGCGTGACATCTGCGCTGCCAACCATCCTGAGGCCACAGCCGTCATCGCGTCAGCCTGGACTTGGGTGAGGTGAAGGGTTCCTGTTTGGCTGATATTGTGCCTGCATGTGACATCTGTTGTCTCAAGTTCAAAATCATATATATTTTGAGTGCTATGATATTTTGAGTGCTATGATTGTCCTCAATGGCACTATGCAGGGGAATCTTTTGCACCCGCGTATACCAGTTCAAAATCATATTGATTTTCAGTGCTATGGTTGTCCTCAATGGCACTATACAAGGGAATCGGCAATGGGCGCTTGGCACCCATATCCACGAGTACCTAATTGAGGCATTCCGCTTAGACCACGTGACTAAACACCGATATGCACCGTGATCGGTACAGACACAGAGGCACAGAGTGACCCAATTCCTGGGCTCTGGCGCAGCTGGAGTTGTCCGGAGGTCAGGGCCGGATGCGACAACTAAAAGGGAGCATTATTCCGGCAGCCACGCGAGCTCTTGATCTGCTTGAGGTTTGGCGCCAGTTTTCCATCGATCCCATGGCATGCACGCCACTGCGCTGACCTGCCAGCTTGCGCCACACCTGAGTCACCGGTCTCGACTCTCCCCAGCACCTCTCATTTCATATGTTCCGCCTCTTTCGTCAGTCGCCGGCCCCGGACAAGATCTATGCGTCCAGCCTCCAGACGCTCCATCTCGGATACGCCCTCTGGTACCCAGAGCCACACAGGTCAGGCGAGCCACAGATTGGCGACGTGGGCTACATACGCGACGGGGCATTCATTCGGCTCTTCAACCTCGACACGTCTACGCCCGAGAAGAAGGTTACGTTCTGGCCGACGCTTTTCGAGGACATAGAGCTACTGCCTCCAAATGTGCTCCAGGTCGACCCAAGACCCCGCCTGCTCGCACTCCGCCACTACTGAAGTCACGGAGTCGAAAGCAGGGGCGTGAATGCATCAGCAAATTTGCAAGTGGACCGGCTACCTTCGAAAGCATCTTTGCGCTGACAGTCTCCAGAACGGCCGGTGTGGACGTGTCCGTGGGGCTCAGTGCAGATTACACATGTAAGGCAGCTCAGGGCGCGGTTCTTGCGCTCCGAAGCGAGGCGCACGCAGAGACATTGTTCGAAAGTCACGTTTTCAAGGCATACATCGTCCGAAACCACAACAAATGGTGCGCGTACGTGAAGCACAACTTGGGTCAGGACATTAAGTAGGAGAAGATCGTCGTCGTGTATGTCTGGGTGAAGACGGAGGCGGACTGGGCGGCGGCGGCGTTCAGTAACACGAGCACGAGCTTCAGTGGCTCTCTCAAAGCTAGTGCCGGCAGCATTGCAGGGGCCGAGATGGGTGGGTCGCACTCGAGTTCTGTGAGCGGACCAGAGATGCATCGACACGGACAACGCGAGGCGGGGAGTACAAGGAGAGACCAGTGTGTGCTCGTGAAGCGGCTCAAGGTGCGGAGGCGGTTCATGCTGCCGCGGAAGGTTGTCGCCGGCGCAGGCTACCACCAACTTCCTGATCCATGGGCCGCGAGAGATGGTTTGGGAGGAGAGGGTGTCATTGTGCTGGAGGCGGAGGCGGAGAATATGGGCGACGCAAATATAGTCAATGCTGAGGGCGATGTACGTGATCAATCACAGTGTTCTAAGGGACCACCACCTGACAAGATGGTAGGATGAGGTTCTTGATCCTCTGGATATCCTCCTTGCCTACATACTCGAGGTATGTATGCTGACTCTCTGTGGCATTTGTTACGCTAAACGTCGCACTCATGATGACAGACGTCTGGTGTCGAGACTGCAGTTGCAAGTGATGACGATGTTGAAAGCATCATCGTACGTGTCGTGCACAGAATCCACCATAAGTGCGAAAATTCATACGTGCACAGAGCGGCAAGCAGATAGTGGATTTTGCGAGCTATCTTCGCCAAATGCAGCCTTCAGTGAACATTGATGGCACGCGTGAGTCTCTCATATCGTCTTGCGATAGTTGTTATTAAGCACCGCACTCTTACGCGCAGTTGGGTCGCTGTGCATGGAAGATGTGATATATCACGAGCGCGAACGTGCCGTCGCACGCCGTAAGATTACCAGGTCCGACATGGCGAACTGGCCGTACATCACCACCGACAGTGCCGGTCAGCCGATTGACGGGCATGTTTTCATCGGCCCCACGGAAGCGGCGGCTCATTCCCTGAAAGCGAAGCATCTTGTCTTCGCCGATTCTCAAGATCCATCCGTGCCTAGCATATGTTATGCCACATCCTATGACGGCAAGCTGCTTGCGGCATCGTTCGCTGGCAGTGCTAGCGACATCCTCGTATGGCGACTCTCCGATAGCCTCTTAGTTCAACGCCTACAAGATCACGGTTATCTAAGCGGGGCCAGTTCGCTATCGTTTTCTCCTAATAGCCGGACCCTTGTATCGGATTCAGCGACGGGAGCGCGATTATCTGGGACATTCAAAGTGGCCATGCACTTGTGTGCCTCGAAGGACACCCTGGGACAGTGATCGACATTACATATGCTCCTCATGGCGCACTCATCGCCACCGCTTCCCATGGCCACAATTGCATAAAGATTTGGGACGCCTCGACTGGGTCATGCGTGCGCTCGATCGGCGTTAGTGAAGACATACACAAGCTCGCCTTTCCTCCGAACAGCTTGTATTTTTATGCTCAAGTAGGCCCCTCCGTCATCATTTATGATGCCCAAACATGGTCACATATCGCGACACTGCACGCTGGTATACGGGGCGGGAACTTTTGGTGGGTGTCTCCTCAGGGAGAGCGCATAGCCACTGCGTTGCGCGGTCAGGTGAAGATCTGGAGCGTGGTGACCGGCAGCGAGATTCTCACGATCAACCACCCGCAAGAGCTCTCGTGGCCTGTGGCCTTCTCCCCAGACGGCGTCGAGGTACTGGTGGGCTGTGACGTGGACAAGACTGTTGCCGCATTTGACTCGCGGACGGGCCAACTCCGTCACGCCTTCGAGCTGTCAGAGCGAGCATTTCTCGCGGTACACTCCCAAGACGGAGACTATGTTGTTCTGGGCAATGAGAAAGGCGAATTGAAAGTGTTCGATACAAGATTCCAGTCATTTCTTGCAAAGTTTGAAGCTGACGGGGGAATCGGTAGTGTCAAATGTATACCTGGCAGCCAGCACCTTTTTGTGGACTGCAGCACAACTCGAGGGGTATCAGCTAGCGCCGTGTCAGCCAATTCCCCAAGGAAGCCCGTATGTATATATTATATCATGAGAGGTATGTATGCAATACAGAATCAATTGTGTACATTGAATAGTATCATAGCTTGCCGGAGCAAAATAATTTCGTGCAGATGTGCATATGGCAATAAGAGTGCCAGTGTGACTTCACCATAATACACACAAAGAGTGCCTGCTTATTCCCAAATGGAGTATTTTGTCGAGGGCACATTAGTCCATAAAGTGTCCCTCAGGTCATTAAAAGGTCCAAAATTCCCTCAATTCTAATCTTAAAAAGGATTTATTCGAGCGTCTGCCGGTAGCCTCTGGGTGCATCCTCTGCACAAAATACCCACATTTCACACAGTCATACCCAAAGAAATCACCTTTACCAGGAATATTGGACTATAATGTCAGTTGTAGACAGCCAGAAGGCCCGAAATGCACCCTTCTGTAAGAGCCCACCTGAGAGCGTTTGACTTTCCCGCCGTTGGATTTTCCAACACAAACTTATTCATTTTCAACATTAGCAATGGTATTCTCATACTTTTGGATAATGCCCTCACAATGGTGGCAGCAGGCATGACAATGGAGTGTGCATAATGGGCATTGAATCAATCAGCCTGAGACCTCGGAAGCTTCTGATGATGGCCAAGCAATGAGACGCCACTGAAGGAAACAGCCCCGCAGAGTGCCAGTGGTACAAGTCGTAGCTGCAACCAAGATCGACTTCTTGTAAGCGGAAGTATGTCGGCCTCAAGGAGCTGCTGGTACTGCATGCGGAGATTGAGCTGCGTGCAAGAGTGCTATGCAGGCAATAGGCCGACGGCACTGGCAGCAAAAGCGCAGTTGACGTAGCAGCCGAGGCTGATGTGCTGCAGGTGGCGAGAGAGCTCAAACAAATGGGCCAGGCTATCAACGTTATATATCAAATCTGGGACACAAGCACCAAGCAAACATGCACTTGGATCATTGGATGACCGCTGGCCCCGACAGGCGAATTTGTTCCCTCTCGGGCGGGAATTTGATATTGGGCCACCACATGCCATGATGTGCGGGGTTCAGCCCAGATGTTGCTCACATGTCCGTTGGTGCTAAGCACATGGTTCGAGAGCATGCACAGAGGGTAGATCGGCATGTGCGGCTTGGGACTGAGCGTGAGCGAACCAAGGAATTGTCAGACTCTGCGATGGAAAGTGAGTGGCGCTGGCGCTGTGACCTGGCCCCTTCGTGCACTGGCAGCGTAGACAACTTGGATCAGCCGCACCCACTGTTCATCTCACTACGTTTCGTGGTCAGCACATTCGTCGGGTGGGTGAACTCATCGAGGTGTGGAGTGCCGAGTAGGTTGCGCTCAGCGTGAAACCATCGTGTGTACCCGGTCTAGCGCTGTGGGTGGCTAGCAGTTCCTGGTGGTAAGACGACTGCTTGTCGAGATGCTGAAAGCACACCGTACGGCACCAGAGCGGCGACCGTGAATAGACTTGCGAGACGATGGTGTTTCGTACTAATCGTTCGCAGACGTCCTCGCCAGGCTGAGAACGACGGCGCTGTGCACTTCGGATCACTCGGATCGGACCTACGAGTCCGATAGGGGGGGGGGGGGAACCAGCGGCTAAAGCTTCTGAGTCAGTGTGTTAACCAATTCTCTAAAGGGAATCGGAAAACCTCCTAGACTATATGATATTCAAGATGTAGTGCGCATGCGATAGAATATCATTTCCTGCCTGGCCGAATGTGCCACGCTAGTGCGCGTGTGTAGGGGAAATCTGACATGTACTAAACAATTTGCACGGGTATACAGCATGAACATGAACTACATGGGATGAGCAGGTGTTGCCGGGTATGTCTGTCATGGGAAGACAGACAATAGTACTTCAAATACCATATCGGCCAGCTAGTGCAATGTCTCACCCACGCCAAGCTCCACAGGCATGTACGTCGACGTGTCGCATAATGGCGAGAGCTGTAGGGATATCTGTGAAGTCCGACGTGGTCAGCCGGCGTATCGCAGCAAAGGCATGAGGTTCATCGGCGATGCCCATACTACAAGCCTCACCAAGCGTAGGTACATTCCCTTGTGCGTACATGGGGCTTAGGCGGTAGGTCGGGCGCGTACGACGCGGCACAATCTCTTACTTCTCGTTGGCGGGCGTCGGCACCGGCAGTGACGGTGCGGGCTGTCACGGCGAGAAGGACGACGAAAGGAGCGACAGCCGTATGGGTCCGCCGCGGTCAGACGTAGAATATTCTGAGGCAATATGGAGCCGCAGCGGGCTGCAGTCCGTCAGAAGGGCGCTATGCACGGCGGAGACGCGGTACGACGTGCCTATCAATGATTCGCTCGGTCCCTGCAGTTGGACCGCAGAGCCTCCGTCAAAAGCGGCGAATATTTTCGGCAGCGATCTATACTGGTACAGGTTTGAGTATAATCGCAACGCAACGCACCCCAAGAACAGCCCAATATTCCGCAACCGTCGGCCGATCAACATTTGTCTCCATGGCCCCTTCTCCAGCGTACCGCAGTGCACGACAATCCCAAGCGCGGTCGATCGCACTTGAGTACAGAAAGGACCGGAAGATGAACCAATACTCGAGGTGAGCGACGAAGCGCGCACGGGGATTTGACTGGCGCCGTCTCTTATAGTAGACAGCGAGACCGCTCCTGTATCGTGTTCAGACGCAGGACAAAAGCGTTGAGAATGGAGAGGTGGACCATAGGAATTCGGTATGCCGAGCGTAGGATCGAAGAGAAAGCGCGGGGTGGCCTGGGGAGTAACGACTGGCGGGGGTGATGCTAGACTGAGAAATGGCGTGCACGCGATCGAAATATAAATTTCTCGCCGTCCAAGCCTACGACCAGGCAGAAGGTACTATTCCGATACCGGCGTTTCTGCTTTCCGGGTCCAAGGAGCGGAACGACGGTATCGGCACTACCAGAACACCGCCTGGACGGGTCTGTCACTAGCGCGCACCGGCAGCATTACGCCGCAGCACGTACCCAGACTTGTCCCGCGGGCCAGTCAGAAAGGACATAGTAGATTACCGAATAGAACCAGACTTACATGTATAATATCTGCTAGAAACTCACGCACCCGTCACTTCAGGAGCACGAGATCAACCTACCGTCCGGGCGTCCGCCTGCACGCATCGTTACTCAGGATCTCCCTGCTGCGCTTTGACGAGTACATGTCGACCGCGACGGCCGTGCTCGTCGGAACATGGCCGAGATGATCGAAGTGCCGTCGCGCAAAATGCGCGGCATGCTGAGCGGCATCGCCACGTCTTGCTTATTTCTAAACGCTTCGGGTTCATCAGAAGGCGCTACAGAATAGTAATTGATGTTTCGTACTCGCGAGCGGCGAATGCAACGGAGGAGTAGCGTCGCTGGTCTTCGTCTTGGAGATTACGTCCGGGCACGGTCGCCCATAAGCTGGGCTCTTCGTGCTGGAGGTCTTAATGGCAGTTCGGGAGGAGGACGTCGGTGGTTCTGTGCGCACCCTTCCCTAGACTTCGAGGCGGAGACACATAGGGAGTATGTGTTGCGACCCGGGTGACGTCCGTGCCGGAGAACGAATGCCTTCTGCACAGATCGTAAGCACGCAGCCAGCATTGCGCAGCCACGATATGATGGCACAGATTTTGTACATGATCTGTATTGTCATATTCCCCTCGGGCGGCCTGTTTGTACCGTCCGCATGCGCCTGCTCTCAGGCTACCGAAAGCAACCTGGGTTAGCGTCAGGACTTCGTGTTTGACACGAGCACGTACTCACAAAATTATATCCCGACCATCCGAGACCATCAGCCTCGCTTCTCGTCATCGAAAATCATGCGTTGTTGGCGGCCCTGTATATATACGTTGACTTACAGTGTCTAGTGACACCGAGGACAGCCCTAATTCGCCGCAAATAACCCCACCGAATAGTATGGTGGTGCTTCGTGACGATTGCTATGACCCCGCGGATATATATGCCGACGGAAGAGTTGGAAACTTGAATTGTTTGGGAGACTGCGAAGACAGGGTAAGACAACGTCGGATTGTTTGACTAGTCAGCAAATCCAGAGGAGACCAAGCTAAAAGACCTGCGTACATAGCATCCATGCGCCATCTACCCAGTAGCTCCAAACGTTCCATTCAACATGTCCAACATGTCCAATGAGTGTCCAGTGCTGCGGTGCGCGACCCATCTAGTTGTGAATGTAGTCACCCACCTCGACTTAGAGTGGTGTCGCCAATACCATGCGATAGGTCGACACGCGTCTAACTGCGCAGCCAAAATTAACAAGGTGTACGCAGCGACTAACATTAGTGCGAGAGAGGATGGTGCGGCGAAACGAGGGGTTCTGGTAGATGCGCGCGAATCTCTGGGAGATGTGGAAGTCGTTGGTGGAGGCGACTCGGGGGGCTGCACGGTGCATCACGAAGACGTTCAGCCAGCACTGGCTGGGATACCGATAGTCATGCGGTAGTGATGGCCACTGAGCAGATGCGGAGACCAGTGAGAGCAGCTCGCAACGCGTCGCCAAGGCCGGACGCGGCAGCTGAAACAGTGATATTACGTCAGCGCGCTGTGGCACCCCCGCCCAACATCGTCCTTGCCCTCAGGCGCTCTGAGCCCAAGCCGCGTCGTCCACTCCAGTCCAACGATCTCCCACAGTTGTCGTCCTCATGGTGGACACCCATATCGCGAGTCTGGGCGCCAGGTGTGTGCTCGTGTGCCGACACGTACAATACTCATGACCTTGCCAGTCATCTGTGGGCGATGTGGCAAAAACACCACTGTCACGTCTCGTTCAAGCCTGTTCCTAGCGACATGCTTGTTCCGACCATCTCATATTCGTTACCTTTTCCGATTTTTTCCCAGGGGCGTTGGTATGTGGCCCTCAGACTTGCTTGCTTGCATGTTGAATTAGACGCAGTTCACATACAGATTATAATGAATATTGCTCGAATTATTCAAGGCCTTCATAAAGCACTAACACAAGGTGTATTTTCAAATCTGGAGAAAACCACATCTGCTCGGTCTCAAGGCGGTTTACAAAAGACACAAGCACAAGAAGTTGAAACGTGAACTTGGGCAATGCACCCCTTCTGCCGTCGCCGGACGACATACTGCTAAGAGCCTTCGTTCAAGCTTGTCGAGCTCCGGATACCTGAAGACGATCATCGTTTGCCGGGTCTCACGAAGACATGTATACTGCTGTCGCGAGAGCTGAATCTACAGAGCCATTAGTTGCACGACACCTCACGCGTTGAGATCTCCCCCTTCATCTCATGCCCCACAGCCCTCCCCACTCCCCATCGCCAAACGCATGATCTCACTCACACACAACGACCCGCACATCTCCGCGCTCATCAATCTAGTCTCCCCTGTCAGCAGCATGCTGCCCTCCCTTAACTTCTGACGACATTGATATGCCCAGGCACATCAATGGCTTTTCGCGCTGTGCAGCGCTGCTGCAGGAGACACTTTCATGCTATTCATGTCACTGTCTGTACTGAGACGTGGGCATACATCTTGTGGCCTCAATTCGCCCTAGAACGTCACAGTATCGGTCTGTCACTGAACTCAACGCCGACCTTCGTTGAACGCGGCGCCCTCTGCCTGCTCCGCGCGTACTTTTCTGCACAAACGCTCCCTTCGTCCCGCCACAGGGTTCTATGCACCCGCGTCACTGCCCTGGCTCAGCGGATTTCGACGCATGTTTCAATTGCCACAAGCTGGACAGCCCACCGTCGCCGATGGCAGCAGCGCGCGGGCCAAAGGCCATCCTGGGAAGCCACCAAACGGCTCGCCGCACGTAATCTCGCTACAAGGCGGGTCCAAGAGCGCACAGTCCCCATTTTGTGCCACGTCAAAGCCCAAGTTTTGGATAGACATGAAACCGTGGGGGAACAATTGCCAAGATCGTCCATGTCTACTAAGGCCGCGGCGCGGCGCAGGTGTATGGTTACGCGGCCATGCACTTTGGCACGACCAACTGTGCGGTGGGCGTGTTTCTGGCGAAGCAGGCTGCCAGCTTTCGCGCGAAGCATGTTCTGGCAGCTCTTCAAGCTGGACAAGATCTGGCGCTGGACTTCCTCGTGCGAAGCCATCACGGTCGTGGCGCTGGCATTCTCCAGCCCATCGATCTCACGGCATGCTTGCTACAGGCTCGCTCTGCACTTCCATAGCCGTCTTACCAGGCCGTGCCGCAAATCGCTGGCCATACGTTCTCACCTCTCAGCTCCCATGTTCCGCCTCTTCCGTCAGTCGCCGGCTCCGGACAAGGTCTATTCGTCCAGCCTCCAAACTCTCCATCTCGGGTACGCCCTCTGGTACCCAGAGCCACACAAGTCAGGCGAGCCCCAGATCGGCGATGTGGGGTTTATCCGCGAGGGCGCATTCATCAGATTGTTCAACCTCGACACGTCTGCTCCCGAGAAGAAGGTTACGTTCTGGCCGACGCCATTCGAGGACATAGAGCCCCTTCCCCCGAACGTACTGCAAGTCGATCCCAGATCACGGCCACTTGCACCCGACCATTACAGCAGTCACGGAGTCGAGAGTAAGGGTGTGCATGCGTCGGCAAACGTGTGAGTGGACTGGTTAGGCTGAGAAACGTCTCGTACTAACAATGCACAGAACAACTAGTGTAGACATATCCGCAGCTCTCAGTGCTGAGTATACATGCAAGGCAGCACAGGGTGCGGTCCTCGCGCTCAAGAGCGAGGCGCACGCGGAAACTATATTCGAGAACCATGCACTCAAGACTAGTGATTTGCGGGCCTGGCTTGGGCTCAAAGCCCGGGCTTGGGCTGGTGGCGACGTCGAGCCGAGCCCTGAGCCCGAGCCGAGCCCGAGCCCGGCCCAAGCTGCAGGCTTAAGCCCGGGCTTGCTCACAATACAACGAGTGTTCCGGTGCTATCAAAAGGGAATGTATTTGGGCGTAGTAGATTAATACTGCATGTACTCACTAAATTTTAACCTCCAGAAGATCTACATCTGCGGAACAAGTCGAGTCGCAGCGAAGTCCACGAGCGTGCGCCTACGGCAGGCACCAGATGGTGACGCACAATTGTGCTCGGCGGGAGCCGTTACATCTAGAATATCTACATTTTGTCTTCTATGTGCATATTAGGTCGCTCTCTCCTCATTCTGAACTCAGGGAACGGTAACGGAGCCAGCACACCCAAGCCTGGGCTTCCGGGCCGGGCTTGGGCTTGACTACGCTCCGAGCCCGGCCTTGAGCCCACTGCCAGGCTTGACTCGGGCCAGGCTTTTTGGGCCGGGCTTGGCGGGCTTGGAGGCTTTGAGGCCCGGCCCGCACATCACTACTCAAGACCTACATCGTTCGAAACTACGACAAGTGGTACGAATATGTCAAGCGCGTTCTGAACCAGGACATCAAGCAAGAGAATATCGTCGTGATCAGCGGATGGGTGAAGACGGAGGCGGATTGGGCGGCGGCGGCGTTCAGCAACTCGAGCTCGAGCTTCAGTGGCTCGCTCAAAGGTCGTGCTGGCGGCGGCGCACTGGGGGCCGAGGTGGGCGGAACATACGCCAGCTCTGTGAGCGGGCCGAAGATGCACCGGCACGGCAAACGCGACATGCGCCAGCACGGTAAACGCAAGTCGAAGAACACAAAACCAGATCAGTCCGTGTTCGTGAAGCAACTCAAAGTGCTGAAGCGACTGATACTGCCGTGGAAGGTCGTCGCCGGCGCAGGCTACGACCGACTTCCGGATCGAAGAGAAGAGAGAGACGACTTGGGAGGAGTGCCGGTGGAGGATATAGACGGCACAAATGCGCCAGGGTTTGAGGGCGAGGTACGTAATCGATTGAAATGTCTCGCTGCGGGGGGCATGGGCTGACAAGATAGCAGGGCGAGATTTCCGATCCGCTAGATGTCCTTCTTGAGTACATCCTTGAGGTAGGCCAGCTCAAGCTGAACGCCATATGTCGCACTGACCATCATACCCCTGGCAATAGACGTCTGGTGTCGAGACGGCGATTGCGGGCGATGATGACGTGCAAAGCATCATCGTATGTGTCGTTCATAATATCTGACATGGATGCGAAGACTCATATATATTCAGGGCGGCAAGCAGGTAGTGGATTTTGGAATCTACCTTCGCCAAATACAACCCCCAGTGAACATCGATGGCACGAGTGAGTCCCTCTCATCTTCTCTCAATGGCTGTATCTGAGCGCCGCAACATTTCGCACAGTCGGGTCGCTGTGCATAGAAGACGTGATATCCAACGAGCGAGAACGCGCCGTCGCACGTCCCATGATTACCGAGTCTGACCTGGCGGACTGGCCAAAAATCTCCACTGACAATGCCGGTCGATTGGATGACGGGAATGTCTTCATCGGCCCTACGGAATCAGAGGCTCGGCTCCTGAAATTGAAGCATTTTGTCTTCGCCGATTCTCAAGATCTGTCCAAACGACCTCTTTGCTACGACTCGTCCGTGGACGGTCAGTTGCTCGCGGCGTCGTTCGAGATCAGCGACGTCCTCATATGGCGACTCTGCGATGGTCTCTTGGTTCAACGTCTACAACATCAGGGACATGCATACAAAGTTAATTCCTTGTCCTTTTCCCCCATTAGTCGCACCCTTGTATCAGGATTCGACGACGGGAGCGCGATCGTCTGGGACATTCCGAGTGGCCGTGCTCTTCTACGTCTAGAAGGACATAGCGGGCCAGTAGACCAGGTCGCGTATGCCCCTAATGGCGCACTCATCGCCGCCGCAAGCGGTGGCGACAAGTCCGTGAAACTTTGGGACGCTTTGACCGGGACATGTATACAGTCCTTCGATTTCGATACTTGGGGACAAATATGCAAGCTCGCCTTTTCCCCGGATAGCCTGCGTCTCTATGTTGAAGCGACCATGACCATCTTCGTCCATGACATCTCGACATGTGCATGTACTATGAAAATACAGGGTAGTCTCAAAGCTCATAACTCATTTTCGATATCCCGCCAAGGAGATCGCATAGCCCATCATGGCTCGGATGGTCCCAAAAAAGTGTGGATCTATAGTACGGTGACCGGCGGCTCGGATCTCACACTTCACCACCCACAATCGCTCTCCTCGCCCATGGCCTTCTCCCCAGATGGCACTGAAGTACTGGTGAGCCTTCATGCAGACAAGACCGCTGTCACCTACGACTCGCGGACGGGCAAGCTACGTCGCACCTTCAAGTTATCAGATAGCGGCCTACGTTGTCCAGCGTACTCCCCTGATGGAGAATACGTGGTCATCGGCACTTGGGGCGGTAATTTGGAAGTATTCGATGCAAAGTCTGGGGCACTCCTTGCGAAGCTCAAGGCTGGCGGACATCTTACTGATATTCAATTTGTACCTGACACACAGACTCTTCTGCTGGAGCTCAAGGATAAGCCTCCTAGACTGTGTTATATTCAGGATATAATGCGTATGCGATAGTGTACTATTACCTGCCTTGACAAATATACCATATTGGTGCAGAGACATAGAAATACCTAACCAGTGTAATCCAATTCATAGTACGAGTGCGGATTACACGTAGTAAGTAGAAGGTATAACCAGGTGTGATTCCCACGAAAGGACAAACGGCAGGCCGGTCGGCATCATTGCCACTCATGTCAGACTCCACAAGCCGTGCACTACATTGGTTGCATGACGAAAAAGGAAAAAAAAAAGCTGCAACGACCCCTGCGCAACCGGGTATGGTCAACTGGTGTATCGCAGATAAATGTAAAGCTGACTCGCACCCTGACCTTGCTGGTCACGAAGATGATCCTCGGCACGTACGGGTGCTTGAACGCGTGCAATGCGGAAAGAACGACGTTGCACTTCTCGTAGGCAACGTTGGCGGCGGCGATGATGGGGGCAGCAATGACGACAGGGGCGACTAATAGAGTGGCGACGGTATGGACCATGGCGATCAATAATAATATGTGTCGAGCGAAGTCGGAGTCGCAGCGGGCTGCAGTCCATCAGAAGGGCGCTATGCATGGGGGAGACGCGGTACAACGTACTGTCTACTTGGTTCTTTCGCTCGGACGGCACAACCTCCTGCACACCCGTTCATCAGAGCAACGATCGTCCTCGATAGAGACCTGGACTGACACCACTGGTGCAATTACATTTGGCAGTAATTGTAATGCAACGCACCCCGAGAACACGCTAATCCTCTGCAGCCTTCGACTAATAGAGATTCCCTCTCCAGCCTACCGCAGCACGGCGATCCCGAGTGTACTTTTTTGATCGCGTTCTAGCGTAGAGAATGGCCGCGAGATGAGCCGAAACTTACAGCGAGCGACGAAGAAGTCGTGAGTACTTGACCATTACCGTAGATAGCGAGACCGCCAGAGTACCGTGGTTTCAGCATCAGGTAGAGGTTTTGCGAAGCGGGGAAGAACATTATCGCATTGAGCATGCTAGGGAGAAGAATTGAAGAGAAGGCGCAGGTGACTTAGGGTGTAGCTATTGGCAGGAGTGACACTGGGTCGAGGAAGACCACGTACGCCATCGAGGTGTGAATCCAAACTATTCCTTGCTTTCCGGGCCCATGATCAGGCAGAAGATGCTGGTCCGGCCTCAGACGATATCGGTGCTCTTGTCCTCCTGGTCCAAGGAACAGGACGACGACATCGGCACCACCAGAACAGTATCTGAACAGAGTTAATCAGCGCCACACATTAGCAGCATCCCGTCGCAGTACGTACTCATCTAGACCTTGAAGCCGCTGTAGATCCGACTGTGTCGATGCGTCAAACTTCTGCCAATAAATGCCGTCTTGTGAGCCAGTCAGCAAGGACAGACTATCGAACCGAACCGAACTTACATGACGAATGTACCGCACGAATTCGTCCACCGAGAGCACGCGATCGACCCGCCGCTCGGGCGTTCATTTCCACACGCAGCCATTCCGGATATTCCATGTTGCGTTTGACGAGTAGGTATCGACCGCGACGGCTGTGTTCGTTAGGACATGGGCTAGCGAGGCCGATGTGCCGTCGCGCAATGCGCGGCACGCTGAGCGGTATAGTCACATCTTGCTCGTTCCCGAACGCGTCGGTTGGTCCAAGCGGCTGCAGAACGGTAGTCGATGCTTCGTATCCGCGAGCGACGAATGAGATCGAGGGGTAGCGTCGCTGGTTGCCGCCTTCAAGATCGCGTCTAGGCGCAGCTTTCCATAATTTCTTCGTGTTGAAGGTCTTGGCCGCGGTTTAGCAGGAGGAAAGCGAGTGAATCGGCGCGCAGCCTGCCCCAGTCGCTGAGGTAATGACGTGCAGGGCGCACGACTAATATTCCAGATGACGCCCGTGCCGGCGAATGTGGACGTCTTCTGTCCAGACTGCAGACATGCAGACAGCATTATCCAGCTGCGATATGATGGCATAGATTCGTACATGGTCTGCATGCCAATCTTCTCCTCAGGCTGTGCGCCCACGTCGTCCACATGCATGCGTGCTTAGGCTATCGAGGATGACTTGAGTTAGCGTCAGGCTCTTGCATTCAATACCAGGACGTACCCATAAAATCAAAATACTAACCATCAAAGGCGGTCTTATCCACCTTCCGTCACTGAAATCGAGCGATGTTGCCGGCTCTGCGTAGGTGCGTCGAGAGACGCTATCCAGGAATTCCCAGGGTAGCCTGCATGTGCCACAGGTCACCATGGAGACAAGTGACAATAATTCTTGACAAGTCTATGCCGCGGTTGATAACAGTTGATGGAAGGTTGGGTACGTGGATCATTTGAGACGATGGCGCAACGAGACAACGTCAGGCTGTCAGGCCGGTCAACAACCATAGAAGAGACCAAACCGAACCGCACACGTGCGTAGCATCGTTCGTACCGTCCATTCATTGCCTCTAAACTTTCCCGGCCGACATGTCCAATGAGTACCCGAAGCCGTGTGCGGCCCACCTAGCTGCGGATGTTCGGCTTCACTGCTGGAGTCGTCTTGGATTGTGTGCTGAACGAACACGTGAGTCCTCTAGTAGGCCATCTTCTATATGCAGACGAAAATAGACATCTTACATCGGAGGGGTGTGGTTAGCACCATGCAGTAAGCCATTAAAGCGCACGGCGGCCATAAGCAAAGCATGCACGATGCACCAGCGCGCCGACAGAAGCGAGCATGCTGTCGGCGAAGCGGGAGGTCTTAGCAGATGCAGACAAACATCTGGAAAATGGAGCAGCCGTTTCTGACCTGTGGCTAGGGGGCGTTGTTGTGCCGCGGTCTGTTTGCAGGCGACCGGGAGGACTGCGTGGTGCATAGCGAAGACGTTCGATCGGTACTGGTCGAGGAGTTGACGGTTATGCAGCGACGACAAATGATGAGCGGATGAGAACACCAACGAAGCAGTCCGGGTCCATTCTGAGTGGCTCGAGCAGAGGAATTGCCCGAGGTCGACAGGACGCAGCAACTAAAAATGGAGAGATTATGTCAGCACGTCGTGGCGGTTGGGACCCCGCGGAGAGCTCGGGGACGAGTGTTACAGGGCGCCTAACCTAGCATAGAGAGCGCCGACGACATGGATGACACAGAACTCCTAACCCCCGGACTCTCTGGGAGTCCTCGATGTCCTGTCCTCCTCGCCTCTCTCGTTGAGACACTAGATTAACGACCATTGTCTATTGTCCTCCGGTTCGGCGCGCCCAACGCAAAACCCGAACGTCACCTCCAGCGCATGCTTCCTGCACTTCCATCTTTGTGCCGCCTAATGGTCTCCTGCAGTCGCCCTCACAACGGACCAACACTTCGCGTTTCTCGACCTAGCATGCCTGCTTGACTCGCTCCTTGTGCTCTTACTACCTTCACTTCATCTCGCTTGGTGATGTGTGCGGCTCGCGCACGCGCAAGAACATCCCATCCTCCGCATAGGAACGCAGCTCACCACTGGTCAACGCAAAACCTAGACCACTTGTAGAGATGCTGCTGTCATCCTCTGTTGTGTTGCACTACAGGTTTCAGGCTGTACAACGCTGCGTTTTGATACGAAGGACAGACATCTGGCACGCCGAGGCACCGCAAATGGCCTCAGGCTGCTTGGAGTTCCCGGACCTGTGCACAACATAGCGCAGGCAGCGTAATGACGGGAGAAGAAGAAAGTGGGGATGGAAGTTGGCAGAGGAGAGGGAAAAGGCGCGAGTATGGATTACTGTGACAAGACCCAGGGTGCGTTCAAGTTCTACAAATCTCACGAGTATATTAGTTAATGTTCGGAGCGACTGCCCTGGCAGCACCCGTAGCACGTCGCTCTTGCATCAGCGTATTTGTGGCGTTTGATCTGCCTCACAATTTTGTGGCCGCCGGCTGAGTGGCGTCTGGCACAGTCAGGACTCGGACACAAGAACAGTGGTGATGTTTGCGTACCTTCAGCGGCAGAGGTCTTGCAGTAATTAGACATTATTTGGCTTGACACGAGCTCCTATTGAGAACTGCACGGCCTCTGCTGGACCATGAGCAGCATGGTAAAGTCTTTGCTCAAGATTTGGGCGTCCGTGTTCCTCGTGCGAATCCACCACGCCCATAGCGCTGGAATGCTCGTTATCGATCCGACGTGCTTGTCCGCCTCGCACCGCCATCCTTACTCTCCTGGACTGTAATACTTGACCCATACTACACCCTCCATCTCAGCCATCATGCGCATGTTTCGCCGCCCTCGTCCTGCGCCTGCGCCGCACGAAATCTACGCGTCTGGTCTCCAGAGGCTTAGCGTGGGCCACGCGCTGTGGTTCCCCGAGCCGCACGAGTCAGGAGAGCCGCAAGTCGGTGATGTCGGGTTCATACGCGAAGGCGCATTCGTCAGACTATTCAACTTGGATCCCTCTGCGACTGAGAAAGCGGTCACGCACTGGGAGCCCTGCCCGGCGTTCAAGGTCGAGCCGCCATTGCCCGAAGGCGCACTGAAGACCTACCGCACGTCTGGAGTGCTCTTCCCCGGCCATCATTGCAGTCATGGAGTCGAAAGCAAGAATATTCATACCTCGGCAGACGTGTGAGTACGCTAATTTATCCGATAAGTGCTTTCTGCTAACAATTCGCAGAAATGCTGGGCCCAACGTATCCGCGAACATCTCCATCCACTACACGTGCAAGGAAGAGCAAGGAGCAGCTCTAGAGCTGAAGAGCGAGGCCGACAGCGAGTCCACATATGACAACCATCTTCTGAAGACGTACATTGCGCAGAACTGCAGCAAATGGCACGCGTACGCCAAGGACGTCCTCGGTCAGGACGTCAAGGAGGAGGATATTATTGTCGTTAGCGGCTGGGTGAAGACAAAGCTGGATTGGGCGGCGAACGCGTTTAGCAACACGAGTTCAGCCTCTGGTGGCTCGGCCGGGGTCAGTGCAGGCGGGATCGTGGGGGTCCAGGCCGGCGGCGAGCATAGCTACTCTACGACTGGTCCGAAGATGCACCGACATGGCAAGCACTACTCGGAGGTCGCATCGAGCTCAAGCCCCGCAGAGACAGAGAGGAACCAATGCATCTTCCTGAAGTATTACAAGGTGCTACGGCGGCTCATCGGGCTCCCGAAGATCGTTGCGGGGGCAGGCTACCATCGACTTCCGGATCCAGGAGACAGGAGAAGTGGCCAAGGAGAGAAGGGAGGCGTGGCGGGGGAAGTGGAGGATCTCGATGAGGCGGACATCCTGGAGCTCCAGGGCAACGTATGTATTGATCATGGCGCGTCATGAGGCAAGCGAGCTGATGACATTGCAGGAACAAGCTCTGATTCCGCTAGACATCCTCCTGGACTACATACTCGAAGTAAGTCTGCCCTGCAGCGTTGTTGGCTATACTAACGCGAGACACCTGTACCCACAGACCATCAATGTTGGGATCGCCGTCGCAAGCAATCAAGATGTCGAGAGCATCACTGTACGTAGCTCCCACATTTAGTCTTTTGAGAGCGCATGAGCTGACGTAAGCCCAGGGTGGCAATATGGTGGTAGACTTTGCGAGCTACCTGCGCAAGGTGCAGCCCCCGGTGGAGGTTGATGAGACTGGTTAGTAGTCCCTCGTCTCCTCGCGAGACATGATATTTAACCACAGCAACATTTTGGACAGTCGGATCGCTGCGGATGGAACATGTCATATCACATGAGCGAGAACGCGCTATCGCGTGTCGCACCGTCACCGCGCCCGACCTGGCGAAGTGGTTGAACATCACCTCCGAGAGCGCTGGTCACTTGGAGGATACGCTCGTCTTCATTCCGGATCCGATGCGAGAGGAGGGTAGACGCCTGAAGCTGAAACACCTCATCTTTGCCGATTCTCATAGCCAATCTGGAGGCAGCCTCTGTTCTGCCCTGTCGGCCGATGGCAAGCTTCTTGCAGCATCGTTCGACACTAGCGACATCATTGTATGGCGACTCTCCGATGGTCTCTTGGTTCAACACCTACAACATCAGGGCCATACAGACTATGTTAGATCCTTATCATTTTCCCCGATTAGTCGCACCCTTGTATCGGGATCCCACGACAGGAGCGCGATCGTCTGGGACATTCTGAGTGGCCGTGTTCTTTTACGTCTAGAAGGACACAGCGGGCGAGTACACCAGGTCGCATATTCCTCTAATGGCGCACTCATCGCCACCGCTTGCGACAACGACAAGTCCGTGAAACTTTGGGACGCTTTGACTGGGGCATGTATACAGTCCCTCGATGTTCATGATTCAATATACAAGGTCGCCTTTTCCCCGGATAGCCTGCATTTACATGCTGAAGTGGGCACCTCCGTCCTCATCTATAACATCCCGGCATATGCACATACTGCGACACTAGAAATTGTTGCGGAAGACGCGGACGACTGGTCTATATCCTGCCAAGGGGACCGCATAGTCGGTGCATCGGGTGATAAAGTGACGATCCGGAGTGCGGTGACCGGCGATGAGATTCTCACAGTTGTCCACCCACGAAAGCTCTCAGGGCCCGTGGCCTTCTCTCCAGACGGCACCGAAGTACTAGCGGGCTGTAATGCGGACGAGGCCGCTGTCACCTACGACTCGCGGACGGGCCAATTACGTCGCACCCTCAAGTTATCTCATAGTGCGCATCGCGCAGCGTACTCTCCTGATGGAGACTATGTCGTTGTCGGAGATATGGGCGACGAGTTGCGAATATTTGATGCAAAGTCTGGAGTATTCCTTGCAAAGTTCGAGGCCGGCGGGGATCACACTGATATTCAATTTGTACCCAATGCCCAGACCCTTCTAATACAGCTTGATGACGGACCTCTTAGACTGTGTAATATCCAGGACATAATGCGTATGCGATAGTGTACTATTCCCTGCCTTGCCGAATATACCATATTAATGCAAAGATATGGGAATATCTGACCAGTGCGATCTAATCCATATTACGAGTGTGAAATTACATGCAACGAGCAGAGGGTATCACCAGGCATGATTCACACGGAAGAAAAGACAGCAGACCGGCCGGCGTCATTGCCACCCATGTCGGACTCCACAGGCCGCCGTGCGCAACGTTGGCCGCATGACGAGAAAGGCTGCAACGATCCCTGCGCAACTGGGTATGGTCGGCCGGTGTACCGCAGATAATTGTAAAGCTGACTCGCACCCTGGACCTTGCTGATCGTGAGGACGGCCCTCGACACGTGCGGGTCATTGGACAGCAGCTTGAACGTGTGCAATGCGGAAAGAACGATGTTGCACTTCTCGTAGGCGATGGTGGCGGCGGCGATGATGATAGGGGCAGCAACGACGAGAGGGGCGACTAAGAGAGTGGCGACGGTATGGCACATGGCGACCAGGAACAAGATGAATCGAGCAAAGTCGCAGTCGCGGCAGGCTGCAGTCCATCAGAAGGGCTCTATGCATGGGGGAGACGCGGCACAACGTACTGTCTACTCGGTCCCTTCACTTGGACGGTAGAACCTCTTGCACACCCGTTCGTCAGAGCAGCGATCGTCCTAGGCAGAGACCTGAACTGACAGGTTAGTGCGATTACATTTGACAGTGATTGTAATGCAACGCACCCCAAGAACATGCTGATCTTCTGCAGCCATCGACTAATAGAGATTTCATCTTCAGCCTACCGCAGCACGGCGATCCCGAGTGTACTTTTTTGATCGCGTTCTAGCATAGAGAATGGCCGGGAAATGGGCCGAAACTTACAGCGAGTGACGAAGAAGTCACGAGTGCTTGACCATTACCGTACATAGCGAGACCGCCAGAGTACCGTGGTCTAAGCGTCAGGTAGAGATTTTGCGAAGTGGAGAAGAACGTTACCGCATTGGGCATGCTAGAGAAAAGGATTGAAGAGAAGGCGCAGGTGACTTAAGATGTAGCTATTGGTAGGAGCGGCGCTAGGTTGAGGGAGACCATGTACGCCATCGAGGTGTGAATCCAAAAGTTCCTTGCTTTCCGGGCCCATGATCAGGCAGAAGATGCCGGTCCGGCCTCAGACGATATCGGTGCTCTTGTCTTCCTGGTCCAAGGAACAGGGAGGTGACATCGGCACCGTCAGAACAGTGTCTGAACGGGGTTATTCAGCGCTGCGCATTAGCAGTATCCCGTCGTAGCACGTACCCATCTCGACCTTGAAGCCGCTGTATGTTTGACTGTGTCGATGCGTCAAACTTCTGCCGGGAACGCCATCTTGTGAGCCAGTCAGCAAGGACGGATCATCGAACCGAACCGAGCTTACATGAGGAATGTACCGCAGGAATCCGTGCGTCCGCCACCTGCTCCAAGAGCACGCAATCAATCTACCGCACGGGCGCCCACTCCCACGGGCAGCCATTCAGGATCCTCTATATCGTATTTTGACGAGTACGTATTGATCGCGACGGTTGTGCTCGCCGGGACATGGGCCAACGTGGCCGAAGTGCCGTCGCGCAGAACGCGCTGAGCGGCATGGTCATGCCTTGCTTGTTCCCATATGCGTCTGTTGATCCAAGCGGCTGTAGAGAAATAGTCGGTGCTTCGTATCTGCAAACGAAGAATCAGATGGATGGGTAGCGTCGCTGGTCGCCGCCCTGGGATCGTGTCTAGAGACAGCTACCTATAAGCTCTTTTCGTCGAAAGTCTTGGCCGTGGTTTTGTGAGAGAAACTTGAGTGGATTTACGCGCAGCCTGCCCCGGTCGTTGACGTGGAGACGTATAGGGCGCACCAGTAATATTCCAGACGACGCCCGTGCCAGCGAACGCGTATGTCTGTCTGTTCAGACTGCAAGCATGCAGTCAGCATTACGCAACTATAATATGGTCGCGTAGATTCGTACATAGTCCTCATGACAATCTTCTTCTCAGGCTGTATGCCCGCACCGTCTGCATACATACGCGCTTAGGCTGTCGAGTTTGATCTGAGTTAGCGTCAGGCTCTTGTGTTCAATACCAGCACGTACCCACGAAATCGACTCCCGACCATTAAAGACGGTCTTATCCACCTTCCGTCACTGAACTCGAGCGATGTTGCCGGTTCTGCGTAGATGCGTCGACAGACGTTATCCAATGACTCCGAGGATAGCCTGCATGCGCCACAAGCCACCACGGGAGCCAAGTTGACAATAGTTCTTGACAATTCTATGCCGCGGTTGATAACAGTTGATAGAAGGCTAGGTACGTGGATCATTTGAGACGAAGACGAGACGAGACAACGTCAGGCTGTCTGGCCGGTCAACAATCACAGAAGAGACCAAACTGAATCACGTACGTACGTAGCATCTCTCATGTCATCCATGCACTGCCTCCGAACTTTCTCAACCGACATGTCCGATGAGTATCTGAAGCCGTGTGCAGCCCACCTGGCTGCGGACGTTTGCCTTCGCTGCTGGAGTCGTCTTGAACTGCGTGCTAAACAAACACATAAGTCCTAGGTCATCCTCTATATGCAGGCGAAAATAGAAGTTCTACATCAGAGGGGAATCATTAACACCATGCGCACAGTAAGCCATTAAAGTGCATGGCGGCCATAAGCAAAGCATGCACAATGCACCAGCGCGCCGGCGGAAGCGAGCATGCTGTCGGCGAAGCGGGAGGTCTTAGCAGATGCAGACAAACCTCCGGAAGATGTCGCAGCCGTTTCTAACCTGCAGCTAGAAGGCGTTATTGTGCCGCGGTTTGTTTACAGGCGACTCGGAGGACTGCATGGCGTATAACGAAGATGTTCGATCGGTACTGGTTAAGGGATCGGCGGTTATGCAGCGATTATGGACGCCGAGGGGCTGTAAACATCAGTGAAGCTGTTTGGATGCATTTGGGGTGGCTCGTCGACAGGACGCGGCATCTAAAAATGAAGATATTACGTCAGCACGTCGTGGCGGGGAGCTCGGGGACAAACGGCGCAAGGCGCCTAACTTAACATAAAGAGCGCCGACAGCATCACAGAATCCCTAACGCCCGGGCTCTCTGGGAGCCCTCGATGTCTTCACCGTCTTGCTTTGCCTCTCTCGCTAACACACTACGCTGACGACCATTATCTATCGCCCTTCGAGTTGGGCACCCAATGCAAATCCCGACGTTGGCTCCAGTGCACGCTTCTTGCCCTTCCATGCCACCTAACGATCTGCTGCAATCGCCCTCACGACGGACCAACACTTCACGTTTCTCAACCTGGTATGCCTGCTCGACGCGCTCTTTATGCTCTTATTACCTTCACTTCGTCTCTCTTAATGGCATGCGCAGCTCGCACACGCGCAAGAGGGTTCCATCGCAGCCTCAGGCTCTCGCGGACCAGAACAAATGTCCGCCGGCGATATACCGCCCTGGGCTCAACGCAGCGTCGTTTTCGTACGAAAATGGGTTTACGGGGCCGTCACTTGGCTGTTCCAGTTGCAGCGCTGATGACCTTAGCGCGACGTTGCTGGGCCCGTACTGCAAGCGCTAGACGCGAGTGAAGGCGGGTCGCGGCAGCCGAGAGAGGACAGCTTGGATCAGCGTGTTTGTGGCGTTTGATCTGCCTCACAATCGTGCGGCCGCCGACTGAGTGATGTCTGACACAGCTAAAACTCGGAGACGGGAATAATGGTCATGTTTGCGTACCTTCAGCGCCAAAGGTCTTGCAGTAATTAGACATTATTTTGTCTGAATCGAGCTCCTATCGAGGACTGCATGGCCTCTGCTGGACGTGAGCAGCACGTTAACGGCTTCTTTCAAAGTTTGGGCGTCCGTATCCCTCGTGCGAAGCCCCCAGACCCATAGCGCTGGAATGCTCGCCATCGATCCGACGTGCTTGTTCGCTTTGCACCGGCGCCGTCCTTACTCTGTTGGCCTGTACTACCTGACACATAATACACCCTCCATCTCAGTCACCATGCGCATGTTTCGCCGCCCTCGTCCTACGCCTGCTCCGCACGAAATCTACGCGTCTGGTCTCCAGAGGCTTAGCGTGGGCCACGCGCTGTGGTTCCCCGAACCGCACGAGTCAGGAGAGCCGCAAGTCGGGGATGTCGGGTTCATACGCAAAGGCGCATTCGTCAGACTATTCAACTTGGATCCCTCTGTGACTAAGAAAGCGGTCACGCACTGGGAGCCCCGCCCTGCGTTCAAGGTCGAGCCGCCCTTGCCCGAAGGCACACTGAAGACCTACCGTACGCCTGGAGTGCTCTTCCCCGGCCATCATTGCAGTCATGGAGTCGAAAGCAAGAATATTCATACCTCGGCAGACGTGTGAGTACGCTAATTTATCCGATAAGTGCTTTCTGCTAACAATTCGCAGAAATGCTGGGCCCAACGTATCCGCGAACATCTCCATTCACTACACGTGCAGGGAAGAGCAAGGAGCAGCTCTAGAGCTAAGGAGCGAGGCCGACAGCGAGTCTACATACGATAACCATCTTCTGAAGACGTACATTGCGCAGAACTGCAGCAAATGGCACGCGTACGCCAAGGACGTCCTCGGTCAGGACGTCAAGGAGGAGGATATTATCGTCGTTAGTGGCTGGGTGAAGACCAAGGCCGATTGTGCGGCGACCGCGTTTAGCAACATGAGTTCGGCCTCCGGCGGCTCGGCCGGGATTAGCGTAGGCGGGATCGCAGGGGTCCAGGCCGGCGGCGAGCATAGCCGCTCTACGACTGGTCCGAAGATGCACCGACATGGTAAGCACTACTCAGAGACCACACTAAGCCCAAGCCCCACAGAGGCAGAGAGGAACCAATGCATCTTCCTGAAGTACTACAAGGTGCTACGGCGGCTCATCGGACTCCCGAAGATCGTTGCGGGGGCAGGCTACCATCGACTTCCGGATCCAGGAGACAGGGGAGATGGCCGAGGGGAGAGGGGAGTCGTGGTAGGGGAGGTGGAGGATTTCTATGAGATGGGTGTCTTGGGGCTCCAGGGCAACGTATGTGTTGATCATGACGCATCTCGAGGCACACGAACTGATGACATTGCAGGAGCAAGCTCTGAGTCCGCTAGACATCCTCCTGGACTACATACTTGAAGTGAGTCTACCCTACAGTTTTGTTGGCTATACTAACGCGAGATACCTGTGCCCACAGACCACCGATGTTGAGATCGCCGTCGCAAGCAATCAAGATGTCGAGAGCATCATCGTGCGTAGCTCCCACACCCAGTCTTTCGAGAGCGCATGAGCTGACGCCAACCCAGGGTAGCAATGAGGTGGTAGACTTTGCGAGCTACCTGCGCAAGGTGCAGCCTCTGGTGGAGGTTGACGGGACTGGTGAGTGTCTTGTCTGCTCGCGAGACATGATATTTAACCACAGCGACCTTTCGGGCAGTCGGATCGCTGCGGATGGAAGATGTCATATTACATGAGCGAGAACGCGCCTTCGCGTGTCGCACCGTCACCGCGCCCGACCTGGCGAAGTGGTTGAACATCACCTCAGAGGGCGCTGGTCACTTGGAGGATACGCTCGTCTTCATTCCGGATCCGACGCGAGAGGAGGGTAGACCCCTGAAGCTGAAACACCTCATCTTTGCCGATTCTCGTAGCCGATCTAAACGCTGCCGTTGCTCTGCCCTGTCGGCCGATGGCAAGCTTCTTGCAGCATCGTTCGACACTAGCGACATCCTTGTATGGCGACTCTCCGATGGTCTCTTGGTTCAACACCTACAACATCAGGGCCATACAGACTATGTTAGATCCTTATCATTTTCCCCAATCAGTCGCGCCCTTGTATCGGGATCCAACGACAGGAGCGCGATCGTCTGGGACATTCCGAGTGGCCGTGTTCTTCTACGTCTAGAAGGACATAGCGGGCCAGTATGCCAGGTCGCATATTCCTCTGATGGTGCACTCATCGCCACCGCTTGCGACGAAGACAAGTCCGTGAAAATTTGGGACGCTTTGACTGGGGCATGTATACAGTCCCTCGATGTTCATGGTTCAATATACAAGGTCTCCTTTTCCCCGGATAGCCTGCATTTCTATGCTGAAGTGGGCACCTTTGTCCTCATCTATAACATCCCGGCATATGCACATACTGCGACACTACAGAGTGTTGCGACACACACGGACTCTTGGTCGATATCCCGCCAAGGAGACCGCACAGTCGCTTCATCGGGTGGCAAAGTGACGATCTGGAGTGCGGTGACAGGCGACGAGATTCTCACAGTTGACCACCCAAGGTGGCTCTCAGGGCCCGTGGCCTTCTCTCCAGACGGCACCGAAGTACTAGCGGCCTGTGATGCGGACGAGGCCGCTGTCACCTATGACTCGCGGACAGGCCAACTACGTCGCACCCTCAAGTTATCTCGTAAAGCGTTTTGCGCAGCGTACTCTCCTGATGGAGACTATGTTGTCGTCGACGTTCGGGACGCTGAGTTGCATGTATTTGATGCAAAGTCTGGGGTATTCCTTGCAAAGTTTGAGGCCGGCCGGGATCTCGCTGATATTCAATTTGTACCCGACGCCCAGACCCTTCTAATACAGCTTCATGACGGGCCTCTTAGACTGTGTAATATCCAGGACATAATGCGTATGCGATAGTGTACTATTACCTGTCTTGCCGAATATACCATATTAGTGCAGAGATATGGGAATATCTGACCAGTGTAATCCAATCCATATTACGAGTGTAGATCACATGCAACAAGCAGATGATATCACCAGGTATGATTCACACGGAAGAAAAGACAGCAGACCGGTCGGCGTCGTTGCCACCCATGTCGGACTCCACAGGCCGCCGTGCGCAACGTTGGCCGCATGACGAGAAAGGCTGCGATGATCCCTGTGTAACCGGGTATGGTCAGCTGGTGCATTGCAGATAAGTGTAAAGCTGACTCGCACCTCTGACCTTGCCAATCATGAGGACGGTCCTCGACACGTGCAGGTGCTTGGACAGCAACTTGAACGCGTGCGATGCGGAAAGAACGATGTTGCACTTCTCGTAGGCGGCGGTGGCGGCGGCGATGATGGGGGCAGCAACGACGAGAGGGGCGACTAAGAGAGTGGTGAAGGTATAGCCCATGGCAATCAGGAACAAGATGTACCGAGCGAAGTCACAGTCGCAGCAGGCTGCAGTCCATCAGAAAGGCGCTATGCATGGGGGAGACGTGGTACGACGTACCGTCCACTTGGTCCCTCCACTCAGACGGCAGGACCTTCTGCACTCTCGTTCATCAAAAGCAGAGATTGCCCTCGACAGCGACCTGAGCTGACATAATTAGCGTAACTACATTCGGCAGCGCTTGTAATGCGACGTACCCAGAGAACACGCCGATCCAGCGACCAATAAACGTCTCCTCTCCAGTTCCTGTCTCCAGCGTACAACAGTACGGCGATCCCGAGTGCACTTTGTTGAGCGTGCTCGAGCGCAGAAAATGACCGAGAAAGAAACCGAAGCCAGCAGCGAGCGGGGAAGAAGTCGTGAGTGCTTGACTATTGTCCATAAAGTAGGAAGTGACGCCGCCGAGGCACCGAAGTCCAAGCGTCTGGTAGAGACTCTGGGAAGTGTGGAAGTACACCATCATATTGGGCATGCTGGGGGAAGGGGTCGAAGAAAAGGCGCGGGTGACTCGAGGCGTAGCTATCGGTGGGAGAGACATTAGACTGAGGAAGATCATGTACACCGTTGACATGTGAACCCAAATAATTCATTGCTTCCCAAGCCCATGGTTGGGCAAAAGATGCCGGTCCAGCCTCAGAGGATGTCGGTGCTCTTGCCCTCACCAGCCAGTCAGCGAGGATGAACCATGTAACCGAACCGAACTTACATGAGGAATGTACCACAGGAATACGCGCGTCCGTCACCTGCTCTAAGAGCACGTAGTTGATCTGCCGCTCGGGCAGCCATTCAGGATCCTCCATGCTGCAGCTTGAAGAGTAGATATCGACCGCGACGGTTGTGCTCGTCGGAACATGGGCCAACGTGGCTGAAGTGTCGTTGCGCCGAATGCGCGGCGCGCTGAGCGGTATGGCCACGTCTTGCTTGTTCCCAAATACATCGGTTGATCTGAGCCGCCGCAGAACAGTAGTCAATGCTTCGTACCCGCGAGCGACGAATGCGACAGAGGAGTAGCGTCGCGGTCGTCACCTTGGAGACCACGTCTGGGCACGGCTGTCTATAAGCCCTTCGTACCGGAGATATTGGCCGCGATTTGTGGGAGGGCGTCGAATGGATTGGCGCTCAGCCTGTCCCGGTCGTCGAGGTGGTGTACTCTAAGTGGCACCCTTGCCGGCGGACGCATACTTCTTCTATCCAAATTGCAAACATGCAGTCAGTATTATGCAACTGTGATATGATGGGACCAGATTCGTACACGCTCCGCATGACAATCTTCTTCTTGAGCTGTGTGTCCACATTGTCTGCACGTATATGCGCCAAGGCTATCAAGGACAGCCAGAGTTAGCGATACGCTCTTGCGTTCAATACCTGCACGTACCCACGAAATCAAATCCCAACCATCTAACATCGTCAAATTCACCTCCCGTCACTAGAGGTGTTCTATCAAGGGTGTTATTGGACAGAAATAAATTCTCACCTTCACACTGGCTGCAAAGTTTTGTTTTCGATGTGCGTCTAGGATTTTGCGTGCGTGTTCGTGCACTTTCGTGCATGTTCGTGCGTGATGATGCGCGTTTGGTCACTAACGTGCGCCATCGTGCACGAAAGCTCACGTTTGTGCACTTTCGTGCACTTTCGCGCGCGAAAGTGTGCATCTGATGAACTACCTATTCATTTTGTCACAGTTTCATTTTGGCTAGGTGTTTATCTTCGTGCACCTTCGTGCACTCGATGATTCAAATGAGATGCATAATTACGAAAATGAAAGCCAATTGCTAACTTACAACCAAACTGAACAATAAAATGAATGCACAAATGCGAACAAATGCGAACAAACACGCACGAACACGCACGAACGCGCACACATTAGCGCCATCGCCAATCTCAAAGCAGGGCACAACGAAAACCAAAGCTCAGCGTCATGCACGATCGTGTACATTCGTGCGCTTTCGTGCACGATTGTGTACGTTCGTCCACTTTCGTGCACAATCACACACGTTCGCCCGCTTTTGTGCACTTTTGTGCGCTTTCATGCGCGTTCGTGTGCGTTCGTGCTCGTTCGTTCACGTTCGCGCACTTTTGTCCGCCAAACTGTACATACAGACTGCGCCAGCTCCAAATTCATTTTTTTTGTCCAATAGCAACCTTCATAGTGTTCAGAGTGCTCGATTCCAGCTCGATTCCGGAAGTCGATTCCAGATCACATGTGATCCAGAATTGTGATCTGAATCGAGTCGCACTCTGAATACCCCCTTTGCGCAGCGCGATTTGCCTTCGATTCTGCTGCCCGCCATCACAGGCTGTAGTTACAAGTTTAATTCACACTTAAGTCCTATGTCTGCGCGTCTCCAACATCTCAAGCCCGCTATGGCTCGCTACACTCCATGGCAGCAGTACACTCGGAGACTCATGCAAGCCTATATGAGATACAAGAAGTTCCGTCTTAAAATGCTACAGCTGCGTCAAAGCATGAGACGTGCAGCAGTAGTACACAGACCCAGCGCACGGGCATCGCTCTCTGCAAGTGAGACGTCTTCAGTCTCACTCACAATGAACTCCTTTTCGTCATAGTCTGACAGTTCTGTCAGTGTCGTGAGCCCGTCTACAGAAGATTCATCTGAAGCAGGGCTAGAATCCATCTCGTCGTCTAGCAACACAGAGTCTCTGGCGCAGACGCTGAGCAGCATGGCGATCAGTTCTCAAGACTCGCTTCTGCTCTCTGACATGTCCTCGGAAGAGCCTGAGAGCAGTCACGATGAAACCAGCGATGAAGCCGATGATGAGCTGTCAGACTCCGACTCCACTAAAGAAGCCCCTCCTATGGCCCACAGCATCACCGTCAAGCGGATCGTTCGAAAAGCTATCTCAGCCGCATATTCAACACGCTATCAAGCTCCCCGGAATAGGGATATGCGTGGCCCACCATATGTCCCTCATGTTCTCAAAGTTCTCAAGCACCGCCGGCCAGACAAATTCCGCAGATATCTTCGAGTCTCCCCATACACATTTGATCGCCTTGTTGAAACCATCGGGAATGACCTGATCTTCACCAACAAATCTCAGAACTGTCAGCTCCCCATCGACCTTCAGCTTGCTATTACACTGCACCGCTTTGGACACGATGGGAACGGTGTCTCCGTGCAGGGTGTTGCCGGCTGGGGCGGCATAGCAGTGGGAACAGTTCTTCTGGTGACTCGTCGCGTCATGACAGCACTCTTGCGCCCTGCATTCATGCAGGACGCTGTTTCTCTTCCAAGCCAAGAGGAGAAGGAACAAGCGAAGGCCTGGGTCGAAAAGCATTCCTGCCGTGCCTGGCGAGATGGCTGGCTCATTGTCGTGGGCGTAGCCCCGGCCTCCTATTTTATTCCCATTTTCTCCGATTTATTCCACGTTTGTACGACCCTCCAAACGTCGTCGGCGCATTTAGCGCCAGTTTACAAGTCCTAGCCGCGCGCTAACATCAGAGAACGCATCACCGACAGGCACGCATCAGCGCATCAAACGTGCCTACATCGCCGCCGCCTCGTCGCCGCATCACGCTTCTTCGGTAACAGCCGCACTCCGATCTCCATCGGACATCCGATCCCCGTCGGCCCAACAATGTCATCAGACAGGACACGCCGGCCCCATCTATCCCCGAGTCCGATCGGCAACGGACATCCGTCGGCCCGACAACGTCATCAGATATGACAAACCGGCCCTCGTTTCTCCGCCTAAATCCCCTAGACACTAGCAGTCGCCGTAGCACCAGCCGCTTATGTAATGCCTGGTCCGTGCGCAGCCTGACTAGTATATAAAGGGTCCCCTTGTCGCTACCTAGCCCCATCTCAACCTCTTGGTTAATTGGGCTAGGTAAGCCTTCTTTTGTATCGTAGTACTGATACTAATATAACTTGGTTAATTGGGCTAGCTGAATAAGCTAACACACTAGTCGCCAGACCTCGTCGGCGCCGCCTTCTGTTTAGATCCACTTAGTATCCCTCGTGGTGTGTTGACGCTAGTCCACATCACTCATGGTGGATGGGACTCTTGTCAGCTTGTATACCTGCCCAAAATGGTACAGTGAAAGCTACTTTGATCGGAAGTCTAACTATTTTTTGAACATACAGGTGCTCTCTTTTCTCTAATGCAGCAGTTCTGGTGCTTACCATAATTTTAGGTTGTCTCACTGCTGAATCTACGCATTGTGGACTTTGCATACGGCCATACTGGAAGCACGCATGACGCTACTGCGTGGGAGCAGACACGGATCTATCAGGAGCATGACGCTCTTCTGGAAGGGCAGGAGTTTGTATGGGCAGATTCAGCTTATCCGGTGAGCAATCTAATCCTGTCTGTTGTCCGCTGATGATGAAATGCTTACACAATGCCCTTGAGATTGCATCGTGGGTTGTTGCACCTTACAAGAAGCCAGAACGTGATCTTCCAGACAACGAGAAGTTCAACAATCAGCTCTCGATGATTCGGATTTGTTCCGAGCATGCCATAGGGTTTTTGAAGGGTCGCTTCCAGTCTCTGAAGAAGCTGTGCCGTAAGATCACAGGACCCCGCTCACATAAGTTCGCCACCTATTGGATAGCCGCATGTATTGGTGTCCATGCATTTGCTATGAAGTGTGAGGCAGAGGAGAGGGACCCAGAGGACTCAGACATAGACGATGCATTCATTTATGCCGGGTTATCCGAGGGGGAGGATGAGCGATTACACCATTCAGTTGACCAGGCATCAGGCACAGCAAGGAACACAGAACAATCTGGCAGGGCTCGATTGGCAGCAGGCAAGTGGCGTCGTGAGGAGCTTAAGGCTGCGCTTTTAGAGTCACGTGAAAGATGTCGCAATCGTCGGGACAACATATACTTTCAGTAGCCAAGTTCGGCGTATTTTGTAACAGAATCTACAGAAGAGATGGCCCAGTCATTTGAGTTCCCTGCACTTTGCTTACGGCATCTGCGTCCAGCAAAAAGTTGAACTCCTGCGAAACGCCGCCATCAAAATGGAAGGATGTGCTTGCCTGATGTCCCACCGTGGGTGCAGACGGTGGGAGCAAAGCAGGAAAATGCTGTGCCTGGCTCATCTGGCTTGTGCGGAACTGGAGCTCAGCCATGCGCTCTTCGTGCCTCTGCTTCTCCTTTAGCTCCAGGAGGTGCGCCTTCAGCCAGAGCTTCTCCAACTTCTCCTTGGTCTTGCCCTCAACCCGTGCTGTTGACAGCTTGGCACGCTGAAGCTTCACGGCGTACACTTGCTGCTGAGTATGCTCTTCTTCTGTTGCCACCTCTAGAAAATGGTCTTCAAGCTTTTTTGGCTTGGAGGATGATGCACTAGCTGTCTTGGACTTGGACGTCTTGCTTTTCAATGCTGCTGCCGCTTCCTTCATCTCAGCCTTGGCTGACGCAGCCCGACTGTTACCCTTGGTCACCTTCATGGTAGCAGGTTTCTCTGACTCTGGCAGGTGCAAAGAAGGCGAGGAGCTGCGGCTGTCAGCAGGATTGTCATCTCCTACTCCAACGTCAGAAGGCTCCGGTGTAATATGTACTGCCTCAGAACTGTCGTCGAAATCAGCCCAGTAGTGGTGACTTGATGACTTGGTAGGGGCGTTGCTGACTGCAGCATTGGTGGCATCTGGTTCGGAGTCTTCTGTTGCTTCAGATGATGCTGCGGCAAGGACATCGAGGTCGACTTCGGTGAGGGCATTTCCAAGACCAACTGGCTTGAACGATGGACACTCTCCAATCAGCTCATGGGCCTCGAAAAAGTATGGGCACTTGGCCTCAATCTGGGCTGAACATCATTGTGATAGCATGGTTAGTTTTTAAATAATCTGAACGATCTTAGGGAGGTACATACCCCACAAAGATGTGAACTGGTTCTTCTGTGACATGTCTATCTCCTCTCTAGATTTGATCCCTACTCCAGTCTCACCAAGTGCGTTGCAGTGGCCTTGGATGATTTCTCCGACACTGGCTGTCCTCGTTAAATGTCTGTTCAGATAAATACTGAGTGCTAGGTACGTACTCTCGCATTCTGTTCTTAATCTTGAAGCCCCATTTCTTAAGGACCTGCTGCGCAGCACGCCTCTCTTTCGCAGATGTCGCTTTCTCACACTTCTCCTTGAGTGCACGGTATGTTGGGCCATAGATGGAATGACTCAAGAAGAAGTCATTGGCAACAAGGCAGAAGAACTCAATCTTGGTCTTGCCGTCACCTTGCTGTGTCGATATGTGGGCACTGGGAGGTGGGTACAGGACTCACTTATAGTCAGGGTTGTCGGTGATGATCTGGATGATCTTCAAAGTGTTCTCAGGGTTGCTCCAGCTGAACAAAGATGAGTTGTGAAGCAGTCTATCTCACAGGCCATGTAATGCACTTACTCCACTTTGACATCAAGGCTATCTAGGCTCTCTGTCCCCTCCATGGACTTTTCTGCCCCATCCTCATCTGAAGTTTCCACCTTGTCGTCTCCATTCAAATCTGGCCCCTTGGGAGCAGGGTTCTTTCGTGTCTTCGAGGTGGATGCCTTTGTTGTTCCACTTCTAGTGCTTTCTCTGCCACTGCTTCTGCTGTTGACACCTTTTGCCTGCCTGCGCCCGCGCCCTCGTCCAGTACCGCAACCACGACCTCCGCTACCTTGTGTCAAAGTTGTGCCAGGAGCTGCTTCTTCTTCCTGGGCCTTGGTGTGTCTCTTCTTTGCCTTGTTGCTGTCTTCTTCTATAGAGGACTTGCGCTTTGCCATGGCAGATGGAGAAGACTGCCAATCCACTCAAACATAAGTGTTATGATTTCTTACTTGCGTTGTGTAAAGACATAAGTAGCATTTGTAAAGACTTTTGTTACTACATAAGAAATTCAGTTTCTAATGTGGTCGATTCCGAACCGGAATCGTGTCAGGAGGCGATTCAACGCAGCAGATCGATTCCCGTGTTTCAAGGCAGAATCGACCTTCCGGGACCCCGGAACCACTCAATTCCGAAAGTTCACATCGAGTTCAGAATCGACCCAGAAGCAAGGTCAGAATCGAACTCTGAACTCCCCTACTGGAGTTGAGCGGTGTTGCTGGTTCTGCATGGATGCGTCGAGATACGCAATCCAGGGTTGCCGAAAATAGCCTGCATGCGCTACCGACCATGACAAGGGGAAGATTGACAGTAGTTCTTCACAGATTTATGCCGCGGTTGATGATAGTTGATGGAAGAGTCGAGTACGTGAATCACCTGGGAAACGATGACGCAGCTAGACACTGCCAGGCGGTCTGGCAGGTCACCGCCTGGCAGGTCAGCAACCACAAAAGAGACTAAGCTGAATCGCATACATACACAACGTTCCTCATAACATCTGTGCGCTGCCTCCAAACGCTCCTAACCGACATGTCAAATGAGTATCCGGAGCCACGGTGGGCGGTCATCTACCTGCAGATGTTCATGTTCGCTGCTGGAGTCGTTGTAAGCTGCGTACTGAACAAACAAGTGAGTCCTGGATCATCCTCCATATGTAGACGAACTTACACACCTCACATTAGAGCGGTGCCGTCCACATCACACGGTAGGACTTCAAAGCGTATGATGACCACAGGCAAAGCATGCGCAACGGGTCATGCACCAGCGCCGACACAAGTGAGTATCCCATCGTGGGGAGCGGGAGGTCTTGGCGGATGCAGGCCCACCCCTTGGAGATGGCGAAGCCGTTTCTAATCTGCAACTAGAAGGTGTTGATATGCCACCGTTTGTTTGTGGGCGACTGAGAGAACCACACGGTGAGACGAAGGCGTTCAGTGTGTACTGGGTGGGAAAGTTGTCGATTATGCAGAAATTATAGACGCTGAGAGGATGAGAACACCAATGAAGTAGTCGGGGTGGGCCGAGTAGAGGAGTTGCCCGAGGTCAGAGGTGTGAGCGGTGGAGGCGGCAAAGGGAGAGATTATGCCAACGTCAGCCAGATATATTAGGTACTTCGGATCAAATATTGATAAGATAACAAAGATCAAGGCGGGACAAAGAGCGTACGGCCAACGAAATATTTGAACCACAACCGTCGGCGTACCATAGTCGTCCTCATGACTGACTGCTTCATGATTTTGAGTCTGACGGTGGACCTGCTCTGCGCACTCCTTGGGTATGTGTTACCCTCACTTGGGCGAATAGCATGACAATGCCAGGACAGAGAGATCCCATAGTCACTGTATCGGGCGGTCAAGTGAGGATCCGGAGCGCAGTGACCGGCAACGAGATTCTTATGGTCTACCACCCGGGGGAGGTTACATCGCCTGTGGCATTCTTCCCAGACGGCGCTGAGGTACTGGTGGCTTGTGATGCATACGAGGCCGCTGTCGTCTACGACCCGCAGACGGGCTGTCCTTCGAGTTGTCATATGCAGCATATCACGCGGCGCACCCTCCGGATAGAAACGATGGTATCCTTGCCAATGTGTATAATGGGCTGAAAGTGTTTGGCGCAAAGTTTGGAACATTCTTGCGAAGTTCAATGCCGTCGGCGATCTCAGAGATATTCAATTCGTACCTGGAAGCCAAACTCTTCTGACTCAGCCTCGGCACGAACTTCTTAGACTGTATAATATCCAGGATATCATGCACGCAATAATGTACCCTTGCCCGCCTCACTGAATGCACAATATTAGTGCAAATATGTAGAGAGGATTCGACAAACATAGTCCAATATGAGCAGGTGTCTAGTACAAGCATAGACCACATACGATAAGCAAGGTGCGCCGCTAGATAAGGCCCACGTGGAAGGGCAGACAGCAGGATCAAAGCAGGACACAACATCTTCAAAAGGCGGGCTTTTGCGGTGGTAAAAAACGACCGCGTGCCACTTGATGGCAGGGGCTGCAACGATCTCTGTGCAAATCAACATGATCAGCCGGCATGTTGCAGCGTACTAAGTGTAAAGCTCATCGACAGTGGTAATTAGTGATGTGTGGGCCGGGCCTCAAAGCCCGCGAGCCCGCCAAGCCCGGCCCAAAAAGCCTGACCCGAGCTAAGCCTGGCAGCGGGCTCAAGGCCGGGCTCGGAGCGTAGTCAAGCCCAAGCACGGCCCAAAAGCCCAGGCTTGGGTGCACCAAATGTGTTGCCGTTCCCTGGGCTCAAAATATGGTAAGAACGACTTTATATACACATACGAGACAAAACTTTGACTTGCCGGACTGGGCGGTCCCTGCTAGTGTGACTAGGCGCAATTGTGCGCCACCGCCTGGCGTTCGCCGTAGGCGCCCCTTCGCGAACCGTGTCATAACATGGCTTGTAGCGCGGTCGCATGCCCTCTGGAGGCTGCAGTACGGTGGGTACATGCAATAGCAGCCTATCACATACAAATATGCTCACTTTCGTAGCATATAATTACTTGTCCTAAGCTTTGCAAGCCCGGGCTTAAGCCCACGGCTTGGGCCGGGCTCAGGCTCGGGTCGGGCTCAGGGCTCGGCTTGGCGTCGCCACAAGCCCAAGCCCGGGCTTTGAGCCCAAGCCGGGCCCGCACATCACTAGTGGTAATGTTCAGGACTTTGCTGCTCACAAGGACGTACCCTGATACATACACGGGACCAGACGGAAACTTGAGTGTGCACGATACGGCAAAGATAATGCACTTCTCGTGGGCGGACCACGGCGACGACAATGATGGATGCGGCAACGGCTAGGAGGACGAGAAGGGACCGACAGGACGTAATGAGCGAAATTGGAGTCGCGACAAACTGCAGTCTGTCAGATGGGCGCTGTGGGCGACGGAGACGTGCCAGTGGTATGGCGTATCGTTCACTCGGTCCCTTCAATTAAGTCGCAAAACCCTCGGTATTTCTGCACGTCGAATACGGTGAACACCCGGATGGCGACCTGGGTAGATATCATTTGCACGCTCGAATTCAACAATGCTTTTCAACGCGACGCACCCGGATAGTATGCCAATCTCCCTGCAGCCGTCTGTTGATCAACACTTTTCTTCTAGCTCTTCCCCCAGCATGCAGTAATGTACGGCAATATTGATTATACCGTGCCGGTCGTACTTGGGCTTGACGAGCGATTGGAAAATGGGCCGAAACTCCCATCGAGCGCTGGAATATTCGGGAGAGTCAAACCGCCGTGCAGCAGGTGGCGAGGTCGCCGCGGTATCGTAGTCCAAGCATTAAACAGAGGATTTGGAAATTGGCGCAACGCACCATCATAGCCGGTCATACCGTGTGCGGCAATCGAAGAGAGGGCGTGGGTGACTTGGGTCGCAGGGAACGGCGGGAGCGATCCTAGGCCGAGGGGAAGCGTGTGTGCCACCTAAGTATGAATCCGAAACTTTTTTGTGCCGTCGCTGTCTGCGATCAAGCAGAGAATGGCAGTCAGATTTCAGAAGATGCCAACGTTCGTGCCCTTTCAATACGAGAAGGGGAACGACGATATTGGTACTGCCGAAACAATCTCTGGAGGGGAGTCTATAAGCAGTGCACGTTGGCTGATTTGCGTCGCAGCACGTACCTGATCCAAGTTGAAAAAGCTTGAAATCTCTGTATGTCCGACGGCACTGACAGGTAAGACTCCCGCCAGGGAGCACCATTCTGCGGATCAGTCAGTGAGGAAGCAGCATGCCACAACGCCGTGCCGAACTCATGTAATATACAGGAACCCACGCTCCCGCTGACTGTTCTGCAAGCTCACGATCAATCCAACGCTTAGGCATACACTCGTGCGTTGCTTCCTAGAATCTCAGTATCATTTCGACGAAGACAGGTCAATCATAGTAATTATACCTTTCTTGGCACGAGTCGACATCGCTTGAATGCCGTCGCGCTGAATGAGAGGTACTTGCGTCGGGAGGTGTAGCCGCGTCGTGTTTGGTTTCTAAATAAGTAGGGTCCTGAGAAAGCGCTGTGAAATCTCGGTTAATGCTTCGTACTCGTGAGCGACTGATGTCGCCAAGGAATATGTTGCTCGTCGTCGTCACCATCATCATCGTCGTCGGAATATCACCCGAGATCGCGTCTGAATACGACCATTCACGAGCTAGTCAGAGTGGAGCTCCTGACAATCGTCTCGGAGGCGGGCTCCGACCAGTTCTACGGGCCGTCTTTCCTGGAGGTCAGAGCAAGGACGTGCGGGGTACTCAAGTTGCATTTCAGGTGGTGCTCGTGCTGCCGAACTTGGTTTCCCACTGGCTAGATAGCGCCGTCGCGGTCAGTGCCGCACAGTCGTGAAAGGATGAAGGGAGAGTCATACACGCTCCGAATAGTGATATTCTCCGCGAGCGGCCTATTTGCATCGGACGCATGCATGTCCTTTCGGACTACCGTCGACAATCTGTATCAGCGTCGAGCCTTCGCGTTCAAGATTCGCGCATACGCACATGCACACTATTGCAATCAAATCCCGACCATGCACGACAGTCAACTTCGTCTCCCGTCGCCGAAGTCAAACCCGATTTTACGCAGATGCGTTGAGGTGTGCTCTCCAGAGGTATCGTGGATAGCACGCGTGCGCTACAGGTCACCATGAGGAGGGGAAAGAATGTGTCTCTCGATGGGTGTCCTGAGGACGTGAGGTTGCTGACAAATATTGATGGTAGAATCGAAAGAGTGGATAATGAAGGCGATGATAATGGGATGAGAAGGTGCTGGGCTGTTTATCCGATGAGCAAGCACAGAAGAGAAAAAGATGAGCAGCATACGCGCATTACGTCTCCAATACCATTTGCGTAGCGGTTTTGATCATTCGCAACTAACATGTCCAATAAATGCCCGGGGCCGCAGGGTGCGGTCTACCTCGTCGAGGGCATCCACCTTCCCTGGCGGAGACGGCTTAAGTTGCGTGCTGAACATATAAGTCAAATAATCCTGAGCTGTACTCAACACGCAGATCCGGCTCACCTGTATATCTTATGCTAGGGCGGCATCACCAACGATTTGCGTGTGAGGCCGCCACAAGCAACGCACAAGCCGTGGCAGTACGAGCGAGCTACTGTTGGCGAGACACGTAGAGAAGATTCTAGCCAGCGATTGGCCTCTTCCAAGCAAGCGTGCAGAGCAGAGCCGGGAGGCGTGGTTCCGCAGTTGCTGGCTTGTGGACAATCCAGAGGACTGCATGACCGTGACGCGTAACGAAGACGTTTGGCTAACTGTGAAATGAGTGGTAGTGTGCCAGTGGGAAATAACATGGAATAGAGTAGTAGCCAGGCGGCTTGAACCTCCCGCACATTGCTTGGCTGGTGTAGGCAGGAGAGCCGGTTGGAGGTCGAAGGCGCGGGCGCGGGTTGCCAGACGCGGTAAGACATCGTGGCGTTTGATCTCCCACAGTCACGTGGCTCAGACGCCTACTTCGCGTCGGCGCGCTTTGCTCTGGCTCGCCACCACCGTTTATTCGGACACCCGACCTCGCGTACATAACACGGCACCAGTGTCCGCTCGAGCCACCAGTCGCTCCCATAGCCAGCATCAGGTTATCTCTGTGACCCTGACTCGCTCCAGCCCGGTCACATTCCCGTGGTTACCCGACGAGACCTCTGCCTAACCGCAAGCCCAGAGACCACCCAGAGACCACGCTATTCGTAAACAAGGCTGCGCACATTTCCTATCGCGTTAAAGCGCAGATGTAGGGCTGCGCGGTGTCACGCTTTCGAACGAAGGACTGTACAAGACACGCTGTGTGCCGCCTGCGACCGATCGCGCGGATGCCATGAACACCTTCGTACCGCTTGGAGCTCCGCCTGCGCACAGTGTAGCGCGGGCTGTGCAAGGAAGGGGAAGAGGGAAGAGGGAATGGAAGCTGACAGAGGGGAGGAACAAGGTGCTGGTGTGGATTACTGTCGCGATATCTACGGTGTGTTCGGATTCTCTGGATTTTATGCGCACTATTACTCAACGTTATTGGATGAATGTCCCTTCAACAACTGTAGCCATGCAGGTCGACTGAGGCGAGATGGTGTTGGGTCCGGTTGGGTCGCGAGATTAACGGTGAGTAGTTCCTGAATACCCAAAGCTGGGTAACGGTTCTTCAACATCTCGCTCGCAGGCACTTGCCGATACTCGAAGATATCGTTGGAAACAACGGCTCAAGAGCCACAGCTTCTTGCACACTGGCCGAGTGGTCATCGGTGGTTGGCGATCTACCGAAGAACAAGTGCCCGTGGACACTCGGTCGTCAGCGCACATGCATCATGTTGCTTGACAGTCAAACAGAGAAGACGATCTCGCCATGGCGCGAACACTAAGATGCCTAGATTCTCTCCCCATTCCGCACCGAATTCCGCATTCCTATCTTCTCGAGTTCTAGCAGCGCACTTCGCCCAACCACTTCGCAGGCCGCGCTAGACCACCCTAGCCGCTCAGGGCGACATTGTATTCCCGCGATAACGTGCGTTAGAGCACGTCACTGGGTAGTCTCGGGCATTGCGCTGGTGACGTCAGCAAATCATTGCCGGGCCCGCGCTGTAGCTTGGCATGCTTCGCCGTTGCGCCTCCCCCGTCCGGTCTTGGTCACCGCGACACTTGTCGAATGCACTTACGCGTCTGCACAAAGCCACCACCAGCAACTTCAATCATGTCCTCCGGACTTTCACTGCCCACCCGACGATGCTTCGGCCTCCACCTGCGCTTTCTGGTGGCACGGACGCATTCGATGACAGACGGCATGACTGTGATATCCGTCGCTGGTTGATATCAAAATGTCGGAGACAGTGAACGAAGTGGCTGTCAGCTTCATGGCCTTCCTGTCGCGGGTACGCTTATACCAGGGATCTAGGGCTATTGCCACGACTTGGGCACGCTGCGACAGTCATGTTTGCGTAGCTGTAGCGATAACAGTCTTGCAGTAATTAGACACTATTTTGTCTGAATTGAATCGTTATCGAAGACCGCGTAGCCGCTGCTGGGCATGAGCAGCGTGGCAAAGTCTTTGCTCACAGCTTGGGCATCCGAATGTCCGTGCGAAGAAACCATCAGGCTCTTGGCCCTCGCCAATCGCGCGCCCCACGCCCGCTTCGCACCGTCATCCTGCTCTCCTGGCCCATAATACCTGAATCGTGCTACACTCTTTATCGCAGCCATCGTGCGCATGTTTCGCAACCCTTGTTGCATTATGACGAGCATGTGTCGATCGCAATGGTTGTGCTCGTCTGGACATGAGCCGATGTAGCCAAAGTGCCGTCGCATGGAACGGGCAGCGTACTGACTTGGCCACGTCGTGCTTGTTCCTGAGGGTGTACATCCGTCGGAAGGCGCAGCGGAACGATAGTCGACGATACGTACCCACAAGCGACGGATACGACGGAGTAATAGTGTCGTTAGTCGCTGTCGGAGTGTCACCTTGGAGATGGCACCTAAGCACGATATGATACTTCCACATACCCATAACTCCAACCAAGCCTCGACTATTCATGGTCGTCAGCTTCGCTTCCTTAGCCCGTGATTGGGCAGAAGACATTGGTCCGACCTCAGGAGATGTCGGCGCTCCTGCTTCGCCAGTGCAAGAAGCGTAACGGCAATACAGATACTGCTAGAACAATGCTTGAATGGGCCTTTATCAGCAGCGCGCACACCAGCAGCATCAGGTACCCACCTTAAGCTGAAGGAGCTTGAAGTCGCCGTACGTCTGATTGTGTCGACATTCCCTTCGCTAATGGATGCCGTCCCGCGAGCCAGTCAGCAAGGACACATGGGACGATTAAACAGAACCGAACTTACATAATGAATGTACGCCAAAAACTTGTGCATCTGTCACTCGCTCTGGGGGTACATGGTCGATCCATATCCCAGCCGTTCACTCCCACGTGCTGCCACTCAGAACTCCTTTTCGCGTTTCAATGCGTGCGCGTCGACTGTGATGATCACGCTCGTCGAGACATGGGCAGACGTGGCCGTGGTGCATCTGCGCTGCGCAGAACGGGCGGCGTGCTGAGCGGTGTGGCCACGCCTGGCTTGTTTCTTGGCATGCCGATTCATTAGCAGGTGCTACGAAGCGGCGCTCAGTACTTCGTACCCGCAAGCGATGAACACGACGGAGAATGAACGTCGCTGGTCAACGCCACTGCGGCGTTTTGGAGATCGCGTCCGGACACGGTCGTCCGTAACTTGGGCCCTTCGCATTAGATATCCCGCTCGTCATGAGGGAGTAGGGCACCGGACGACTCTGCGTGCAGGCTTTCCCGGACGTCGAGGTGGAGGTGTATAGGGCGCATGAATTGCATTTAGGCGACACCCGTGCCGGCAAACTTGGAGTTCTCCTGTCCAGATTTCAGGCACGTGTTCAGCGCTGTGTAGCCCCACTATGATGGCACCAGGCCCGTACATGGTCTGCACGACTGTCTTCTCCCCAAGCTGTTTGTCTGTGTCGCCCGCATCATGTGCTCCTAGGCTATCGAGGACAACCCGGGTCAGCATCAAGCCCCTGCGTTCGAAACCCATACGTACCCACAATGACAATCAAATCCCAACCATCCAAAACTGTAGGCTTCACCTTCCGTCAGGGAGATCGAGTGCTGTTGCGGGTCCCATGTAGGTGCGTCAAGATACGCTGTCCGTGGATGTCAAATGCAGCCCGTATAAGCTACAGGCTGCTACGAGGGACAAGTCGGCAGTGATTCTTGATAGATTTGTGCTGCAGCAGATGAAGGCTGACGAAAAGGCCCGAGATGCGGATCCTCTGGAAGACGAAGACGAGACGAGACGACGTCAGGCTGTTTGGCCTGTTATCAAGCACAGAAGAAACCGAGCCGAATGACGTACATATATAATATCCCTTATTCCATCTGACAGTGGGTCCAAGTGCCGCCAATGAACATGTCCAGAGAATGTCCGCCTTCCCTGCTGGAGACATCCTGGATTATTTGCTGAAAAAACGAGTGAATCCTGCGCCATCTCCCATGTCCAGACGAACGTACACACCTCACATTAGAATGATATCCCCAACACCGCGCGATACATCGCCAGAGCGCACGGTCGCCATAAGCAAAGCGAGCGCAATGCACCGGGGCTATCGCAAGCGAGCATACTTTCAGCGAGCCGGGAGGCATTAGCGGAGTACCCGTTGGAGATGCGGAAGTCGTCTCTAGCCCGTGACAAGCCAAAGTTATTGCCCCAGGGACCAGGGTTTGTTTGCAAGCGACTCGAAAAGCCGCAAGGTGCCTCACGAAGAGGTTGGGCCAGCTGAGCGCTACGCGTTTAATAGCTGTGCGGTGACCGTTGGGCAGATGAAAATACCAATTAGGTCGCTCAGAACTGCTCTGGTTGGTGTGAGCAGAAGAGCTGCCCGGAGGCCAAGACGCGAGTGGGATGAATCGAGGCCGGCCACGGCACTAAAAAGGAGGTATTACGTCAGCACATTGTGGTGGCTGATCGCCGAGCAGCCACGTGGCCCCTCTGCCGCTCGGGGAGCTCGGAGAACAAGGAGGCCCGCTCGGCGTTCTTGAGTCTTGACTCGCGCTGTGCTCCGCCATCTGTTAAGATACTTAACTCTCGCACACATGACGCGGCATTTCGACCTACAGGCCTCCATCCGTTCAAACCTGCTAAATAAGCTCGCGTGTCTGTACCGGCGAATGAACTGAATCAGCTCAAGACGAACCCCGGGTTTAAACTGCTCAGCCCGCATCCCATGCTCCACTCGCTGCCTGTCATCCGACGTGAAATATCACCCACTCCATAACCTACATATCGCCGCGTACAAAGACCTGGATTTCTTTTACAACATACCGCACTCTCATCGCATTATTTTGCCATTGAAAGCTGTAAAACCTGACGGCCAGCACCGTACACCAACGGTACAACCACGGCTTGGCTTACCTTCCTGACTCGCCGCACCCCCACGGCGTCATTTGGTCATCAATTGTTCGCTGTACAATCTGACAACCAACATCACATGTAGAGCAGCACGGCGCGGATAAACGACTCTGAAGGATATATGGCACGTGAGCTATTCGTCTACTTTGAGCCCAACTTCTCCGTGCGAAACTATCATGCCTATGGCGCTGGCATCCTCCCACCATCGATTTCTCAACGCCCGTGGCTCTGGCTTGCTTCACACTGCCGCCCCTGTTCTACTGGCTCGTTCCACACGCTAGCCCATTCACCATGTTCTTTTTCCGTCGTCCACCGTCTGCTCCATACGAAATATATTCATCCAGCCTTGACGCCTTGTACCTCGGCCACGCCCTCTGGTATCCCGAGCCGCATGTCACGGGCGAGCCACAGATCGGCGATGTGGGCTTCGTCCGTCGTGGAGCATTCGTCAGACTATTTAATCTCGACACTTCTGCACCTGAGAAGAAGGTGACATTCAAATGGCTCAAGCCGTTTGAAGGCATGGAGCCCTTACCACCGGGTGTACTGCAAGTTGACTCGAGAAGTGGACCGCTCGTTCCGAAACATTATTGCAGTCATGGAGTCGAGGCCAAGGAGATACATACCTCTGTAGACGCGTGAGTGCACTAGCTCATCACAGAGATCGTCTTCTGACAGCGCGCAGAACGGCTGGCGCAGGCGCGTCCGCAGGTGTTAACGTGGAGTACGCATGCAAGGCAGCCCAAGGCGCGGTGTTGGTACTGCAAAGCGAGGCGTACGAGGAGACCCTATTCGAGAACCACGCTCTCAAGACGTTCATCGTGCGCAATCATGACATATGGTACGGGTATGCCAAGGGCGATCTCAGCCAAGACGTTGAGCAAGAAGACATCGTCTTCGTCAGCGGATGGGTCAAGACCACAGCAGATTGGGCGACAAGTGCATTCAGCAACACCAGCACGAGATTCGGTGCGTCGCTCAGAGCGCGTATCGGCGGTGTTGCGGGGATCGATGCAGGCGGATCGCACACGAGGACGGTGACGGGTCCAAGGATGGAGCGCCGAGGCAAGAGCCACTCGGTGAAGACGTCGGACAGTGCGAAGACGGGCGAGAGCAAGGACCAGTCAGTGTTCGTGAAGCGGCTGATGGTGCGAAAGCGGCCGATGCTTCCGCGGAAGATTGTTGCGGGTGCTGGATATCACCCGCTTTCGGATCCAGAAGACGGGAGAAGTGGTTCGGGAGGAGAAGGAATCATGGCGCGGGAAGGAGATATGGACGAAACGAATGTAATACAGCTCGGGGACGAGGTGCGTGACCGGCGACGACGACTTGCGAGGAACATCAGCTGACGAGATAATAGAGCCGGATTCCTGATCCGCTGGACATTCTTCTCGACTACATCCTCGAAGTAAGTCAGCTCACACTGAGCGCTGTCAATCACGCTAACCATCGTACATGTGACGACAGACGTCTGGCGTCAAGGTCGCAATTGCAGGCGATGACGACGTGCAAAGTATTGTCGTACGTGCTGTGCGCAATGTCTGACGTAAATGCGAAAACTCACATACTCTCAGGGCGGCAAGCAGGTGGTAGATTTTGCGAGCTATCTTCGACGAGTACAGCCTCCGGTGTACATCGATGGAACGCGTGAGTCTCCCTTGTCGGCTGACGATAGTTGTATCTGAATGCCGCAATGTTCTGCACAGTCGGGTCGTTATGCATGGAAGACGTTATATGCAATGAGCAAGAACGCGCCGTCGCACGTCGCACGATTACCAAATCTGACATGGCGAAATGGCCGTACATCACCACTGACAGCGCCGGTCGGTTGGATGGCGGGCTTGTCTTCGTCGGCCCCACAGAAGCCGAGGCTCGTCCCCTGAAGCTGAAGCATTTTATCTTCGCCGATTCTCAGGATCCATCCAGCCGTTTTAAACGCTATGCCCTATCCGATGACGGCGAGCTACTCGCAGCATCGTTCGATAATGGTGGCATTCTCATATGGCGACTGTCCGATGGTCTACTGGTTCAACGCCTACAACATCAGGACCATACGGGCGATGTCGAATCCCTATCATTTTCTCCTAATAGCCAGTCTCTTGTCTCAGGATCCGAAGACAAAAGCGCAACCGTCTGGGACCCTCGGAGTGGCCATGTTCTTTTACGTCTGGAACACACTGAGACGGTAACCAAAGTTGCATATGCTCCTCATGGCGCGCTTATCGCTACCGCTTCCGGCGACAGGTCCATAAAGATTTGGGATGCTTGGACTGGCGCATGTGTGCAGTCCTTTGATGCTGATGAAATCATATACAAGCTCGCCTTCTCTCCGGATGGCTTGCGTTTCTATGCTGAAGCGGGCCTCGGCGTCCGCGTCTATGATGTCCGAACATATACGCCCATTGCGAGACTACAGGATCGCATGGGATCCGACAGCTCCTGGTCAATATCCTGCCAAGGAGACTACATAGTCACTGCATCGTACGGTCAAGTGAAGATCTGGAGTGCGGTGACCGGCGAAGAGATTCTCGCGATCAGCCACCCGCAAGAGCTCTCATCGCCTGCGGCATTCTCCCCAGACGGAGCCGAGGTACTGGCATCCTGCGGTGCGGACAAGACCGCTGTAACCTTCGACTCACGGACAGGCCAACTACGTCGCATCTTCAAGCTGTCAGATCGAGCACGTTGGGCGGCATACTCCCCGGATGGAGACTACGTTGTCCTCGGTGATTCTGGCGGTGAGCTGAAAGCATTTGATACGAAGTCTGGATCGTTCCTTGCAAGGCTTGAGACTGGAGGGGGTATCTTCGATGTCCAATTTGTACCTGACAGCAAGCACCTCCTAATTGACTTCGAGGACAAACCTCCTATACTGTGTAACATCTACGATGTAATGCGCATGCGATAGTATATCCTCCCCTTCCCCACGGATCGGATCGTACTAGTACATATATGTGGGGGTAATCTGACAAGTACAGCTTAATACGCACGGGCATACAGTATGAGCAAACACTACATCCAATCGTCGCTGGGTATGCATCACGTGGGAGGACAGACAGCAGGATCAGAAAAACACATGAGACCTGCGAGAGGTGGACCCTCGTGACTCCTAAAAACGCGACCACAGCCGCACTGGCCGGAGAGCACAATGACCACCCATGTCAGACTCCACGGGCCGCGCAAAATGACGTATCGCACGACCGAAAGAGCTGCAATGACTCCTGCGCCATCTGGCGTGGTCAGCCGGCGTATGGTAGATAAGTGTAGTGCTCATTGATGGCGGTCACGCCCCGTGTTTTGCTAATCACATGGACGTACCCTAATAGATACGCGTGCTCAGGCTGCAGCTTGTGCACGTACGACACGTCAACGATGTCGCACTTCTGCGGGCGTGCGAGTGGGGGCGGGGGCGATAGACGCTGTAACAACGAAAAGAGTGAGAGGAGAGCGACGATGGCATAGGTCTTGGCACTTCGGCACAGGACGTACTGAGTGAAGTCGGAGCTGCAACAGGCTGCTGTCCGTCAGAAGAGCGCTGTGTACAGCGGAGACGCGATGCGACGTACCGCTGACTTGGGCCCCTCAGCTAGACCGCATGGCCTTCTGTGCTCCCACACGTCGAGAGCGGTGAAAGATCCTCAACGGCGACCTCGACTGACACAGTTAGTGCGCTCACATTCGGCGACAATTATTGCAATGCGACGCACTCGAGAACACGCAGATGTTCCGCAGCCATTGACCAATCCGAACATCCTCTCTGTCCCCTTCTCTAGCGTACCGCGGTGAACGACAATCCCAAGTACGCCGTGTCGATCATACTCGAGCATAATGAATGGCCTAATAATGGACCGAAACCTACGGCGAGCGACGAAATACTTGCGAGTGCTTGGCTCCTGCCCCGTACAGTAGAATAAGACCGCTGGGGTATCGTAGTCCAAGCGCCAGACGGAGGCGTTGGGTAATGGGGAAGTGCGCTGGTATAATGGGGCATGCTGGCCACCGAGAGTGGAGAGAAGGCGCAGGAGACTTGGGGCGTAGCAATCAGTGGAGCGATGTTATGCGAAGGAAGAGCATGTGCGCCATCAAAATATGAATCCAGAGGTCTTCCCGCAGTCCGGGTTTATGTCAGGCAAAAGATGGCGGTCCGGCTCAGAGCTGAATGGGTTCTGTCAGTAGCGCACCAGCAGCATCGCGTCGTAGTACGTACATATCGTACGCTGAGAGAACCTGAAGCCGCTGTACGTCCAGCTGTGTCGACATGGCAGCCTGGGCCAAGGAACGCCGTGCTGGGAGCCAGTCAGCGAGGACTCATTGGACTATCGAACAGAACAGAACTTACATGACGAATGTACCCCAAGAATCCGTGCATCCGTCACTTGCTCTGGGAGCACGCGGTCAACTCGCCACTCAGCCGTCCACTCGCATATCAGGCCTTTGTGTCCTCATTTGCACGTACCCACGAAATGAATCGGATCCCGACCGTCTAATACCGTCGGCTTCACCTTCCATTACAGCAATTGGACACTGTTGCCGCTTTTGCGTAAATGCGTCGAGATGCGCTGCGCAGGTGTGTCGATGATGGCCTGCATGCATTGCAGGCCACTGTGAGAAGTGAAATGGCAGCGTTTCTTGGCAATTGCTATGCCACCGTCGATACAGTTGATGGAAGAGTTGGAACTGTAGCCTATCTGGGGGACGAAGACGCGACAAGAAAACATCAGACTGTTTGGCCGGTCAGCAAGTACAGAAGAAACCAAGCTGGACGACGTACGTAAATAACATCCCTCGCACGCGCACTAGCTCCAAGCCTTCTCAACCAACATGCCCAACGAGTGTCCGAAGCCGTGGTGCGCGGCCTATGTAGCTGCGGACGTCTTGGGTCGGGCGCTAAACAAAGAAGTAAATGCTGCGCGATCATCCATACGGAGAGGGATATACACACCTCAAACTAGAGGGATGTTGTTAATACCACGCGTTAGGTCGTCAAAGCGCACGGTCGCCATGAACTCAGCGTGTGCAATGCACCGGTGCTGACGCAAGCGAGCATGCTGCTAACGAAGCGGGAGGTCTTAGCGGAGGAGGACGGATGCCTGGGAGATGTGAAAGTCGTTTCTGACCTGCGACAAGCCAAGGTTGTTGTGCCGGGGATAGCTTGCAGACGAGTCGGAGGGCCGCAAGGTGTGTGACGGAGACGTTCGGCCAGCTGAGCGTTACGCGGTTTATGACATGCGGTGACCGTGGCCGCTGAGTGGGTGAGAGGACGAGTTAAGCATCTTTTGTACGAGCAGAAAAGAGCTGCCCAGAGGCCAAGACGTGAGCGCGTCGGACTAAAAGTTGCCCGGAGGCCAGGGACGTAGCGGCAACTAAAAGCGAAGTATTACGTCAGCGCATCGGTTGATCCCCGAGAAGCCACGTGGCACGTGGCTCCTCCGAGTAATGGGTCGTTTCCAGGGTAGTCCCAGAGAAGAATTCAAGGAAGGGAGGGGAAGAAAAAGAGAAATAAACTGTACTGGCAAGTAACTGTGACCTCGGAGCTTTTCACTAGCTACGCTTGCTCACCTGCTCGGTAGGGCCAAATCCTGCAAGTTTCCGGACTGGGAAAGCATACCATGCAGATACCCAGCCAAGGCAAAGGGTATTCGCGTAGCCTTCCTGTGTTCACATCTCCTTTGCATAAAATACACCCACGGTTACTACGTAGAATAGATTTATTAATCACTGTGTAATAGCCTGACAGCGGCCAAACAGAGAGCAGGCTGAGCAAAAAGCACTTCCCCTCAGGTTAGGGTTATTAGGCGCTTTAGACTCCCATGGGCGTCTGCCACGGTACCCGAGCTCGGAGACAAAGCTCATCGGCCAGTGCGTTCTGTCCACGCCCCGTCTCTCGTTGTCACGCTACAGTTATGATGCATGAAGTTCATGAGACTGCTCAATTTACGAAAGCTACAGTGCCAACTTAGGTATAGCCTGTCGTTCTGTCCCTGTCACCTAGTCAACTCCTGCAGTCACAGTCGTCCTTGTGACGGCCCACTTCACGATTCCGAGTCTAGACGACCTTATAGACTCGCTCTTTGTGTTCCAATGACATACACTCTGCCCTGCTCAGCTACGCATACAGCTAATGCACGTGCAAGAAGGCTCCACTAGTACCATAACACTGTTACTTATGTGAGAATATGTGAGAGAGGGAGGCTTTGGTAAGGATGCAAAATAGAACCTGCACATTGCCCTGTCCAATGACATGGCCTCTTTTCATGAATCATTGATCCAGATTACGGCTTGTGCAGCGCACCACACACTCTCAACCAGGTCGCCTGTCCAGAAAAGAAATTGATTGGCATTCTGAGCATGGGGCCTTCTGTGCAAGATTGAAATAAGGTTGCTGCTGATGGCAAGGTGCGTTTCCATATCGTGTACTGCATGCACAATAATCAATTTGTGACCTGCTGACTATTTTTTTACTGTTAAGAGAAAGTGTCAGCGCAAGACCTCTGGCTTGGGATGGTGGGGTTGTGATGTGGACTTGCGTCGACACACCACGAGGGATACTGCGTGGATCTAATCAGAAGGCGGCGCCGACGAGGTCTGGCGACTAGTGCGTTAGCTTATTCAGCTAGCCCAATTAACCAAGTGTATTAGCAATCTGTACTACGATACAAGTGGAGGCTTACCTAGCCCAATTAACCAAGAGGTTGAGATGGGGCTAGGTAGCGACAAAGGGGAGCCTTATATACTAGTCAGGTTGCGCACGGACCAGGCTTTACATAAGCAACTGGTGCTACGGCGACTGCTAGTGTCTAGGAGACTTAGGCGGGGAAACGAGGGCCGGTGTGTCATACCGTTTGACGTTGTCGGGCCGACGGGGATAGGAAGTCCGTTGCCGATCGGACTCGGAGATAGACGGGGCCAGTGTGTCATGGCTTATGACGTTGTCGGGCCGACGGGGATCGGATATCCGATGGAGATCAGAGTGCGGCTGTTTCCGAGGAAGCATGATGCGGTGACGAGGCGGCGGCGATGCAGGCGCATCTGATGCGCTGATGCGTGCCCGTCGGTGATGCGTTCTCGAGGTGTTTAGCGCGCGGCTATGGCTTGTAAACTGGCGCCTATGCACCGACGACGTTTGGAGGGTCGTATAATCGTGGAATAAATTGGAGAAAATGGGAATAAAATAGGAGGCCGGGGCTACGCCCACGACAGGTTGCCGGTATACTATCCCAAGACGTCTTCGATGCCACAGGCTTTACTGATGTGGCCTTCCTGATTTAACATGGTGAGGTCTAGCTTGATACCATGCACCACTGCTTGGAGCTTGGCAGTCTTCAGCCTGAGCTTTAACTGAAGTCTTCACGCTGGTGACACAATCTCAGGCCACCTCAGAGTGCGTATGAAAGACAGTCTGTAGCTGACATATGGCCCTCATCTTCTTGGATGACTCAGAGTTTGGGCACTCGCCTTCCTCGTGGGAAGCTATCAGAATGGTGACACTGGAACGATCTCTGTTATTATTCCACAGCATGTAAGTCTTGCGTGCTGCCACCTCTGCTCTTCCTACCCGCTCTGAATCGTACATCTTGTCCTCCATGTTTTGCTGTTTCTGTCTGCTGTTCACCTCAGATGATATCTACTCCTCAAGCCTTCAGATGCTTCACCTGGGTCATGCCCTCTGGTACCCAGAACCACATGAATCGGGCAAGCCGCAGATTGGTGACGTAGGGGTCATTCACGAAGGAGCGTTCATCAGGCTGTTCAACCTCGACACCTCTACTCTAGAGAAGAAGGTCACATTCTGGAACCCGCAGTTTGAGAATGCAGAGCCTCTGCCTCCAGGCGTACCCAAGATCGACCGCAGACATCAACCATTCGCGCCTGGCCAATATTGTAGTCATGGAGTGGAGAGCGAGCAACAGCACACCTCGTCAAACAGGTGGGGATACCGGCTTATTTGAGGAATTTATTTTTGCTGACAGTCTGAACTACACAGAATGGCTGATGCCAATGTATCCCCAACCTTTGCTGCCAACTACACATGCAAAGCAGCACAGGGTGCGATTCTCTCGCTCAAGAGTGAAGCTCATGTTGAGACAGTACTCGAGCTTGGAAATGGGATCCTGGAAAACTACATTGCCCAGCATCACAACGTATGGTATGCATATGCAAAGGACGTCTTTGACCATCGATTCAAGCAGGAGAACCTCATCGTGGTCTGCGGCTAGGTCAAGACAGAAGCTGACTGGGCTGTGGCTGCCTTCTGCAACGTCAGCACAAGCTCCAGCGCTTCAGTTGAGGATGATGCCCGCAGCATCGCGGAGGTTAGAGTTGGATGGTCTCAATCAAGGTCTGTAACAGGCCCACGGATGCAGCGGCATGGTCAGTACTACTTGCCGGATGCGTCTCTCCTCCGTCCTGCGGAGCCCACCAGAGACCAGTGTGTCTTGTTGAAGCGTTGCAAGCTGCGCAAGCGGCTAGGAATTCTGAAGATCTTTGTGGGTGCAGGCCATCGCCGGCATCCGGATGTGGGCAAGGGACGAGGTGGTTCAGGAGATGAAGGGCTTGTGCCACGGGAGGAAGGTCTTAATGACGCAAATATGCCAGAGTTCGAGGGCGAGGTACAGTCTACTTCATAATATATCTGTGAGGTACGCAATCTGACGAGCCACCAGAGCGAGATTCCTGACACGCTGGACATCCTTCTGGACTACATACTGGAGGTGAGCCCGCTCAAGCCGAGTGGTCTTTGCGGTGCTAAGTGATGGATCTTCGACCACAGACTACTAATGTTGAGACTGCCATTGCGAGTGATGGCGACGTCAAGATGAGCTGATTCAGTTCGGCGGCCCAGACACAGGAGCTTATTGAGTTACACCGGACTAGCCACCCAGAAGCGCCCAAGAGCGGCTAAGACACGCTGAAGAATTTCCGAAAAGCCCAAAAAATGGCACAAGCAGGAATTGAACCCGCAGCCCAAAAGTAACCGCAGCGTGCTATACCACTAAGGCATAAGATCTTGCAAATATAAGCTTGGAATTGTCCTATAATACCACTTTTCTACCTCAAAGTCTTAGCTGTAATATTGTAGCCAATTATCAGGTATTAAAGCATTGGAATGTAATTGTACAAAGGTATATTCTAATGGCATGGCTAAGACATTGATGTGGCTAAGACACCAGTGTGGCTAAGACATTGAGTCATTGAATATTTGCTATTGATTCTGCTTATTGTACAAATGTATATCCTGATGGCATGGCTAAGACATTGGAACATTAAATATTTGCTATTGATTCCACTTGAGTATAGTTTATCTGCTCTGGTGTTTTAGCCACACTAGTGTCTTAGCCATGTCAGTGTCTTAGCCACGCCATCAGGATATACATTTGTACAATAAGCAGAATCAATAGCAAATATTCAATGACTCAATGTCTTAGCCACACTGGTGTCTTAGCCACATCAATGTCTTAGCCACATCAATGTCTTAGCCATGCCATTAGAATATACCTTTGTACAATTACATTCCAATGCTTTAATACCTGATAATTGGCTACAATATTACAGCTAAGACTTTGAGGTAGAAAAGTGGTATTATAGGACAATTCCAAGCTTATATTTGCAAGATCTTATGCCTTAGTGGTATAGCACGCTGCGGTTACTTTTGGGCTGCGGGTTCAATTCCTGCTTGTGCCATTTTTTGGGCTTTTCGGAAATTCTTCAGCATGTCTTAGCTGCTCTTGGGCGCTTCTGAGTGGCTAGTCCGGTGTAACTCAATAAGTTCCTGTGTCTGGGCCGCTGAACTGAAACTCTTGTCAAGATATTGTGGTACATGTCGTGTTAGTTATCCAGAAAACTATAAAAAAACTGATATCCATCTAGAATGGCAAGTACGTGGTCAATTTCGCGAGCTATCTCTGCCATGTGCAGCCTCCAGTGCAGGTTGACGGCACCCGTGAGTGTTTTATCTTCTGGCGATAGCGGCATCTAAAAGTGACAACCGCCTACATAGTTGGGCTGATTTGCACAGGAGACATGATATCTCTTCACGAAGAGCGCACTTTCCCACGTCGCACCATCACATCTAATGACTTCAAACTGGTGGAGCACCGGCGCATCTTCACAACCTCTAGTGATCAAGAGGGCACTTTCACACATCACGCCATCACATCTACCAACTCCAAGCCGGCCGGATGGTCAGGTTATCGGAGGTACCAGCGCATCTTCACTGGCTCCTCGGAAAAAGATGCTCTACCCCCTGAGCTGCAACCGCTCATCTTTGTCGACTTGCAAGCTCTATCCGCACGCTGCAAACGCTTCTCGCTGTCAACCAATGGCAAGCTTCTGGCTGCATACTTTGCCAACAGTGATATCCTCATATGGTAACTACCCGATGGTTTATTTGTTCAATGCCTACATCATCATCAGGGCTATGCAAGACCTGTGTGCTCCCTTGCATTTTCTCCTGACAATCATTCCCTTATCTCGGGATTTGAGGATGAGACCGCGATTGTCTGGGATATCTGACATGGTCACGCACTTCTACATCTAAAAGGACATCGTGGGAGGGTCGAAAAAGCTGTGTATGCCCCTCATGGCGCACTCATTGCCACCGCTTCTGAGGGCAATAAATTGGTGAAGATTTGGGATGCTCAAACCGGAGCATGTCTACATTCCTTCGACATCGAGGGCAACATAGACCAGGTCGCTTTCTCTCCAAATGGTTCTCACATCTACATCAATGCCAATAACTCCTGTTCAATCTATGAGACCCAAAATTACAGGTGCATTTCTGAATTACGGCACCATGACAAAGAATACTGCGAGTTGTCAGTGTCTCGGCAAGGGGACCGCATAGCAACAGCATCGATGGACGATCAAGTGAAGATTTGGAGTGCAGTGACTGGTGAGGAGCTTCTCACCATCGACCACCCAGGAAAGCTCTCGTATTCTGTGACGTTCTCTCCAGATGGCTCTGAGGTACTAGCGGCTTGTGACGCAGACAAGACAGCTGTTGCATTTGACTCATGGACAGGCAAGCTACATCACATCTATCAGCTATCATACATGGTGCGCTATGCGTCATACTCTCCACACGATGACTATGTTGCCTTGGAAGATAGCGTGGGGGATCTTTACGTTCACAACACCAAGTCTGGAGCGTTCCTTGCAAAGTTCAGGCACTCAGTGATGGGCATCGCATGAATGGGCCTCCATTTCTACTTTGGGGTCGAAACTTGATGGCGCATTTCTCTGACGGACTCTTTTTTCTGCATAATATTGAGAATATATTGTGATGGAGATAGCATATTATTATCATGGTGACGCTTGCATCAATCGGCGTAGATATATTAGACAAAATATGCAGAGAGAAGCTAGGAAATATGACGTGACACGTGTCGGACCCCGGTGCACCGTACGAGCGTATATGATGGTAAGGGCATGCGCAAACCATGGACGGGGGAACAGCTGGAAACGGTAAGCAAGTAGGTATAATATTAGTGCCAGGCATCAGCTTTACATATCATACATAGCGATGTGCTGCTTGATGACAGAACAATATAAAGGGCAACAATAATCAGAAATAGGGCGGTGCATTTAGCAAAATTGGGGCCATGGGTCTGTGACTGTGTCTTGTTTGTCAGAACAATACATTGTATGCGAGAGATAGGAGGTGGCAAACCATTCACTTGGTTATTTTCACCAATAGATTTATATATCTGCCCGCAGGATGCAGTGAATATACTCAAAAGTGACCTACTTCGCAGGCTGAATACTATTGACTTCCATGACAGTTAAGATCCACTGGCAAGGCACCTGAGAACATATCAATCTTCCACAGTCTCAGTCACCTGAAACCTCTGCTCTAGTCCTCTCATACAGCAGAAAACAATGAATCTGATTGTGTCAGGATGGCTGAGGGGGACATATGGATGAGAGAGTGATTAAAGAACCGTCTAGTCCCATAGACTACGAAAACTTAGGCTTTTAGGCCTGCGCAAAGCAGAATGCAGGCTGAGCGATTTATCGTCAAATGTGCCACTGGCACTGTAATGCGCGCAGTAAGCAGGCAAGCCTAATGCTGAGTCTGTGCAACTAGTATACCGCGGCATAGGCGAGCTTAGGAGTTTGGAGTGTCTTGACAATTGATGCATAAGGTCTTGCTGAGAGCCAAGGCAGCCCAAACATGTCCTGAAGACGAGCACCAATGTGTCATGAATATTACATACTCCAGATGGTTCTCCCGGATTCCATAGTATTCTTTCACTTTCTATACACCCCTGTATATTCATAGTATATGCTAGGTATTGAGTCTGACATGTATATAAGAGGCTCGTACTGCTCAATGACAAGCCAGATTCGAGCTGGTCTATTTCTCACTCTCAATCCTTTGGCCTGCTCAACATCTCCTCAGCTTTGTCATAGCCCAGTCCAGTTGGATTGTTAGTTGCTGACACAATGTATTAGAATCGCATGTTGGGCGTATGTATCTGATAATTATCCACGGCTTTGGATAGATGAATGCGGACTCAGAGGATTACAACTATGATGCCAGTAGACGAGAATGAAGGCCATTACCATTATCATCGTCTGGAACTCATGTAGTTGATGTGCTTTGGGATTTCGGCGTGCTGCTCGGTCTCGAGATAGCAAGCTGGCCAAGATTCAAGCAAATGACTTCCTGATAACCTGACAAACAACCTGTTGAAGGAACGAGCTACTGGTGTGGTCTATGTTGTTGAGAGTGCAAACACGCTAGTGTTTGCTATCTATTCGGTGGGTGTATACCTGTGCCATGACATTTCTTATATACGCGTGTAAACAAAATGCGCACGAGGGGCTCATGAGCACATCGCACTCTGGAGAGAAAAACTCAACACGGTCTCTGGCACCTGTATGGGAAGGGCTTGCTGGGCCATATCATCAAGCTCGAGGGCTCAGTACTCAATCCTTATCAGCGCTGCAGCCGTGAACACTGCCCCCGGGCCTGGCTGGGGCTTTCCGATGGAGCATCTCTGCATGCCGCGGTTAGTGATTTGACTGGCTCGGCTTGGCCCAGAAGCCGGTGGCTTTGGTTCGGCTTGGCCAGGCAAAGGCTTGCGAAAACCCAAGCCAAGCCGCAAGCCGCCACAAGCCACAAGCCAGTGGCTCGGCTTTGGCTTGGGCCGCGGCTGCACCCAGATAAACCACCGGGCCATGTCTATATCTCAGAGGGTTCATCCGCCGGCGTGCACGTCGCACAGCACCTCGAAAAGGGCACCATGTAGACGGCATTGTGCCACATAGAGGCGTTCGCCGCTCAAAAGCACGCGAAGGTCGCGGCGGTCTCTTGATGACTGACGGGAGTAATTATCTCAGGCAGCCTGAGTCATTTGCTCTCTCGTCGTGGCTGGCTTTAGTCTGGCGCCCGCGAGGGTGGCTGTCGGCGGTGTCCTGGTGTCGTCCTTTGGAACATCACGATCGGCGACGGCAGCTCGCGTTGATGCCTATCTGCCTGCCACAAGTACGGTTTCAGAACAGTGCGCCGCCGCGCCCGCACGGCGCAGCACGTCGCGCTCGTGGTCGTGGTCAAGTGTGCCCAGGTGAGAGGCCGCGGCTGGGCGTCGGGCAGCCAGGAACACCGCCGTCCCAAGTCAGCAGGCATTGCCCGTCCAGGCTGCCTGAACGAACAGCTCCTTCCAGGTCCCTGTGAAGCCGTTCAGACGGAGGCTCACAACGTTACGCAGCAGCCTAGCGCCCTCGCTATGTTTTTTCGTGGTGAGTCTCACTAATTATGTATTGGCCGGTGTATATTAGAAGGTGAATACAGTACAGAAGAATACAATGTGATATTTTAGGAAATTACCACTGATTAATTTAACAGCAGTACTAAACACAGTAAGTTCATTATCTAAAGCCGCGGCTTGCCGGCTTGGCTTGGCTGGCTTGACATGCAAGCCGAGCCAAAAGCCTTTCCAAGCCATTACCAATTCATCAGGGAAAAACGCCAGCGCCACACAGCGCTTCGGGTGTTGCGGGGTTCTGGTAGACTGGTAGAATGGTATCCGATTTGGCAGCCCTCTGTGGCTCTTGCTGCGCCTCCGTGGCACCAGTAGCTACCCGCCTTTGCTCAGTAGTTCACCGCAGTATGGCAGTAGCTTGTTTGTAGGTGCGAGTAGATTGTTACCACTTTCGGGGGCGCGGCGCACACAATCGCACCATAGATGTTAATGAGGGAAAACATATATTTAAACATATATTATGTTAGGTACATGTTGGTATGCTACACCTCCCTCTCATAGTCATATACTCATCACAACTTCGGCAGCATAAACAGTAAGCATAAGAGTACATCTGCAGCATGAGTTAGAGCTATTCATGGTAACACAGAGAAGGCAGTACCTCAACACCTAAGTACCAGGCTCTTCAGCGGGTGGTCCACCCTACT
>NW_006767629.1:573802-599653 GCF_000300595.1 Phanerochaete carnosa HHB-10118-sp
GCTATTCATGGTAACAACAGAGAAGGCAGTACTCACACCTAAGTACCAGGCTCTTCAGCGGTGGTCACCTACTCAGCCTGGGAAGCGGCATTGGACTTGATAGTTATGAGGGACATGGTGGAGAGATCAGCATAGCCGGATTTCTATGAGCTAGTGCAAAATTAGCTCAGTAATAGCCAAGTCGTGCAGAGAGAATACTTACCTTGTCTGCCACCTGTATAACCCTGCTGTCCGCGTCCACCTGTATCCGAGTCTAGCATGTGCACATGCTAGCCTGATAGGTCCAAAAATCAGTGATATGTTGGCTAAAGAAAGAATATAATGGCAAAGGACAACCTGGCCCTCCGCAGCTGCTTGCAGTTCGTGATGCTTACCGCGCAGTCCACAAGCTCCTTACTCAGCGAGACAGGGCATGGCCCTAGGGCGCACTGTCATTTTTCTTGCTTGCCCCGCCGATGGTAACACGGCATGTCGGTAGCAGTATGCTTGGGGTCCGGGAATATCGCAAGCTTCGACTACCACAGCCAGCTCTTGTCTGTTCTTCCAGAGTCCCAGGGAAGGCGGAGAGTCAGTGACGGCTATAGTCTCGGCAGCATACCGAAGGGATGGTCGAGCTGCATTACCATGGGCTGATGTGGAAGCTGGGACGACGAGATGTTCGAGCGCTTACCTTTGTCCGTCGCGCCATCATCCAACACTTTAGGGCAAACGTCTTTGTACTTCAGCAGACGCCTCTTGAGCTTGAGCTTGAACATCCACACGAGTTTGCCTTGGAGTGCTGCTCTTCGGTGCATTAATCTAATTTTAGTCCAGTAATGACATAGGTGTGTGTCCCGCATACAAATTTGCACATTGTAGCTTGAATAACCAATATATAACTTCTGGCATACCGTAGTGACCCCTAAAATGTGTGCGCTGCCGCTGGGTACTACCAGGCACTCCTGAGCCTCTACGCGTGCGCTACCCGACAAGGGCAGATGCGGTGGCTCAGGGTAGCAAGCGCCCTCGCTACGTAGTCAGACGCTGCTTCCTGATGTTGGCCCGGCTTGTGCAGGCTTGGTTTGGCTGGCTTGCTGGCTTGAAGCCAAGCCAGTCAAATCACTAGCCACGGTGGACGATAACGCAGAGTTCATACGCTAGTTTCCTAGTAGGGCTAATCACGAGCCAAACCGTTCCTCTTGATGCAATTCACATTGCAGGGTTCCGGGCATTCGAACGCAGGCTCAGCGCCTAGATAGGTTATCCTTAACGCTTGCAATCGTGCCAACCCCCTTGGTTGCCACTTGCTCTCGCATTTTGATAGTCTCATTAGCGATCTACTAACTGTGGCTTGAAGATGTCCACACATTCGTCTCAAGCTGCACAGTCCAAGCAGAACGAGGAGACGGTCGAGGTTGTGATTCACACAGACAATGCAGTGGGCAAGCCCGACCGACTTGTCCTCCATGACGTTCCATTTCCGGTCTCGTTCGACTACCTTGCCATACAAATGTGTCTGAACAGTTAGTATATCATGACATGCGGCAATGTCACATATTTACATTCTCGGGCTTAGAATTCCCGGAGCTGACAAAATTCAGTGCGCGTACACGGGTCAACCTCAAAGTTGTAGAGGAACCATCATCTTTTAATTCTAGTACACTGAGCGGATGTATCAATGTGTAAGAGTCTCTTCGTATACGTTGCCCATATCTTACTGGGCTACAGTGACGAGCCCTTATGTCGGTATTACCACAATCATCTGCATGATGTCATCGATATGCCTCGGTACAATACTCAAACAGATGTGGAGGGTGACGCATTACTCGGGCTTAGCTGCGCCAAAATCGGCGAACGCGGTGACACAGTGGACGTCGGAGGTGTATCGATTGCTTTCATGAGGTACGTCATGATATGCTCGACGCACTGCTAGTGGCGCTCTCATCCACGGTATTTGTAGGACTCTCAGAGTGCCTGGTACGTTGCAGAGCGATTGATAATTGTATCAATCTGTGTACATTCTTCATCGGCGGTAGAAAATGGGAAGACCTACATTTTACCCACTCAGCTCGGTAAATTCCCTCTGTAGTAAGCACACCATCTTTACAGAGAATTTTTATTGACACATTTTTCAAGCAATGCTGCAGACTTCGCCTCTCAGCTTCCTCAATCTATCGCGCGCAAAGGCGGCATTCTCATGGTCGGGTTTGAGCACATACGGTATCCAATTAAACACTCATTATGGGACATGTAGGGTATGCACCAATGCGAAGCAATGTGGATCAATTTCGTCGAGACTGAAGCGCGCAATCCTTACGCCGTCAAAGTATCCACAGGAGGAGTCAATGCTATCACGGGCATGCCTAAAGATGTTAGAGCTAAAGGCAGGCAAGACTACTTGACGGTAGGATCGGATGATGCTGCCCAGGCGTGAGTAGTCATTGGAACCAAGGCTCTTCTACATATGCTCACCGGTTTCGCGATTTGACTTGCAGGTGGCTGGTGAGAGTATTTTGCGAAAGACGGTATTAAATTGGTGATATTCGTGCCAGGACGGATTTAGTACGGAAAGAGGTGTTGTTCGACGTATGTAATTGTGCCGCCAACTCCCGAGAGTCGTGTATGCTCACAACTGCCACCTGCAGAATTTGTTGCTGTACCCACAGGACACGGACTCACCATAGAAGCTCAGATCACTGGAAAGGAGGTGCGTTGGCTTCTCCCGGTTCATCATGATGGCCCTGAAGTCAAAACACCAACTAGAATGTAGGCGGGGTACAGATTGATGTTTTCCCTCTCTATAATGCACCTCCCTTCTTCTACTATGGCCCAGAGCAAATCCCGCTATACAAGGACTACTCCGCTCGTAGATGAAACCTCCGCGTTGGCGAAATCATTGTCTGCATAAACGAGTCCTTGTGCGCAAATATAAATACAACTTAATGATCGGTCCTGATTCTCTTCCTAGTTCTAGGCCTTTGGTCCAGGGGGGCACTTACAAGCCGCCAAAAGTTGGCTCGACACTATATCTATGCGCCGTGGGCGGTGTATACAACGTGCAGAGTATGCCAGTTCTGCCCTTATTCAGCTTCGCCTAACCATTACTCAAACGACAGTGAGAATCGACATCAAAACATTGGACCGACGGGCCGTCCACTTGGATGTCCATTGCTTTGATAATATTTTAAGCATCAAATATAGGGTTCAGGATGAATTATCCATCCCTGTAGATCAGCAGCGAATAATATTCTGCGGTCGACAGCTCGAAGATGACAAAACTCTCGCGGGTGTGTCTTATCGTGTTCGTCGAATTAATACAACGTAGTTGACTGGAACTGGCGTACACCAGAGTGCCGCGTCACCAACGAAAGTACACTACATCTGGTCACCAGACTTAGAGGCGGAGGAGGAGTTCAAGATGCCCCGGACAGGGCAGATGGTGCAGGCTTTGCCGCGGGCGGCAAAATATCGCAGAAAATAATCCGCGATCGCTTCTCTGCCGCTGCATACAACTTCGGCGCCGGTTGTCGTCTCCACGTCACGATCATAAGCCCGGCATTCCTCTCTCAGCTCACTGGTAGAGCGCCAACCCCCACCCCGATATCTATCAAGACGTACCTCGAGGCTGATTTGCCCTGGTTCGCTCTGTACGACGAGGGAGTTCCTTCCGCAAACAATGTCTCGTCAGGTCATTCACTCGCTTCGATCGAATCTTTGCGGGCGGATATTAGCAAACGACGAGACGCGAACCCCTCGCAGTACGGGTGTTGTTACTGCGCCGCCACTGCGACCTTTCAACTACAGCCTTGCGGACATCTCCTTTGCCAGGACTGTGCGGACGGCCTCCCTGAAAACGAGTGTCCGAAGCACTGTCGAGTTGTCGTTGGTAGGAAGAAGATAATGGCTGAGGCTCTCGCAGAGAGCGAGGCAGATTGGGATTGCCCCGCCGCTGGCTCATCCGACGAACGCATTGTGGTGCTGTCGAGGTGTGCAGAGAAGGGCATCGTTGGGACGTTTATGCGCGCTGCAGACAACATCTCGATACTATCTTCTGATCCTTCAGAGTTCTAACACTCCCTGTCCTTCATCCTCTCGCCTCCGTTCACAGTGTCTTCGTTGATCCGTTCACTTCCACTAATTGGAGCAATGGCACCACAGTATAAATATTACCAGAGAAAAGCTGTCTGAGATGGCAACTACCTTGCTTGCCTTACGTCAAGACAGGAGTTACCAAGATTATGGGGGTCTTTCGACCGCACTTTCCAGCGCAGACGTTATCGGTAGTGATTATGTACCTCGGGGATCAGATTTTGATTGTAACTTGACTCGGACGCAGCGTTCGTACTTGTAGCACTGAGCTTCGCTCCCTTTCGTACTATTGCATATTTTCTGCATTTTCACTTTACTACAACATGCTGTAGTTATGCACCGAAGCTGAGTCTTAAGGATTGGAGACACGATACGGATGCTAGCAACACAGGTTTCGAGTTGGGATCTATAGCGCTCATGTGCCAGTATGCCCGCTCGTTCCAACGTCGCACTTGCGCAGGAGGGCGCACTGACGTCAGCACTTGCTCTGCGAGCACGACAGCGCTTGACGCCTGTCTGCGGAGCGGCTCGTTGGCAAGCCGCCACCAGAGCTATTGCCGTTCTGCATCTGCGCCAGCAGCGGAGTGAGGCGGCTTGAGAACGGCAGAAATTCCTGTTCTCACGGTGCGGAGTCGCTGACGTGGAGGAATGGGCAACGCCTGAGATCGAGCACTGTGCTACCAGGGGTGAATAATGCAGAGGAATGCCTACTATGGTGTTCCGTTGGATGGCCGACAGAGCCAAGATTTGAGCATGGGTGAGCAACGGCGCATTGAGCGAAACCGCGACTACGATCGTCTGGGAACGGTGTACAAGTCGAGCAACGGTAAGATTCGGCTATGCGCGGCGACCAGATTGACATGATCCGATTCCTCCTAAATTACGCAGCTGACAGTGATCTTGAGAAGAAGAAGATATTGAGAGCGCTTCCACACAACAGTGATAATCTGGTCGTGAGACTTGAGCTTTTCTCGGCGAGAATTAGCTTCTTGGGTAGCCTGAGATTGCTACGGAGAATGAGAAGGAGAAAGGTCCAAAAAAAATGGGTGCAGCCTGCGCTTGCTCTTGGGGGGGGGGCTGGTGCTGACACAAATATCGAGAACGAAGGATGGCGACGGACGGAATGAACGGCCTAGCTGAAAACGTTCTCCGTTAAGTCTGACCATGTGAAGGAAACGACATAGAGGCCCACCTCGTCCCACGAGAAGTCTCATCTTGCGCGGCTTGCTCCGGCAGAGCGTCCTGGCTGGGGTCGCAGGCAGCGTCTGTCGTACTGCTCGCCGCTCGCCGCTCGCCGCCACGCTGCTAAGGTTACTTTCGTATGTCAGTGGTGCTGCCCCCGCCGTGCGAGATTCATCACATTAGTGGGTCAGTGCGACCTCCTATTCTGCGTATCGCGCGCGAAGCCGCCGTTTATCTCATGCTCAGACACGCTTGGCCGTGTCATGCATACACTAGCTCGTCATGCGACGACCATCCTCACTCTAGCCTTGGCTGTACTGCTACATCTCGTGATAGACGGGCGCCTAGAATGCATATTCGGTCGTGGTGTAGCTGCGCTTCGCATTTCGTACTCGCACAATGCGCCTCGCTCTCTATAGAGTCACGTCGGATCGCCTGGGGTTTTCACTACATCACTAGCGATAGCATATCATACGCGAGAAATTCGTACATATGTAGTGTGCCTGTTGTTCCACCTCGGAGTGTTCCTGAGAGCTGCCGGTATCAACGGATGCGGGAAGCAGGCATGCACTCAGCGGGACACTGCGTCTCAATCTTGTGCTGCTTCAATTTGCATCGGGAATTGTGTAACGTTTGCCGCAGCCGGCAGTCAGTTCCAATGAGGGTTCCAAGCGATCGCATTCATGCGAGGCGAGCGGTGCTATTTGCTACTTGTGTAATTAAGTTTGCGGAGGTATCAGCGTTATATCTTCTATGCTCAGTGCACAGAATTCTGTTTCGCGCACACTCATGCTTAGCACGAGTCGCATATATGCTAGGCCCAAAGGGACGCACCTCGAAGCGCAGCTCCCGATGCGCATACTGCTCCCGAGGCGTTCCAGGTGTCGACTTCCCAGCCTCGCATAAGTATCCATCGGCTGCCTGGTAAACTGGCTAACGTACAACGTTTAAATTTCAACGTTTTAACATGCGTCGGAAGCTTGAAAAGCGTGGGCAATGGATTCAAGTTGGGGGCCACTCAGCGCTCACAACTTGCGGGGTTGGCAGGCGGAGCGGGCGTGCGAACGGGGAGCAGGCCGGGAACTGGTTCACGGATGCGATAGCGAGAGCAAGTGTTTGCATTTAGACATGGTCAGAGTAATAAATACAGAATTACATACCTGGTTCACGGATGCGATAGCGAGAGCAAGCGTGACGCGTGAAGCCGGGAGAGTCAAAAACAAACGAAAGACATACAACGGGCGCTACACTGGCGTCCCGATTGGGTATCCAAGGTTCGAATGGCCCTGGCGAGCCGTACTACATGACATACTGCGTGCGTTCGATATGTCGAAGCTGCAACAAACTGCAGTCCGTCAGAAGGGCGCTGTGCACAGCGGAGACGAGGTACGACGTACCGCCCACTTGACCCCTTCGCTTAGACCGCACAGCCTTTTGGGCTCCCACACGTCGAGAGCGGTGGAAGATCCTCGACGGCGACCCAAACTGACATGATCAGTGCGCTCACGTTCGGCGGCGATCATTGCAATGCGACGCACTCGAGAACACGCGCAGATGTTCCGCAGCCATTGACCAATCCGAACATCCTCTCTGTCCCCTTCTCTAGCGCACCGTGGTGAACGACGATCCAACGTGCGTCGGGTCGATCAGACTCGAGCATAAAGAATGGCCGGAGATTGGATCGAAACCCGCAGCGAGCGACGAGATATTTGCGAGTGCTTAACTCCCGACCCGTAAGGTGGAATAAGACCGCTGAGGTATCGTAGTCTAAGCGCCAGACGGAGGCGTTGGGTAATGGGGAAGTGCGCCAGTATAATTGGGCATGTGGGCTACCGGGAACGGAGAGAAGGCGCAGGAGACGTGGGCGTGGCAATTAGCGGGAGCGATACTACACCGAGGAAGAGCATGTGCGCCATCGAAATATGAATCTGGAGGTTTTCCTGCAGTTCGAGTCTATGTCGGGCAAAAGGCGGCAGCCTGGCTCAGAGCTGAACGGATTCTGTCAGTAGCGCACCGCCGGCCAGCCGTCCACTCCCACGGCGGGCCTTTTCTGTCCTTATCTGCGCGTACCCACGAAATCAATAAGATACCGAACGTATAATACCGTCGGCCTCACCTTTCATTACAGAAATCGAACACTCTCGCCGCTTTTGCGTGAATGCGTCGAGATACGCTGCGCAAGCGTGCCGATGATTGCCTGCATGCGTTGCAGGCCACTGTGAGAAATGAAATGGCAGCGCTTCTTGACAATTGCTATGCCACCGTTCATGCAGGAGATGGAAGAGTTGGATCGAAGATACGAGAAGACAGCATCAGACTGTTTGGCGGTCAGCAATCACAGAAGGAACTAAGTCAAACGACGTACGTAAACAATATCCCTCGGACCATCTGCGCACCAGCCCCAAGCGCTCTCAGCCAACATGCTCAACGAGTGTCCGAGGCCGCGATGCGCGGCCCGCGTAGTGGTGAATGTTCGCCTTCCCTGCTGACGACGTCTTGGGTCGTGCGCTAAACAAAGAAGTAAATTCTGAGTCATCCTCCATGCGGAGACGGACATACACACCTCGCATTAGAGGGATGTCGTTTCTACCACGCGTTAGGTCGTCAAAGCGCACGGTTGCCATGAACTAAGCGTGCGCAATGCACCGGTGCTGACGCAACGAGCATGCTGCTGGCAAAACGGGAGGTCTTAGCGGAGAAAAAAAGATGCCTGGGAGATGTGAAAATCGTCTCTGAACTGCGACAAGCCAAGGTCAATATTGTGCCTGGGATAGTTTGCAGGCGAGTCGGAGGTGTGTGACGAAGACGTTCGGCTAGCTTTACGCGGTTTGCGATATGCGGTTATCGTGGCCGCTGAGTGGATGAGAATACCGGCTGAGCCTCTCAGAACTAGCACGAGCTGCCCGGAGGCCAGGGACGTGAATGCGGTGGATACATTACGTCAGCGGATTGATCCCTGAGCAGCCACGTGGTTTATCCGAGGAACTCGGAGACGAGGCTCGTCGCTCTGCCCGTCCATCGCCTCTGGTCGTTGTTTACGGCCATGAAGGAATGGGCTTGCTCAATTTACATAAGCTACGGCGAAGGTATAGCCTGACACCTGACTTTCGCGTACATAATACGACGTTTGGGTCTACCAGAGCCTACCGGTCGCCCCGATAGCCGTCATTTGGTTATCCCCAGCTCACTCCCTCTGGTCCGGCCACATCCCGTGGTTACCCGACGAGATCAAGCCCAGCCGCAAGCCCAGAGTCCACCGCGCCATTCGCAGAAAAAGACTGCGCCTATTTCCATCGCGTCGAAGCGCAGGTGTAGGGCTGCACGACGTCGCGTTGTCAGGCGAAGGACTGTACAAGACGCCCAGTGTGCCGCCTGTAACCGATCGCATAACGTTGGATAATAGTACCATAAAATTTGGAGAATCTGAACATACCGTAAATCTCGCGACAGTGATCCACAATAGCGCCTTGTCTCCCTCTCGGTCAGCTTTGTTAAAGTGCGACTGAACTCTTACTTTATTCTGTGCTACAGGGCCAGTATATATACATGTGAGTCAGGACCTCTGATACCGCTATAAGACCTATGGTACTATGAGCGTAAGCATGTATACTAAGCATGAGTAATCAGATGTCGTATTACTACAAGATAATAGAGGGATCATGTGATGATATCCCCATTAGTCCGTACAGGGCAATAACGTAATCGCCCAGTTCTGACACTCCCACTCGACTAGTTATTGCCTAATCTACTGAAGACCAAGCCTAGCATAGACCGGAAGCGCTCGAATTTCGTTGCACCAAGTGGTTTCGTCAATGTGTCGGCGATCATTTCGTCCGTACTGACGTAGACTATATCCACTCGTTTTTCTTCTACGTATTCGCATATGAAGTGATATCGAATGTCGACGTGCTTGAGCCTTCGGTCGTGAGCGGGATTAACTGCGAGAAAGATTCCTCCTTGGTTGTCTGCTACCAAAGGTGGTGGTGCAGTAGGAAAGTAACCTAACTCTTTTTGGAGTGACGTTAGCCAGGCTAACTCAGAGCATGCCTCCGAGAGTGCCATGTACTTGGCTTCTGTCGAGGATCTTGCCACCGTCTTCTGCATCCGAGATGCCCATGTGACTGCTCTTTCGGCCATCAGGAAAACGAAACCGGTTGTTGATCGCCGGTTATCCTGATTTTCGCCCCAATCTGTGTCTGAATACCCTATCAAACCGGACTGATTTGAACCAGAGTACCAGATACGATACTCGGTGGTGTGACGGAGGTACCGGAAGATATGTTTCGCGGCTTCCACGTGCTGTGGCGTAGGGTTTTGCATGTATTGTGAGAGTCGTGTGACTCCCCAGGCGATGTCGGGTTGTGAACCAATCATTAAGTAGATGAGGCTACCAATCATAGACTGGTAGTGATGGCGGAGTGTGTCGGTAGCGGTATATGTTTCCGCAGCCTTCTCGAGATGTATGCCTTCAGGCAGCGGTGTACGGCAAGGTTTTGAGTTGTGCATCTGGAACCGAGATAGGATTCCTTCGGTATACGATTGTTGATCGATTTCCAGACACCTGTTATTTCTATCACGAGTGATCCGCATTCCAAGAAATGTACTAGCGGCTCCAAGATCTCGCATTTGGAATTTCTCTGCAAGAACTTTCTTTACTCGTTGGATCTCGGGTAAACTTGGACCCATTGGTAGAAGGTCGTCGACGTAAACTATTAGGTAAACTTCGACTTTGTCGTGATGGTAAACGTAAACGCCAGCATCTGAGCGCGTGCGTTTGAATCCGTTTTCGAGTAGCGTAGTATGTAGCTTCTCGTTCCAGGTGCGTGAGGCTTGACGTAAGCCATAGATAGCCTTCTTCAATCGACACACCATCTTTTCTTGTCCTTTCTTCACAAAGCCTTCTGGTTGTTCCATGTAAATCTCCTCGTCGAGCTCGCCATACAGGAAGGCCGTTTTAATATCCATTGCCTCGATTTCCCAATCTTCGAGTGCGGCATGTGCGAGTAAGAAGCGTATAGCTTCATAGCGTGCGACGAGAGAGAAGTTTTCCTGAAAATCTATCCCCTCTATCTGTGTGAATCCTTTAGCCACAAGACGTGCTTTGTAGCGGCCGTCGGGCTTGATCACATAAACCCATTTGCATTTTACAATTCTCCGGTTGTTTGGTCTGTTGACCAGAATCCATGTAGAATTCTCCTCCTGAGACTTGAGTTCCTCTTTCATCGCGATCTCCCACTGTTTCGCATCTGGGCGAGACATTGCCTTGCGGTACGTAGTGGGGTCAGGCTGGTAAGCATGAAATATCCATTGGAATAAATTCCGACGGAGTTGATTGTCGACTTCCATTGGAGAGTTTTCACGTTGTTCACGTGCTTCTCGTTCTTCTCGTTGATCACGTTGGATGTCTCGTTCCTGTTGACGCCATGCTTCTGTGGGCGGGACGTCACCATAGCTGTTGTCGGGAACACGGCGTTGGCCTGCATTCTCACGCTGTGATCTGGCCGGATGCGGCACAGGTTGTGGTTCGAGATTCCACCGTTGCCTAATATCAGGAGCAGGTGGCGCTGCCTGACGAGATGGACCGGCTTGTCCGCTCTGACAAGGACGATATTGTTCTCTTTGTGGTGGAGGTTGTCCAGGAGGTGGACCGGGAACAAATGGTATCTCCGGATGCTCGTATGGTTCCGGAGTTGGGCTTCGATATTGTTCATAACGATCGGCTGGATCGTCATTGACTTCGTCATCATCCTCTTGTTGCGGTTCGTCTTGCTGCGGTTGTGGATGTGCATTATCTGGGGGTTGATTATCAGGTGTGAAGTCATCCGGACTGGTAGGGTCCGGGTTCGGCAGATCGGGTAGGACAGGTGGAAGTGGATCTTGAGACGTTCCAGGCTCACGAGGCCTTTCGTCTCGCTTGGGGAAGGAAGACTCATCGAAGGTGACGTCGCGTGACACAACGATGGTCCGGGCAGTTGGATCCCAGAATCGGTAACCCTTTGTACCGATCTCATACCCGACGAAGATCATGACTTTAGCCTTTGGCTGTAGCTTATTGACCCTCGCATCCTTATGTGTGTGGACGTAGGCTTTACAGCCCCATACCCGAAAGTACGATACGTCCGGAACAGTGCCGTTCCATTTAGTGATGGGTGGCTTCCATTGATGACGGCGCAGAGGTTGTCGATTATAGATATGTACTGCTGTTTCTGATGCTAGCTTCCAGAACCCAGACGTCATGCCAGCGTGGTGTCGCATAGCTTCTGCCTTATTCTGAATGGTCTGTTGCCAGCGTTCTGCTCTGCCGTTCTGTTGTGGTGTTCGCGCCACTGATAGTTGACGCTCTATTCCGCGTTCTGCTAGGAAATCGTCGAATTCGCGGCCTAAAAACTCCCCCCCACGGTCCGAACGTATAGCCTTGAGCTTGCGCTCAGCCTGTGTTTCCGCTCAAGCGACGAATTGCTTGAAGGCAGAGAAAGCATCAGACTTCCGTTTCAGATACCAGACTAAACCAAATGAGGAATAGTCGTCGAGGGTGATAAGGGCAAACTTGTATCCGTCGAGTGATAACGACGGATATTCGACAAGATCCATATGTATTAAGTCGAGGGGATGATCCGCACGACTGTCAGATGCAGGAAATGCATCGCGACGAGACTTCCCAAATTCGCATCCATCACAGGGAGTATCTCTGGTCGGTGCCGTGATTTTATCCGGGACGCCCTTGACATTGCCAGGCAGTTGAACAACTGATTTCTTCCCGGCGTGTCCGAAGCGACGGTGCCACAAAGTATATGGATCGTCGGATTTGACCGACATTAATGTTCCTGGCTTAATCTCGCTGGTCCTAGTGAGGACTTCAGCTTCTAGCCAATATAAACCTGACGACTTTTCATATTCGCCCTCCATTAAAACTGTCCGCTGTGTTGGGTCTGACCCGCGGAGTAACTTAAACGTCTTGCCATCCATCTCAATACGGTGACCGTTATTGAGAGGCAATCTGGGCGCAAAGAACCGTTCTGCTGCTTCCGGTACGTATAATACGGTTTCTAACCGGATATGCTGAATTCGTCCATCTGTGAGACGATGTTGCAGAGCGATTTCACCGTGACCTTTGATTTCGATAGTCTGACCTTTACCGGCCGTGTGTGCATGACCTGGCTTAGGGAATTCATGGTACCGAATAAAGTCAGTTTTGTACGGTGTGACATGTGTTGTGCAACCGCTGTCGACCATCCACTTAGACTTGACACCCGTAGCATAAAGAGAAACAGAGATAGATTCTTCCTCGATTTTAGCTACAAGAGGTACATCGACTATGCGTATCGTATTAACTGTCTGAGTGGTCGTCGCGGTATTGTCCTTCGCTTTGCCCTTTCCCTTTCCCTTTTTGCGCTTTCCGCCACCCTGCTGCTGCTGCTGCGTGTTGTTGCCGTTACCGGAACTTGAGCCAGAATTCGCCGGCTTTGTTTCCCAGTGCTGCTCCGTCGTGTGATTCTTGCGACCACACTTCTCACATTTCTTGTCGAGGAGTGGCGCCTTCGAGACGCGCGCAATCTGAGTGCGATTCGCGACGCGGCGCTGTTCCTCCTCGACGATCTTGGGCTTGATGAGCGCTGCTGTGAGCAGCGTAACATCAGTCTGCGTGGTGAGAATTGTACCAGCGATGGTCTGATACGACTTGGGGAGAGCATTGATCATGAGTAGAGCAAGGAGCTGAGGTTTGACCTCTATTCCCGCCGCGTTGACCTGGTTGGACTGCTCTGTGAGCGCGTCGAGTTGCGGACCGAGCGCGGAGCTGTCAGAGAGCTGTGCATTGAACAGCTTCTGGAAGGCGACAAATGCGCCTACCGCTCCGGGTTTCTCGTAGCCGGCCTTGATCGCGGTTCATGCGTCCAGGGCCAAGAACTTGTCATCGACGAGATGACGAAGGTTCTGCGCGACGTAGAGCTGGATTATGCCCAGCGCCTTGTCATTTTTCTCATCCCATGCAGCTTGAGCTAGAATTTCCGTAGCCGTGGGTGTACCTGTCGCAGCTATTGGTCTGGCAAGACCAGGGACTGGAACGGTCGCTGTGGAACCGTATCCCTGGATCAAGTACCAGACGCCCTGGTAGCGCAGGAATGCTCGGATCGCGTCGGACCACTTTTTATAGTTGGTGCCGTCGAATTGCGGGATGGTGGATGTGGCGAGCTTGGTCGGGTCAGAAGAGGATGACATTGTTATCGTATATGAAGAGAAGGCGAGTGTATGCGTAGAGAGTTTCACGTTCCTTTGGAGTTAAACCGACGTCGTAAAAGAAGTCACTGAGATCGAGCTCGTATGATTCGGCTCGTGTCGCTCGAAGTGATTCCCAATCTTCTTCCAAGAATGCGAGATCGTATGTCTGATTGATCGGTCTATAATATAGATCTTCCGCAATGTCTTCCTGGTTGAGGTAACAAGCGTATGGTTCCGAATATGTGTCGGAGCTTGTTGGAAAGAAGAAATGGATTATGTCTTCGTCGTGGTTTGTTAACTCTGCTGTAGCGTTATAGCTCGGCGGTTCTTGGACGTGTTTGAAGAAGTAGAACGGGGTTAGCAACACTTCAACGTATTGTTTGTGTGCTGTTAATGCTTCCCAGTCTGTCTCTATGTCGTCTAGTATATTCAGTCGCTGTCTGAATTCCGCGACGGTTTCCTGTTTTGTCTCTACGGTTTCAGGTACCGTATTTGTCTCCTGAGAGGTAGTGATTGTGAACGCTGTTGAGCGAACCACTTATCCCAGCTAAGCCGATTTAGCCGAGAGGTGGATAGAGTTGGGATTGGACGAAGGAACCAGTTAAACTACGACACTTGTTGTCGCTTAGGATAAACACACAGTATTCAGGTTTCCGAGTAGAACTTCTTTCTGATTGTTACAATAGCGTTGTATACAAAGTATCTATTTGTTCTCGTAAAACCTAATCGCGTCAAAATATCCGTTCACGTAAACTGCGCTGAGCGCTTGTACAATCCGGGCTTTGTTCTTGCGTAGCCCTTTGAACGAGATATCCCCTATTTCTCTGCACCCTAATTCCCACTTGCGCCACTCCTCGTATTTGACGACGTTGCAGACGTCCGTTAGGCAGCGCTTGATGCGCGTGAGCTGCTCGATGAGTCGGTGGAGATTGCGGACTCGGTCGGTGTTGAGGTCGTCGAGCTCGAGAGTCTCGAAGACGTCGAGGCGTTTGAGCGTGCCGTCGAACTTCGGTGTGAAGATGCGGACGAGGTCGGCGGGAGTGTGCTTGTCGAAGTCGATGAGTATCGGCTTCGGGGTGATCGGCGTATGTGTCGCCGGTGGGATGGCAGCGAGACGCTGCTCGAGTGTCGGCTTTGACGGACCGGCGAGGATCCGTTCGCACGCTTGTTGGATTTCACGTGCAGCTAGACGCTGCTCGAAGTCGCACTTGTCGGTTGCGTAGCGCTCGCGGAACTGTTCGCGACGTAGGCGCCTTCCCTCGTGTGAGTTCGGAGGGAACGGGAGAGTGAGCGCTGGAGTTGGCGGGCGTAGTGCTTTGCCGCGGCGTTTACCGTACGGGACGGTCTCGACGGGGTCGTTGGCGTTGCCGGAGGCAGGCGCGTAGCTGGCAGAGTGCTTGTACCGCTGGAAAACGGAGTGAGGGGGACGAGCGGGCAAATCCTTTGGCACTAGATTAACGCAGGAATGAACGCGATGAGCGCTCCGTCTGCCACTAGCACGCAACGAGACTTACTCGTAAACTGCGTGGATAAACTTTGTTTAAACTGGGTGAAGGGGACCGAGGTTTCCCGAGGGGTCTTCTTCAGCAATGAGACTAGTTGAGTGGGGGTAGAGTGGCCGTGAGGCCAGGGCTCATAACCTGTTAAAGTGCGACTGAACTCTTACTTTATTCTGTGCTACAGGGCCAGTATATATACATGTGAGTCAGGACCTCTGATACCGCTATAAGACCTATGGTACTATGAGTGTAAGCATGTATACTAAGCATGAGTAATCAGATGTCGTATTACTACAAGATAATAGAGGGATCATGTGATGATATCCCCATTAGTCCGTACAGGGCAATAACGTAATCGCCCAGTTCTGACAAGCTTCCCTGCTCCCTATCTTCATCTCCATTCCTTGCACAGATTGCGCTATACTGTGCGCAGGCGGAGCTCTGAGCAGCCCGAAGGCGTTCATGGTGCCCTCTGAACGAATTCCTCACAGCAGCTGTAGCCATGCTGGTCGAATGAAGCGAGATGGTGTCGGGCCGGGTCGCTAGACTAACTGTTAATAGTTCATGAATACCCAAATAACTCTTCAACTTCTCGCTCGCAGGTGCTTGCCGGTGTTCGAAGATATCATTAGCAACGACGGCTCAAGAGCCACAGCGTCTCGCGCACCGGGGCGAGTGGCCGTTGGCGAACTATCGAAGAACAATTACTCGTGGCCACTCACTTGTCGACGGATATGCATTTTGTCGCTTGCCAGTCAGACGGAGAAGGCGATCTCGCCATACCGCAAACACTAGGGCGCCTGCCAGTGAAGTCTCTCCCATTCCGTACACATTCTGCGCTTCCACTCTCTTGAGTTCCAGCAGGCTACACCGCAGCTATCACGCTGACGAGGACAGAAAGAGCTCCATCTGTTCGGATGCACGGTCGACGGGCACAGATCAAGCAGCGCGCTTCGTTCAATGACATCGCAGGCCGCGCTGGACTATCCTGGCTTCGCAGTGCAATATTGTATTCATATGAAAGTGAGCCTCGGGGCCTTCCACTAGATATTTTTGAGCATTGCGCTGGCGGCTCGTTGGCGAGCTGTTGCAGGACCTATTCTGCACCTTGGCAGACTTCGCCGATGCACCCCGCCCGTCCGATCTTGATCACCGCTATATCCGTCGAATGCACCCACTGCGCACTTACGCACCTGCGCAAAACCACCGCAGACGACTCGTCTGAATTGTGTCCCCCAAGCTTTGACTGCCCATCCGACGAATTTTCGGCCTACACTTGCGCTTTCTGCCGGCACGGGCGCACTCGATGATGAACGGCAAAGGCCATGGAATGAGCGCGTGTTATCCTCTACATATGCACATAAATAAGATAGCTTTATGTTTTTCGACAACGACTACGGCAGAAACGGGCAGGTTCGCGTTCTATTGCTGTACACGAACACAACGAATAAGCCCTTAGACTGTACCCTAGGGTTAGGAGTTCTAACCCTATACTGATGATCAGGCTCGTGGCGCTGGAAGGCGCCTCGCACTGCCTCCCCTGGCCTGCACTACCTGCACCCTTCATCGTAGTCATCATGCGCATGTTCCGCCGCCCTCGTCCACCGTCTGCCTCGCACGAAATCTACACATCTAGTCTTCAGATGCTCAACGTCGGCCATGCGCTGTGGTTCCCCGAACCGCATCACTCGGGCGAGCCGCAAATCGGGGACGTTGGCTTCATACGCGAAGGTGCACTCGTCAGGTTATTCAACCTCGACACGTCTGCTCCCGAGAAGAAAGTCACACACTGGGATGACTACCCTCCGTTCGAGGTTACACCACCCTTGCCGAAAGGTGCACTCAAGACTTACAGCGCACCTCGAGTGCTTTTCCCTGGTCATCATTGCAGTCATGGAGTTGAGTCAAAGGAAATTCATACTTCGGCAGACGCGTAAGCACGCCGGCTGGTCTGGCAAACGTACCCTACTGACAATACACAGAAATGCGGGGCCCAACGTATCCGCAGGCGTCAGCGTCCGCTACACGTGCAGGCAAGAGCAAGGAGCAGCTCTCGAGCTGAGAAGCGAGGCCAACAGCGAGTCCACGTACGACAATCATGTCCTGAAGATGTACATCGCACAGAACTATGGCAAATGGCACGCGTATGCCAGGGATGTTCTCGGTCACGACATCGACGAGGAGGATATCGTGGTGATCAGTGGATGGGTCAAGACCAAGGCGGATTGGGCAGCAACGGCGTTCAGGAATACGAGCACAAGGTCGAAGGGATCAGTCGAGGTTCATATAGGCGGGGTCGGGGGAGCTCAGGCCGGGGTCGAGCATAGTCGCTCTACGACCGGTCCGAAGATGCACCGGCACGGCATACACTACTCAGAGACCACGTCTGGCTCTATTTCCGCGGAGGCGAAGCAGGACCAGTGCATCTTTTTGAAGTACTACAAGGTACAACGACGGCTCCTTGGGCTCCCGCCGAAGATCGTTGCCGGCGCGGGCTACCATCGACTTCCGGATCCAGGAGATGGGGAAGGAGATTCAGAAGAGGATGGAATCGGGGCGGGAGAAGTGTGGGAACTGGATGAGGTAGACGTCCTGGGGTTTGAGAGCGATGTACGCATTGACCGCGAGTCATCACGAGGCACACGAACTGATAACATTCCAGGAGAAGGCTTTCGGCCCGCTGGACATCCTTCTCGATTATATGTTTGAAGTAAGTCTACTCTACGGCTCTGTCTGCCGCGCTAAGCAAGAGGCCCGTGTCCACAGACTACCGATGTTGAAACCGCCATTGCAAGCAATCAAGATGTTGAGAATATCCTCGTATGTGACTCTCACCTCTATCAAGAGAGCGGAGGCTGACGTCAGATCAGGGTGACAATGAGGTAGTTGATTTCGCAAGCTACCTCCGTAAGATGCAGCCTCCGGTGAGGGTCGACGGCACGGGTGAGTTTCTAGTCTTCTCGGGCTTGGGTACACAATATCTGAACACAGCAACGACAGTTGGATCACTGTGCATGGAAGATGTCATATCACATGAGCGAGAGCGCGCTTTCGCGCGCCGAGCCATCACCACGGCCGACCTGGCGAAGTGGTCAGGCATCACCTTTGAGAGCGCTGGTCGCTTGGAGGACATGCCCGTCTTTATTCCGGGCCTAACAGAAGGGGAAAGTAAATCCCTGAAGTTCAGACATCTTGCATTTTCCGATTCTCGCAGTCCTTCCGAAGAGTGCCGCCGCTTCGCCCTGTCGAACGACGGCAAGTTCCTTGCGGCATCGTTCTGGAATAGCGAGGCCCTCGTGTGGCGACTTTCGGACGGTCTCTTGGTTCAACGCCTACAACATCAAGGCCATACAGGCGATGTTAGGTCCTTGTCATTTTCTCCCGATAATCACACCCTTGTCTCGGGATCTGATGACGGAAGCGCAATCGTCTGGGACATTCGGAACGGCCGTGTTCTTCTACGTCTGGAAGGACAGGGCAAGTCAGTACGCCGGGTCGCATATGCTCCCCATGGCACACTCATCGCTACCGCATCAACACAAATTGGATCCGGCAACAACAGATCTGTGAAGATTTGGGACACTTCGACTGGGGCATGTCTGCATTCCTTCAGCTATGATGAAGAAATAGAGACGCTCGCCTTCTCCTCGGACGGCGCCCGTCTCTGCATCGAGCTGGAGAAGCATTGCCTCCTCTACGATATCCAGACATATGCACTCATCGCTACGCTGCAGCATGACGCAGGGAAGACGCTCACCTGGTCAATGGCTCACGAAGGAGATCGTATAGCAACCGCATCGGACGGCCGAGTGGCAATCTGGAGTGGGGTGACTGGCGACAAGATTCTCGCAATAGAACACCCGCAAGAGCTCTCGAGGCCCGTGACCTTCTCTCCAGATGGCACCGAGGTACTTGCGGGCTGTCTCGCAGACAAGACTGCGGTCACCTTCGACTCGCGGACAGGCCAGCTACGTCACACTTTCCAGCTATCAGATGGCGCATACCGTGTGGCATACTCTCCAGATGGAGAATACGTTGTTCTCGGCGATGATAATGATGATAGCGGTGAGCTACAAATATTTGATGCGAAGTCTGGATCATTTCTAGCAAAGCTTGAGGCTGAGGGCAAACTCTTTCGTGTCGAATTTGTACCTGACAGCCATCACCTTCTGATAGATTTTCGATACCAACCTCTTAGGCTGTGTGATGTCCAGGATATAATGCGCATGCGATAGTATAGCGTTCACCAGCTGTTTCAATGTACCATATGAATAAACATATTTGCAGAAAATCTAGTCCAATATGTGCGGGTACAGTGTGAATATGGATTACATACAATGGGCAGATGCCGCCACTGGCAGGTAAGATTTGCATGGAAGAAACAGCAGAATCAGAACAACACATGAGACCTGCAAGAAACGGACCCTTGCGATAGAAAAATGCAGCGATAGGGTCCAGACAAGACGGTAAATGCAATGTCCACCCAAGGACGTATCGCGTTATCGAACCGAACCGAACTTCCATGTAGGATGAGTATATTCCAGGAATCCGTGCGATAGTAGTTTGCCTTGTAGGCACGCAGTTAACTCATCGCTCGGTCACCCACTTCCACGCGGTGCAATTCAGAATCTCCTTGTTGTGTTTGGATGAGTACATATCGACCGTGGTGGTTATGCTCGTCGGGACATGGGCAGGCGTGGCAGAAGTACTGTCACATAGAACTGACGGTGTGGCGAGCATTATGGCCACTTCTAGCTTGTTCCCAGATTCATCAGAGGGCGCTGCGGAACAATATTCGATGATATGTACACCCGCAAGCGATGAATGAGACGGAGGAGTAGCGTTGGACGTCGCCGAAGTGTCGTCTTAGGGATAGCGTCTAGGCTTAATCGCCTATAAGTTAAGCTCGTCGTATTGGAGATCTTGACCGTGTTTCAGGGGAAGGAAATGCAGTCACTTGTGCGCAGCATTCCCGAGCGTCGGGGGGAGATGTACAGGACGTGTTGATAGCATCTCGGGTGGTATCTGCGCTGGCAAGTTTAGTCATCTACTGCAGAGGACACACCCTTACAGTCAGTCGTGCAACCACGCGACGATGAACAGGAGGCGTACATGGTCTGCGCAATATTCTCTTCAAGTGGTCTGTTTGCGGCATCTCTCCCGGACTACTGAGGACAACCTCGGTCAGCGTCAAGCTTTCGCGCTTGGTATTCCCACACACGCACGGCTCCAACCAAACCCCGATCACGAATGACCGCCAACCTCACCTCCCGTTACTCACATTCAGCATTATTGCCGGTCTCGCATAGATGCGTCGAGATACACTGGAAATACAGAGAATAGCCTGCTGTATGCGCTGTAGGCCAGCGCGAGAAATACATACGGCAGAAAATTTTGAGAACCATTGTGGCGCCGGGGATATAGGTTGATGGAAAAATCGTGGACGTGCATTATTTGGGAGACGAAGACATAGCGAGACATCAGGCTGTTCGGCCGGTCAATAAGCACAGAAGAGACCAAGCCAAGTGACGGACACACAATGACATGACAACCCTCGTGGCAACTGCCCAGAAGTCTTAAACGCTCCCAACCAACATGTTAAATGGGTATCCAAAGCCGCGATACGCGGCCCATCCGGTCGCAGATGTTGACCTCCCGACCAGAAACGCCTTGTTTGCGTGCTGAACAAACGAGTGAATCCCGGGCCGTCCCCGATATGTAGATGAACATACGTACCTCACGTCAAAGTGGTGTCGTTAACACCACGCATTAGGTCGCCAAAGCGCGCGATCGCCATAAAGAAAGCATACACAGCGCATCAGCGTGGACGCGTCGAGAACGCTGCTGGTAAATGCAGGCGGACCACAAGGAAATACATAAGCTGTTTTTACCCGCGACCGAAAGGCAACGTTGTCGTCTTGCGGATTGTTTGCGGGTGACTTGGAGGACTGCATGGAGCAGCGAAACGGCTCGGAAGACGCTCGGCTAGCGCTAGTTCGGGTGTGGGTGATATGCAGTAGTTATATGAACTGAGCACGGACGAGGACTCCAGTAAAGCAACGCGGATATGCTCTGGTTGGTGCGAGCAGAGGAGCTGCCCGAGGTCGAGGCCGGGACGCGGCAAACTAATAAAAGTGGGATATTACGTCAGCATATCGTGGCGGCTGATATCTGTGCGGGCACGTGACTAATCCGCCTCTCGGGGAGCTCCTTGCATGTACTTTGTCTGTCCCACTAATGCGCCGCGGTCACAAATGAAATCTCTCGCAGCCGTCCTCATTTGCAATCGCCTCAAAATCTCAAACGTAGCAAGGACTTCTGTTCACGGCTCTCCAGGCCCCAGCTACTTGGCCTTTGGTCTGCTTGATTAACGACGCGTATAGCCAGCGCGCGCAACAGGATCCCGCTCCCCGCAGGGGGACATGCGAAACGAAGGGTTTTGATGAAGGCACGAAGTAAAAGACGCTAGGTGGTGCGCGGTCATATACTGACATGTGCGGCGTTCATGACCTTGACACTGTTGCTTATAGACGGTATGACAACGACTCTACTTCTGCAGCTCGTTCAAGCATGCCCCCGAGATACTGACTCCAATTATCTTTCAGCCCTCCCTTGCTTCCAGTGTGTCGCCATGCGACTCCTAGGATAATATGCCCGTTGAACTAGCACATTCTGAATCTTATCGGATAGGTCTGGATACGTTTTATATCACATATTTCGTCGGGTATCGACGGCCTAGTCTAAGGCGAAGTGCAGGTGTAAAAAATACATGGCACGTGAGCTACTCGTCCACTCGAGGTTTGAGCCCAGCTTCTCCGCGCGAAACCATCATGCTCATAGCGCTGGCTCCCGCTATCGATTTTACAGCGCCCGTGGCTCTGGCTTGCTTCACGTTGCCATCCCTGTTCTACTGGCTCGCTTCCTATCCTCGCTCATTCACTATGTTCTTTTTTCGTCGTCTACCTTCCGCTCCATACGAAATCTATCCATCCAGTCTCGACATCCTTTACCTCGGCCGCGCCCTCTGGTACCCCGAGCCACATGTCACGGGCGAGCTACAGATCGGCGATGTGGGCTTCATTCGTCGCGGTGCATTCGTCAGACTATTCAACCTCGACACCTCCGCGCCCGAGAAGAAGGTCACATTTAAGTGGCGCAAACCCTTCAAAAACCTAGAACCCTTGCCTGCGGACATGCTGGAGATCGACTCGAGAAGCAGCCCGCTTGTTCCCAAACATTATTGCAGCCATGGAGTCGAGGCCAGGGAGGTACATACCTCGGCAGATGCGTGAGTGCTTTACCTCATCTAGTAAAAATCTTCTGACAGTGCGCAGAACGGCTGGTGTAGGCGCGTCTGCGGGTGTCAGCGTGGAGTACGCATGCAAGGCGGCGCAAGGCGCGGTGCTGGTACTGCAGAACGAGGCATACGAGGAGACGCTATTTGAGAACTATCTCCTCAAGACATTCGTCGTCCGGAATCACGACAAGTGGTACGGGTATGCCAAGGGCGATCTTAGCCAAGACGTCGAGCAGGAGGACATTGTCTTCGTCACTGGGTGGGTCAAGACCACAGCAGACTGGGCGGCAAGTGCCTTCAGCAACACCAGCACGAGGTTCGGTGCCTCGTTCAGAGCGCATATCGGCAGCTTTGCGGGGATCAATGCGGGCGGATCGCACACGAGGACGGTGACGGGTCCAAAGATGGAGCGCCGAGGCAAGAGCCACTTGGTGAAGACATCGGACAGCGTGGGGACGGACACGAACAGGGACCAGTCAGTGTTCGTGAAGCGGCTTATGGTGCGAAAGCGGCCGGGGCTTCCGCGGAAGATCGTTGCGGGTGCTGGATATCACCAGTTTTCGGATCCAGAGGACGGGAGAAGCGGTTCGGGAGGAGAGAGAACTATGGCTCGGGAGGAAGATATGGACGAAGAGAATATAATAGAACTCGAGGACGAGGTGTGTGACCGGCGACGACAACTTGCGGGGAACACCAGCTGACGAGATAACAGAGCCAGATTGTTGATCCGCTGGACATCCTTCTCGACTACATCCTTGAAGTAAGTCAGCTCACACTGAGCGCCGTGAATCACGCTAACCATCGTACATGTGACGATAGACGTCTAGTGTCGAGACTGCAATTGCAAGTGATGACGACGTGCAGAGCATCGTCGTACGTGCTGTGTGCAATGTGTGACATAAATGCGAAAACTCATATACGCTCAGGGTAGGAAGCAGGTGGTGGATTTTGCGAGCTACCTTCGCCAAGTACAACCTCCGGTGAACATCGATGGAACTCGTGAGTCTCCCTCGTCGACTGGCGATAGCTGTATCTGAATGCCGCGATATTCTGCGCAGTCGGCTCGCTGTGCATGGAAGACGTGATATGCAATGAGCGATCTCGCGCCGTTGCACGTCGTACGATCACCAGGTCAGACCTGGCGAAATGGCCATACATCGCCACCAACGATGCTGGTCTGTTGGATGACGGGCATGCCTTCATCGGCACCACGGAAGCGAAGGCTCGTTCCGTGAAGCTGAAGCATCTTGTCTTCGCCGGTTCTCATTACCCATCCAAATATTTGCGTCGCTATACCCTATCTGTGGATGGCAAGCTGCTTGCGGGATCTTTCAACGCTAGCGATATCCTCGTATGGCGACTCTCCGATGGTCTCTTGGTCCAACGCCTACAACATCGGGGCCATACGGATAATGTTAGATCCCTATCGTTTTCTCCCAATAACCAGACCCTTGTCTCGGGATCCAACGACAAGAACGCAATTGTCTGGGACGTTCGAAGTGGTCATGTGCTTCTGCGTCTGGAAGGACACAGCGGGCGAGTGACCATAGTTACATATGCTCCTCATGGCGCACTCATCGTCACTGCTTCTGAAGAAGATAATTCCATGAAGATTTGGGACGCTTCCACTGGGGCTTGCATGCGGTCCATCCATACTGGCTCTACTGTATACAAGCTCGCCTTTTCCCCGGATAGCCTGCATTTCTATGCTGAAGTGGGCCTCTCTCTCCTCATCTATGATGTCCGAACATGTACACCTATTGCGGCACTACAGAGCGGCTTGGGGGTTGCCAGTGGAAGCTCCTGGTCAGTGTCGCATCAAGGAGATCACATTGTTGCTCCATCGGATGGTCAAGTGAAGGTCTGGAGTGCAGTAACTGGCGAAGAGATTCTTACGATCAACCACCCGCTAAAGCAAGCTGGGCTTTCAGCACCTGTGGCCTTCTCTCCAGATGGTGCTACAGTACTGGCGGCCTGTGGCATGGACGAGACCGCTGTCACCTACGACTTGCGGACGGGCCAGCTACGTCACATCTTCAAGCTATCAAATCAGGCACACTGCATGGCATACTCTTCAGATGGAGACTATGTTGTCTTCAGTGATTATAGCAGTAAGCTAAAAATATTTGATGCCAACTCTGGATTGTTCCTTGCAAAGTTTGAGGCTGATGTGGGCCTCCATGATATCCAATTTGTACCTGACAGCTGCTGTCTTTTGATGAATTTTCATCATAGACCTCCTAGGCTGTGTAATATCCTTGATCTAATGCGCATGCGATAGCACACTATTTTGTGCCTTACTGAATGTACCATTAGTGCACATATGTATGGAGAATCTCACTAGTACAACACAATATGCACAGCATGCATGGGCACGCAGTATGGGTGAAAAATATGTTTGACAAGAAGGTGCTGCTGAGTATACTTTGCATCAAAGGACAGAAAGCAGAATTAGAAGATATGCAAGATCTGCGAGAAGTAAATCCTTGTAACATATGTGTATGTGTGTGCGTGTATGTGTGACCAAGACTATACTGGCTGGCTGGTGCAATGACTGTCCATAACAAACTCTGCAGGTTGTGCACCGTAACATATCACATGACAGAGGGGGTGCAATTACTCTTACATGAGCTAGTGTGGTCAGCCAGTTTATAGTAGACAAGCATATAGCTCATTGACAGTAGTCACACTTTGTGCTTTGCTAATCGCAAGAGCGTGTACAGACAAATATGCAGGTTTAGACCAAAGCTTGAGAGCATATGACCTGACAGTGATAGGTGTGATAATGACAAGAGGGGTTATAAGAGAGTAATGATAGCATGGTCTTGGCACATTGGAACAAGACATACTGAGCAAAGTCAGGGCCATGCAAGCCTGCAGTCTGTCAGAAGGGAGCTATACACAGCAGAGACATGATATAATGTACCTGTCGTAGGCGTAGCCCCGGCCTCCTATTATTTTTCCATTTTCTCCGATTTTCTACAATTTATTTCACATTTATACGACCCTCCAAATGTTGTCGGCGCATTGGCACCAGTTTACAAGTCCTAGCTGCATGCCAACACCTCGGGATCGCATCACTGACAGGCACGCATCAGCGCATCAGACGTGCCTGCATTGCCGCCGCTTCGTCTCCGCATTACACTTTCTCGGTAACTATCACAACTCCTATACTCACCTTACTGATAGACTTGAAGGGTAGGACTTGAAGTCGAGGGGTGTAAGTAGAGAGAGATGCAGATACTAAGAATCAACGAAGTTGTTGAGTCTGAGGTCTTAAGCCTCAGACGACGCTCCTTATATACAAGTAATCTAAGACCCCTGACACTACGTAGGACCTATGGTACTCTACATTACTAAGTGCTCATGTGACTACTCGTGACTCGTTACTAATACACTACCATTATGTTTAGTAATACGAGGGATAATGACCGTTGGAGTATCTCCATTAGGCTAAGCTATCCACCAGGTGACATCATTCATGATGTCATGACATGTGACTGGTCTAGAACGAGTTCTGGACTTGTGGTTATCTTATCTACTGATCCCATCATATCTATATGATGATCTAGGTCTCGTGATATGCAT
>NW_006767629.1:599673-608301 GCF_000300595.1 Phanerochaete carnosa HHB-10118-sp
CTCACCTTACTGATAGACTTGAAGGGTAGGACTTGAAGTCGAGGGGTGTAAGTAGAGAGAGATGCAGATACTAAGAATCAACGAAGTTGTTGAGTCTGAGGTCTTAAGCCTCAGACGACGCTCCTTATATACAAGTAATCTAAGACCCCTGACACTACGTAGGACCTATGGTACTCTACATTACTAAGTGCTCATGTGACTACTCGTGACTCGTTACTAATACACTACCATTATGTTTAGTAATACGAGGGATAATGACCGTTGGAGTATCTCCATTAGGCTAAGCTATCCACCAGGTGACATCATTCATGATGTCATGACATGTGACTGGTCTAGAACGAGTTCTGGACTTGTGGTTATCTTATCTACTGATCCCATCATATCTATATGATGATCTAGGTCTCGTGATATGCATGTGACCGTGTAAGTCACGTGATCGTGTTTAGCGCTATGACGAGCGCTAAGAATATAATAGGCGCTTGTATGGGGTGAATTTGTGACAGTACCCCCGCCTTAAGACTCGAGCTCCGTGGAGAGGAGTTATTTGCCCGTTGAACCAAATCCTTTGTTTCCTCTAGTGGTTTCATCAATAAAACCCACTACTTCAATATCGACCTGGGCTATCCGTTCGACTATTAACTGTGCAATATGGTCATTTGATTTTACTTCAAAGGCGATGTCGCTGTTGTTTACGAGTAAAACTCGTATCTCGCCAGTGTAATCTCTATCAATAACGCCCGCTGCTATGTCTAGTCCTTTAACTGAAAGGCCACTTCATGGTGCGATACGTCCATATGTGCCTACTGGTAGTTGTAATTGTACTCCAGTTGGTATGAGTTGACGTTGACGTGGTTGTATTGTGGCATTGTTCAGGGCATACAGGTCTAAGCCTGCAGCTTCTTCTGAACCTCGAGTTGGCAATTTTGCCCCTGGTTGTAGTTTGACAAGCAGAGTGGAGTCTCTTTGATAGACTGCCATTTCCTGAATAGACTGCGTGTCCATTATTTGTGCTTCATACGGGTCGTTCCAATAGGAACTGACTACTCGTTTAGCATGTTTCAGGTGTTCTGCTGGTTCCCATGTGGCGTCTTGTTCACTTTTACCCTTCCATTTCACCAAAAAGTACGTTTTACGATTACGAATACAATGTTGGAGTATTTTCTCAACTTCGAATTCTTCGTGACCGCCTTTTATAATTGGTGCTGGAGCCGATTTCTTTTGTCCTGGCATGGGTTCAGTGTAGGTGACTAATTTGCTTGCGTGGAAAACCGGATGAATTGCCCTGTATTGACTAGGCATTTTCAATTTAAACGTCACAGGCGTAATCCGTTCTATGATTTCAAACGGTCCCGCATAGCGTGGAGTTAACGCGCGTTGTGTAGTCCGGTAATCTTGCATGTCAAGCATAGCTTTATCGCCAACTTTAAATGGTACGACTTGTTTTTGTAGGTCGTAATACCACTTCATTCGTTCAGCAGCTAGTTGAAGCGCAGCTTTGGCTTGCTCTTGCGTCTCATGTCTTTTCTGCAATATGTCATTCAGGTCTTCATTTCCTGAATTTTTGACTAGTGTTGGTCCCATCCTTGGGTGTCGTCCATACTCTAGATAGAAGGGCGAATGTTTCGTTCCTTCGTGTGCTAGGTTATTGTATGCGAACTCTGCTGTGCTTAGCAACTGTGACCAGTTGTCTAAGTTGAAGTCCACATAACATCTCAGATATTGTTCCAGAGATTGATTTACTCTTTTGGTTTGACCATCCGTTTGAGGATGATACGCAGTAGACATTGATGATTTGATTCCAAGTCTTTTGCACCATTCACGGAATAGTTCCACGGCAAACTGAGTTCCTCTATCAGATATGATTTGCAGAGGTAGACCGTGTAACGGGTAAACCCTGTCATATAAGACTTCTGCTAAATCCTTTGCTGAGAACTCATTCGTGATTGCATAAAAGTGTGCTCTCTTGGTTAATCTGTCTACCACAACGCATATCACATTGTAACCTTCCGACTCTGGTAACTGAGTGATTAGATTGACTGTGATTATTTCCCAAGGTCCCGCTGGTATGGGGTTCAGTTGTAATGGACCGAAAGGTTGTTGTGGACGGTTCTTCATTTGTTGACATGTCTCACAACCTGACACATAATTTTTACAGAATATAGACATGCTTGGCCACCAATAGTTTCGCGACACAAGTTCGTATGTCTTCCATCGACCAGGATATCCTGCCGATATATGATCGTGATGCATTTGGACTATTTGTCTTCTTAGACTTTCGTCTTTAGACTTTGGGATGTAGATTTTTCCTCAATGAAGGAGTAGTCCATTCTCGAAATTCCAATCTTGCAATTCTTTACCGAACTCTCTTGGTCCAGATTTCAGTAATTGCTTATAGTCTTTCGTCATTTCATCGTCTAACAGTGCTTCCTTGACCTTCCTAAGTATAGAATCATCGTCTATTAGGCCAGCATGAAGGTAATCTAGTGCACAAATCTGCATGAAGTTGGCGAAAACTTCTGGTTTAAGCAGAATTTTGTCCTCATTATCTAGATTTACCCCCTCCTCATGATCTGGTCTCCTGGACAGAGAGTCTTCGGCCTGCATTGTTTTGCCTGGTTTATGTTGTAGCTTATAGTTAAATCGCGTGAGATATAGAGCCCATCGCGCTTGTCGTCTTGTCAACTTTTGGGTGGTATGGAAGTATTGCAGATTTGCATGATCCGTCCAAATTTCGAATTGTTCCGGATGTCCTTCTAAATAGTGTCGATATTCCTCTAATGCTCTTATTATGGCTAATAGTTCCTTGTCGTAAATCTCATAGTTCCTTTCGTGAACACTGAGTGACTTAGAGTGGAATGCGACTGGATGCCAAAGCTTGTCTTCAGGGTCTAGTTGAGATAAGACTGACCCGATAGCGAAGTCGCTAGCATCGGTAGATAATTTGAAAGGATTTTTATCATCAGGAATTCTTAGAATTGGAGCTGAAGTAAACGCCATTTTTAATGTTTGAAAAGCTGTTTCTTGTGCTTCGCTCCAAACCCATGGTTGATCTTTCTTGGTAAGTTCCGTAAGTGGCTTGCTAATTTTTGCAAAGTCTTTGATAAACCTGCGATAAAAGTTCCCAAAACCCAGGAAAGCCTGTACTTGTTTGACTTTCTTTGGTTGTGGCCACTCGAGGACTCCAGATACTTTTTTAGAGTCCATCTTTACTGACTTGTGAGATATGATCATTCCAAGATAATCAATGGATTCGCGTTCAAAGAAGCATTTCTCTGCTTTAGCGAATAAATCATTCTCTTGTAGTCGTCGCAACATTTCTCGTACGAGACGTCGATGTTCGTCTTTATCATTCCCAAATATGAGAATGTTGTCGAGATATACCATGACTTTTCCTTGACGAATCAAATCGCCTAAGATATCATTCATCATGGATTGGAAAGTTGCTGGTGCATTGGAAAATCCGAAGTACATTACTGTGGCCTCAAAGAGTCCATGCTTTGTAATGAACGCTGTCTTCCATTCGTCTCCTTTTTTATTTGCACGTTATTATAACCCCATCTTAAGTCAATCTTCGTAAATATCGAAGCATTACTCAAGGCATCTATTAGGTCTGATATACGTGGAATAGGATAACGATTTCTGACTGTGACTGCATTCAGATTTCGATAATCCATTACTGGTCGCAACGATCCGTCGTGTTTCTTTACAAAGAAGAAAGGTGCTGCAATAGGACTTTTTGATGGTACTATGTATCCTTTACAGAGTTCCTCTTGGATCCAAATATCCAGAGAGCTTTGCTCATTGACGGACAAGGGATAGATTTTAGCCGGTTTAGGAAGGGGAGCATCCTTCACTAAATCAATTGCATGATCGTATTCTTTACGTTCCGGCATGCGCTCTGATTTGACCTTACTGAAGACGGTATCATAATCGTGTACCCAGTCTGGAACTTTAGATTTCCAGTCTTTTGTGTCTTCGTTGTCCAAATCTTCTTCAGATTCTCCGACAAATGGTTTGTCTAGGAGATTCGCGATAACTTCTGCTTGTGAACAGTCAACTGGTGATTCTAAATCAACCCAGTTTATATGTGGTACATCCGTGTCTGCAGCTCCTAAAATGTCCAGGTCTGCTTCCCACGGTGGTTCCGGTGTAGACTCGCTTATGTCGAGTTCGTGATCTCTTCGTTTTACTCTCTTGTTGGTACAAGTTTCAGGGCACCTGGTGAACTTCCATTGTCCTCTTTCCCAATCTATATCGGGATTATGAGAGACAAGATACGTGTAACCTATAATCACTTCTTTATCGCCAAGGTCGGTGACGTAAAAGTAGTGAGTGGTTCCATGGTCTTCTACAACCATGTAGGCTTTAACATAGTGTGTTATTTGCCCATTTGTATTAGGAGTTCTATCCGCATTTATTACTTTAAATGGGATTGCCAGCTTATTTAAGACCAGATGATTGGTTTCAACGAACCGTTTGTCGATGAAATTTGTTGTGGCCCCTGAATCTACTAGAGCATTGGTCTGCGTCTTTTTGCCATATACCCACAGTGCAATAGGAATTTTAAATGACCTTTTCTTGTTTTGAGCAGTATTAAATACACAAGAATCCTTTGCTACTGTACAAGCCTCCTGGGCTGGTTCAACATGGGTATCATTATCCTCTAACTCTAGAGCGCAGACTTCTAGAGCGCGTTTGGAAAATCCTCGTTGTTTTTGTAATATGACTGCCAGGGTCTTTTACTGGCGCCTAACCTTGCCTTGGTTTCATCGTCCAAGGTGACCTTCGATGAAGAAGCGACGGGTTCTTCGATTTCAACGATGCTCGCAGTAGTTGCCACTTCGGTTGATGGAGGTTCATCCACTGACAACTGGTTGAGGTCCGTCATAAGTTGCATCATGCGAACTTGCATTTGACGGTATCGGTCTTGGTTATGTCCCCGCCCTTGATTGGCTTGTCTATTACTCGCAGGCTGTGTACTCGGCTTTGGTGCCGTAGTCCCTGTAGTCTGCTGTGATCCTGTTTTCGCCGTGCGTTTTGGTGCTTTTTCTGGGTTTTTAAGCCAACAATCCGCAGTATTATGTGTTTTGGCCTTAGTTTTATTATCCTTGGCACAATGTTGACAGTATTTCTTAACTGTTTGCTGCGAATTCGCCTGTTGTTTGGCTTTCCCTTTAGCACGTTCAGCGGTATCCACCTCCATGGCATTAGGATCCGAGGTTTTCTTGCCTCCAAACACTGACTCTTTAATTTTATCTGCATGCAAAGCACGCCAGATATTAGCCATATGTTGGATATATTCGTCCCAAGTTGTTGGCAAGTTGTTATTGAGACGTCTTTCAATGGTAGCCTGCACTAATTCTTTGGGAAGTATCACTTCGATCTTCTCAATGTGCAAGCTATCTTGATAGTCCACTAGTCGAGCTAGTGTCTTGTATTGTTCCGCAAACTTGAGGAAGTCACTCTTGATAAGTGAAGTGTTCTTCCACATTGCGTCTATTTCATCCCTTGCACCAGCCTTTCGATCTTTTTGTCCGTAAATATTCGAGATATTTGTGACAAAATTTGCCCAAGTGCCTAGCCCTTTGTCTTCACGCATATTTTGGAAATAGTCGGCCAAGTAGTCCGATGCCAGAGCTCGAACTCTTGCTAAGGCCATCAATATTCTTTGATGATCCGTGACGACACCATTGGCTGCTGTGTACAGCGCAATTTGATCCAACCACTGATCCAACGTAATTTTACTCTCCGTTCCTTGGAAAAGTGGTGGTTCAGGCATTTTGACATTTCTCGTATTATTTCCGGTACTTTGTGGCAAATCCTTCAACTGTCTTTCTAGTGCTTGTATACGCACAAGATAATCCATGTTTTGTTTTGCTAAGGTATCGATAACCGTATTTATTCGATTAATGGTATCTATTGCCATAATATTTTCATCTTTTAGGCTGGTAAACTCGTTGTGCATGTTAGACAAGGTTTGATCTAACTGCATTCCTTCATAGTTTACATATTGTACTACCGAGTTTAGGGTTGAACGCATAGTATTTTGCGCTTGTGTGAACGTGTAATCGGCTAAGTTCCTCAGAACTCTGAAGCCGTCGCCTGTGCCTAACGTAGTGGTGGCCAGGTTTGCGTCATTTTGAATTAAAGCCCTTTGGAAATCGATTTCGTTTCCTGGGGCCATTGCCGATGGTAAGGACGGAATCCAGTGTCGTACTTCGGGTACATGAGAGGCCCGAGACGGTGCGCGAGAAGGTGCGCGAGACTGAACTGGAGTTGGGGTGTTGTGGAGAGACATTCTGGTTTATTTATTAGATACCAGTTAAGTTTTCAGGACTTAAGATAAACTCTCGATGTTGTTTTGTGTGCAAAGAACATTCGTCGTAATATTTTAACAAAGGAAAAAACTATTTATACACCATTGTACCAGACGAAATCATCTGTATCTTTACTGTAGGCTTTAAACCGCACCGGTATGGTGTAGTTCCCTTCTAACAGTGTTTTACAAATGTCATAAAAGTCCGTGCCTTCTGTGTGTACCTTTTTTAACCGCCTGCAAAGCCCGCTGATCCGCCTCCACTCCGTATTGCCCCATTCGACAATGTCGAGCTCTTTGTCTTCGACGACCTCCTTGATGTAGCTAAGCCCGTCTAAGAGCTTCAGCAAATCATGCACCTGCTCGGCAGCAAGTGACCCTTTCCCGGCCTTAGCGAGTTCCTCTGCATCAACCAAATGGTCGTGCGTTGCGAAGAACCGCTTATTTACGGCAACGAGAGTGGGGAGGAGTTCATCGCAACGGCGAAGAATCCCCTTCTTCATGAATTTGAGCTTTGTTAGGCTCGCTGAAGTCTCTTCGATCTCTTTAATCCATAGGAGGAAATTTTCCCCCTCGGACGCGAAGAGATCCGGGCATGAGCGTACTAGGTCATCATAAGCTCGACGCGTACCAATTTTCTTGGCTTCCGCGCGTCGTTGTTTGAGTAGATCATCAGCAGCTTGCTGACGTCGTTGGGCTTCTTTCTTCGCCTCGTCGAGTAACTCGAGGCAACGTTCGAATGCGAGCGGCTTGTGGGCGATGGGCTTGTTAGCGTACGGTTGGTACCGTTTTGCAGGTTTTCCGATGTTTTTGAATTTACGTTCGTTTTCGGGAGAAAGTTGAATACGTTCCAAAAGGGGAACGCCCAAAGACTCGTTCTTTGCGACGACGAAGTTCTTGCTGGTGTACTTGGGCATACTAGAAGAACCCCAAGTTAATCAAAACCATCGTCTTGGCAGCCCTCTGCCTATTCCCTTTGGGAACAGCTTTAGGACTCACCTGAGTTGGTGGACGAGGTTTCTTTTGATAACTTCTTTTGGCAGGTTGCCTGGGTTCTCTATAATCCGAGGGTTTCCCCGGAAAGATGCCGTAAGTATCGTACCAGAACTGCGCATTGGGTGACAACATCCTTATAGAGGTGAAAGGATCAGCACTTCTTTCAACTTAAGTGCTGAGTGAGTAAATAGAAAGGACATGAGTCTAGTCTCTTTGTGTCGACGTCAGGGTAGTTTCTCTCACTACCGCTGGTGTAGCCGCTGGTATGGAGCATGGAATCTCTCTACGGTTCCACCCATAGAGCAAAGAAGAAAACCTTCCTTTAGAAGGTTCTTTGGTCCAGAACACAGAAAAGTGTCCACATGACTTCCCCTGTCCACATGTCCAAAGACAAGTACTGGGTGAGCAACGTTTATTCGGGGGTGTTAGGCCCGCGTCCTCAGTCACATGTTTCCACGCGTGAGCGCTTCAACACTGCTGCTTACGTCTACGGCCCGACAATGTCCTTCCCGTGTGCCAGATGTCAGCACCTCAGAGCACATGTACTTCTGAGCGGGTCGAGACTATACGATTACCGTTCATAACAACGGTAACGTGTATGATCGAGTGAGTAGACGACTCCACCCAATCGTCTGTGTCTGGACAGACTCCAACACAGCCGGTCATCCTTGGAAGGGTGCCCCGGCCCGTCTGTACAAAGAGAAAAGAAACGTAAAGCATTGCTTTACGATCAAGCAGTAGACTCAACAAACTATCACAACTCCTATACTCACCTTACTGATAGACTTGAAGGGTAGGACTTGAAGTCGAGGGGTGTAAGTAGAGAGAGATGCAGATACTAAGAATCAACGAAGTTGTTGAGTCTGAGGTCTTAAGCCTCAGACGACGCTCCTTATATACAAGTAATCTAAGACCCCTGACACTACGTAGGACCTATGGTACTCTACATTACTAAGTGCTCATGTGACTACTCGTGACTCGTTACTAATACACTACCATTATGTTTAGTAATACGAGGGATAATGACCGTTGGAGTATCTCCATTAGGCTAAGCTATCCACCAGGTGACATCATTCATGATGTCATGACATGTGACTGGTCTAGAACGAGTTCTGGACTTGTGGTTATCTTATCTACTGATCCCATCATATCTATATGATGATCTAGGTCTCGTGATATGCATGTGACCGTGTAAGTCACGTGATCGTGTTTAGCGCTATGACGAGTGCTAAGAATATAATAGGCGCTTGTATGGGGCGAATTTGTGACAGTAACAGCTGCACTCCGATCTCCACTGAACCTTCTATCTCTGAGTC
>NW_006767629.1:608321-614376 GCF_000300595.1 Phanerochaete carnosa HHB-10118-sp
CACAACTCCTATACTCACCTTACTGATAGACTTGAAGGGTAGGACTTGAAGTCGAGGGGTGTAAGTAGAGAGAGATGCAGATACTAAGAATCAACGAAGTTGTTGAGTCTGAGGTCTTAAGCCTCAGACGACGCTCCTTATATACAAGTAATCTAAGACCCCTGACACTACGTAGGACCTATGGTACTCTACATTACTAAGTGCTCATGTGACTACTCGTGACTCGTTACTAATACACTACCATTATGTTTAGTAATACGAGGGATAATGACCGTTGGAGTATCTCCATTAGGCTAAGCTATCCACCAGGTGACATCATTCATGATGTCATGACATGTGACTGGTCTAGAACGAGTTCTGGACTTGTGGTTATCTTATCTACTGATCCCATCATATCTATATGATGATCTAGGTCTCGTGATATGCATGTGACCGTGTAAGTCACGTGATCGTGTTTAGCGCTATGACGAGTGCTAAGAATATAATAGGCGCTTGTATGGGGCGAATTTGTGACAGTAACAGCTGCACTCCGATCTCCACTGAACCTTCTATCTCTGAGTCTGATCAGCAATGGACATCTGATCTCCGTCGACCTGACAACATCAGACACCATGACACATCAGCCCCTATTTCTCCGCCGAATCCCCTAGATACTAGCAGATGCCATAGTTACAGTCGCTTAGGTAATGCTTGGTCTGTGTGCAACCTGAACAGTATATAAAGACCTCCTTTGTAGCCTCCATCTCAACCTCTTGGTTATTGGACTAGGTAAGCCTTCCTTTGTATCGTAGCACACTTACTAATAATTACTTGGTTATCAGGCTAGCTGAATACACACAATTCAGTTATAATGGTTACATGAGCTGTGAAGCACACTATATGACAAAGTTCCAGTTGACTTAGATCAACTATAAGCTGGCCAGAAGTAAAATCAAATCAAATAGAGCAGAATTTGCTAGCTAAAATAAAAAATGGAAACATCAGACACATTTACATCTAAACTAAAGCTTGTGCAGCTTGCATATCAGTTTCATTCTATATTACTTACCAATGTAGTGAATATAGCCTACAAACATAATGAGGTAGTATTTTCAGTTTGTATGCTGCACCATATATAGCCTTAATTCAGCCAGTATACTTTTAGCCAACATATCTGGCCAGTGTTTTTGGCTTGCACATATTTTTGGCCAGCATATGTACCTGGCCAGTGTAAGTGGTCCTTGGCTAGCATATGTATCTGGCTCGTGTAAGTGATTCTGGCCAGCACATGCTTCTGGCCAGCATATGTTTCTGGCCGGCACATGTTCCTGGCCAACACATGTTCCTGGCCGGCACATGCTCCTGGCCGGCACATGTTCCCAGCCAGCACATGCTTCTGGCCAGCATATGTTCCTGGCCAGCACATATTCCTGGCTAGCATGTCTCTCTGGCCAGTATTCATCTCTGGCCAGCCCATGTCTCAGGCTGGCATATATTTTTGACTAGCATACATCTTTAGCTAGTGTATATCTCTGGCCAGTGTGTGTTTCACGCCAACATATGTTTTTGGCTAATTATTTTTATTTAGTGTGCATTCTCAATTGATATTTATCTTTGCTTGATATGTGATTAAATCAGTGCACATCTTTAGCTAGTGTGTATCTGTAATCAATACATAGCTGCTACTATCAATACTGTCTGTTTCAAGTTTTACACATATAAAGCCAATACATTTTGACCACTAGTATAGTTATTTAAAAGACCAACACTAATACTACTTGTTCACAGACATGAAAGGTGCTGCAACATTAGTTAAAAGGCTGTTACTATTGCTACTGTTAGCTGCAATGACATTGTCAGATGTGAGTTTTTGGCAAGTTGCTTTGATAGCAAAAATCTGGCAACAAAAGCTTAGAACTAGCTGCTTTTGAGCAAGCAGTTAAATCCAGCATCTTAAATTGTATATATGGCTAGAAATTGCAAAGTGCATGGAAACCAAGCTAACACAGATTGTGCCAGTTTAGAGATCTGACTACAATTGAATTAGTATGTAGGCCAGATCAGTATAATTTAGTCTAAAATAGACAATAGCTTTTGTTACAAGCTGCAATGATATTTGGTGCATGTTTCATATAACATTTGTAAATCTGGCCAGATACCAGATGTTCCATATTTTATGGCTTTTTGCCATGTTTATTTGGACAAAATGTATGAAAACTGCTACTGAATGCATTGCTGAATAAGCCAGTACAATCATTGTGAGACTTCGCTTTGTGCTGCCTTCTTGTTAGATCCACGGCATCATTTCTCGTGCTGCATTGACATCAGTCCACAACAGTACCATCCACTTGGTTCCTTCAGTTGGACCGCAAAGAGGTCTGTATTGATACTCATTGCAAACAGTGAATATTTCTAACAGCAACCTGAATTGACATGGCTGTTATGCTCATTTTTGACAATGCTCACAGTATGATGCACCCCAATAGCACACCAATCTTTTGCAACCATCGCCCAATCAACATTTTCTTTATTGGTCCATTGTCCAGAGTACCACAGTACGACAACTTCGAGTGCAATGCACCCATCATACTCGAGCATGGCAAATGGCTGGAAAATCTGTGGCAAGTGACAGGGCCCTCACAAATGCTTGACTGCTATCTCATCATTGCCTCATACAGTAGAAAAGGACACTGCTGTGGTATTGTAGTCCAAGCGCCATGCAGAGACATTGAGAAATGGAGAAGTGCCTCCAAAGTGATTGGACAGCGGGCATGCTGGGCACACAGAACAGAGGTGTGGGTGGCTTTGGAGTGGCTATGAGTGCAAACAACACTAGACCGAGGAAGGGTATGTGTAGTAATTTGACTGGCTTGGCTTCAAACCAGCAAGTGGGCCAAGCCAAGCCTACACAAGCCAGGCCAAGCTAAGCCAAAGCGTGCCAGCCAAGCTAAGCCAGCAAGCCGCAGCTTTAGATAATAAACTTACTGTATTTAGTACCGCTGTTAGAGTAATTAGTGATAAATTCCTAAAATATTATATTGTGCTCTTCTCTACCCCATCTATCTTCTAATGTACATAAATTAATAGATTATTAATAAGACTGAGCTATACCACAAAGAAACATAGTAAGGGCATCGGCACTTGCTCTGCTTAACTAGCTGCCATGTAACATTGCGGACCCCTGTTCAAACAGCTTTGCAAGATTCTGCCACACATGGAAGGAGAGGCTTGTTCAAGCAGTGTCATAAAGAAAAGGTTAGGATAAAATAAGTAAGTAAAATAAAATGAGGCTTGGTATAAAGAAGATTCTAGGAAAATTTTAGAAGGTTACTTTTTAATAAAAGGGAATGGAGTTTGGTCTGAAGTTCTAAGCTAAAAAGCAAGAAAGGTATAGTATAGAGTATGAAATACTTAGATTTGGTTTTTCTAATCTTTTCTTTCCAGGGTTCACTGGGTCAGCCTTTTAACTGAGCTATCTTGGTGTTTGTGGAGGATTAATTCAAAGACAACCTACTAATTTGCTTGAGTATTCTAAAGCCTTACTTGTCTGTTTTTTTACAAGGGGCTTTAAGGAATCTTTAGAAGATGGGCTGTAAGAAGGTTTGGTTAGTAGCTTAAGAACTAGCTATTTGAGTTAGTATAATAGAGTTTTCAAATAAGTTAGTAAAATAGAGTTTTTAGATAAGTAAGATAAGAGAGTAACAAAGACAAGTTAATGTCTTAGTTAACTTAGTAAGCTTTGGCTAGTAAGGACAATTCAATGTTCTTAGAGGATTTATATAACTTGAAGCAGTCTGAAGTTTCCAATTTAGAGTTGAAGATCAAAAATAGATTTAATCTCTTTACTGCTAGTCTAATTACTGTAAGCTTTACAGGAGACATACCACAGTTTCAAATAATAACGCCACTAGCTCACGCAGTCTAGAGCTAGTCAAATAGTGAACTCATGTACTATACCAAGAGCGTTTCCCTTCAGGTTATTTGAAAGTTAGAGGCTCTACTGTGCTTAAGGAATTTTCTAGGCTTTAAAAAAAGGAGTCTATTCTGTGAGAGCTAAAGAGCTCAGAGGATTAACTGCAAGTTTGCTGCTAGCTAAATCCTTGAGAGAGTGTGTGGTGCTTGATGGGTGTTGTTTTTGCTCTCAGAGAATCTCTTCTATTTATACCTTTCAGCCTGTTGTTCCTTAGCCAATAGCAAAACTGGCTCTTCTATTCTACTGTAATTACTAAGCTACTTCTACTTTTATTAATAAGCATTTGTCTGTATTAGTCAGCCTTCTGTCTGTTTTACTAATGTATTGGTAAGCTATTACTAATGTTTGTTCGAGTATTACTATATTTTGGTAATTCATAGCTGTTGAGCATAGATCTTTATTACTAAGCATAGTTTAAATTACTAAAAAGCTGAGTCATATTATTAGCAGTTGATTCACTTTTAGTAAGCTTAAGTGTTTATGCTTGCTTTGCAGCTCTTAATAAGCAGTCTCTTTTTGATTTGAATACTTAGCTTATTCCTTCAGTTTTCCTATACTTCTAGTTATGGCACATGACAGCAGGTGCATCTGCCTGCAAGGGCAGCACCTTTCAATTCAAGATGGCAGAGTGAATGCTAGAGGTCCCTAGCTGTCTGACGTCTGATACCCGCCTGACCACCATATTGAGGCACTGCGCAACGTGTGCACCAGCAAATGAGCCCTTATATAGGCATAAGATAATTTATCTGGGTGTGAGCACCGGAGAACACATATGGAACATTGTGCTGCACCTCCTGCGACTCGCCAGCACCTCTGACACCTCTAACTGTGTCAGATGTCTGCCACGTCATGTCAGCCTCTGCTGTTCACCACTCACGCATGCACCGTCTCTGGTGTCCGTACATTTTATTTGGCAGTGCGTGCTTCCTTTTGTATGAAGTTTGAGTTTCTGAGTGACTTTATTGATGTTTCACATCTGAATTATACCTCAGAGTATGTATTTAAATATTATAATATACAAAAAAACTCTTTACATGCTGTACATACTCTTATATCTACATGTGGCAGCTATGGAACTGTTGACAAGGTTAATCCACAGCACCTGCCTAATTAGATTTCAAGCCACAGCTCAAGCCAAAGCTGAGCACCTGAGCCTCACCGAAATCAGAACAACTTTGCTTGGCAAGTTCCCCTCTTTTTGCGGAGCTCCTCCACTTAAAATTCTTGTCTGCCACACGCTTGCTAATAACTATTGTAGTTATCTTCTCCATGCCTTGTAAAGTAGGTGCCCTACATATACCCTGGGGGACATGTTCTAAGTCCCTGTGCTAACTGCCCCGAGTGCTGCAATAACATCTGCGCCGCCATCCCTCCATCAATCGCATGATCCTGCCCATTCCCTGTCTTCCGCCCGCATCTACAGCCATCTATCATGCCTCCTTGCTGTCTGATACAATGCTGACAACTGTCCCAGGCCGCCTCCCACCTATCTTCCCCAGTTCTTACTCATTTTTGTTCATTCTTTCACTACTGTATACTACTAATGAATTCAATTCTATTGCTTCAGCTCAATATGCAAATGGTGTGCGGGCGGGATAAAATGGTGGCAACAAGAGGCGGGAGAGCACTTGCCAAGCCAATTTGCAGCAATGCTGATGGGGCACGCTCATGCCAAACAGACGAGTGCCTCGGCTCCGCCCATCGGCTGTGTGATCTCGCCCAGCCCTCTGCCTCCCTCCAGTGTCCTCAGCCATCAGATGTGTCTGTTTGCTGTCTGAGATGGTGCTGACTACTGTCTGAGACCGTCCCGGCTCCTTCCTCCAGTTTCTGGCTGTTTCATTTCATTTTTTCACAGCTGTATAGTACTGATTACATATTCTGTACCTACTAGTAAACCAAACAAAGGCATTGTGGGTGGGCGACCTGGCAGCTGCAGTGGGAGAGCAGCCTGTCAAGCTAGTTGGCACCGCCGACGTGCATTCACACCAAATAGCCGAGCACCTCCGCTCCTTCTGCCAACCTGCATGATTGCGCTCTACCGCCCTTCCTCAGCTCACATGTGATTGTGCCCTCCTACTAGCATTTGCTGTTGACAGCCGTAGC
>NW_006767629.1:621367-761637 GCF_000300595.1 Phanerochaete carnosa HHB-10118-sp
TTTGGTTTACTAGTAGGTACAGAAATATGTAATCAGTACTATACAGCTGTGAAAAAATGAAATGAAACAGCCAGAAACTGGAGGAAGGAGCCGGGACGGTCTCAGACAGTAGTCAGCACCATCTCAGACAGCAAACAGACACATCTGATGGCTGAGGACACTGGAGGGAGGCAGAGGGCTGGGCGAGATCACACAGCCGATGGGCGGAGCCGAGGCACTCGTCTGTTTGGCATGAGCGTGCCCCATCAGCATTGCTGCAAATTGGCTTGGCAAGTGCTCTCCCGCCTCTTGTTGCCACCATTTTATCCCGCCCGCACACCATTTGCATATTGAGCTGAAGCAATAGAATTGAATTCATTAGTAGTATACAGTAGTGAAAGAATGAACAAAAATGAGTAAGAACTGGGGAAGATAGGTGGGAGGCGGCCTGGGACAGTTGTCAGCATTGTATCAGACAGCAAGGAGGCATGATAGATGGCTGTAGATGCGGGCGGAAGACAGGGAATGGGCAGGATCATGCGATTGATGGAGGGATGGCGGCGCAGATGTTATTGCAGCACTCGGGGCAGTTAGCACAGGGACTTAGAACATGTCCCCCAGGGTATATGTAGGGCACCTACTTTACAAGGCATGGAGAAGATAACTACAATAGTTATTAGCAAGCGTGTGGCAGACAAGAATTTTAAGTGGAGGAGCTCCGCAAAAAGAGGGGAACTTGCCAAGCAAAGTTGTTCTGATTTCGATGAGGCTCAGATGAAGCAGAGCCATTGGCTTATGGCTTGTGGCTTGGCTTGGGTTTTCACAAGCCTAAGCCTGGAGAAGCCAAGCCAAAGTCATTGGCTTCTGGGCCAAGCTGAGCCAGTCAAATTACTAGGTATGTGCTCCACCAAAATGCAAAATTGGAGAATTCTTTGCAGTCCAAGCCTGTGGTCAGACAGAAGGTGATGGTCTGATCTCAAAGCTGAACAGAACTCTATTAACATTGTACCAGTGGCATCAAGTCATAGTAAGTACAAGTCTTGAGTTGAAAAAGCTTGAAACCTCTGTACATCCAACTATATTGACACATCAGCCCTTTGCCCACGAATGCCATTCTGTGAGCCAATCAGTGAGAATGCATTAGCCTATCAACATTGACCAAGCTTACATGCATGAGACACTCAAGTGACCTGTGCATCCATCCCTTGCTCTAAGAGCACACAGTCAATCCATTGCTCTGGTACTTGGTCCTGTCGTGATTTAACAAGTACATGTCAACTGTAACAATTGTGATTATCAAGACATGGATGATGAGCCAACATGGCCGAAGCATTGTCGTGCAGAACGGGCAGTGTACTGAGCAGCATAGCCAGGTGCTGCCTGTTTCTCAGCATGCTGATCCATCAGCAGGCGCCGCAGAGCAGTAGCCAGTGCTTTATGCTCATGAGCAATGAAGGCAGCAGAGTAACATCACTGGTCTTTGCTAGGGCAGAGTTTGGAGGTCGCATCCAGATACAACTGCCCAAGAGTCATCGAATGTCGACATAGAGTGCGTGAGTTGCATTTCAGGCAATGTCTGTACCGGTGAACATGAGTGTCTTCTGTCCAGATCGGAAGCATATGGTTAGCATTGTGCAGTGGCAATATGAGGGCAGAAAGTCCGTACATAGTCTGCATAATCATCTTTTGTTCAGGCAGCTTGTTTATGTCATCCATGCACTCAGGCCATCAAGAACAGCCTGGATCAGCACCGGGCCTTTGTATCCTATCACAGTTGACCATGGACAAAAATAAAAACTTGCAGCATAGTGCAGAAACTCACTGAGTGTGATTGACAACTAGTGAGGATATGTGCACAAACGTGAGATTCTATTCACTGTTGTGCACATTGTCACACTTAAATGTGATGAGGTGCATATTGGCACACAACTGTGTGCAAAAGTGCATGTACGTGCACTTTTTCCTGCATAAAACTTGCCATCGCTCATGCAAAACCTGCCATGCCAGCAAAACTCACCATTGCTCATGCTAAACTCGCTAGGCATTTGTAGCGGTGCACATGCTAAACAGAAACTTGCATGAGCTAGGCAGAAGCTCACATAGGCTAGGCAGAAACTCATGTAAGCTAGGCAGAAACTCACATAGGCTAAGCAGAAACTCGTGTAAGCTAGGCAGAAACTCACATAGGCTAGGCAGAAACTCATGCATGCTGGACAAAAACTCACATTATCGTGGTGTAGAAGGGTGGCAAAAGACGGTAGGCAAGATGCACTTGAATAAGCGTGGAACTAGCCACTTAAAGACCACTGCACTTTATCTGAGTTAGGTGGATCAGATGTAAGATCAACTTCTGCCTCGGGCATTTGTTAAGGAAGAGAAGACCACTAGAATAGGTTGTGTAGGCAGGGGATAAGAGAAAACACATGATCACATAAGGGGTAGCCATCTCATATAAGACTGCTAGCACAGGAGAGGTATCTAAGAGGCAGCACTGAGTCGCTAATGCCTAGACAAAGATGGATGGTACAAAAGTAAGCACTAACACAGAAGATGTTACTTTAAAAGATAGACCTGATTGTCTACCTGCAACACCTTGAATAAACAGAAACAAACCTAAGGTATAAGCTGGCACCTATTTGCCAAGCCTTACTATCTCACACTGAAGAAAGTGCCTGATTGCACTTTCTACCTGGGCACACACAGACGAGACTCTTGCTCTCAAAGTTGCTTGTATTTTGGGGGTGAATTGGAGGTTCTTATATAGCTTTTGGAAGCCCCATCCTTTGGTCTACTTTGGCCTATTCTAGAGTATTCTATATTATTCTACACTATTCTTCTATATTCCTGCAGTTTCATGGAATCTTCTAAAAATACACAGTTGCCCTGATGATTTGCCCTGCTATCTGTAGCAGCTGCCCCAACAAATCTGATACATGTTTGGCCTATGCATAAAACATGTAACAAGTTTATTACCTGTTTCTAGTAGTCTCCAAATGTATCAGCCTGTTGTCGCATGTTCCAAGATGCTGTTGCCATGCATAAGATTGGCCAACACATAGAAACTGACCTGGTATGTATCATATTTTGTGTCAAACCATTTTGATGCACAATAGTGTACACTAGAAAGAAAACTCACATACTTTGGGTCACAAACTCACTCTTGGTTTAATTAAAAACTTGCTCCTCCTTCAATCGAAAACTAGTTCTTTGCTCAACCAAAAACTCGCTCCCACTTCAATCAGAAACCCGGTCTCAGTTTGATCAAAACTCTGTTTCTGGTGCCCTTTTTCACTTTAGAAGTTATTTAATACCTATTATAATGTAAACACCACAAGAAAATACTGTACTTTTACGACTATACTAGATCAAAGTGCCCAAAATGAGTTTTTCCGACAACTTGCCAAAATCACCATAAATTGAGAGAATATTATTGGTGGTGTCTGCGGAAAAGTGGTGTGACGTGTGACATCTGGTACGGTTGTAAAAGTACAGTATGAGGGTTAGTATATATGCTCCCAACATATTCTAATATCTATTCTAATACTTGCTCCAATGGTCTTGCAAGGGAAAAAGGAAGGGGAGCAAGTGGAACCTTACAATAGCTAAGTTCCCACGCTCTGGCACTTATTTCAATTCTAGAAGCACTATAACATCATAGGGGGTAGTTTTCAATAGGAGTTCCATTGAAAACTACCCCCTATGATGTCATTGAGTTTAGTAAGAGCCTGATGGGATCACTCACACTATGTAGGTCTCTGGCCCTTAGCCTGTCCGATTATCTGTCTGAGCCAGATTTTGATCATGGCACGGGAGTTTGCATTTAATGTTTACAGTAAGATCTGTCTGTACGAGTTTATGATCATGGCACACAAGTTTACAATCAGCTTGAGTGAGTTTAAGATTGTGGCACGCAAGTTTTTGATCAGTCTGAGGGAGACACACGAGTTTACAATCAGTCTGAGCAAGTTTAAAATCATGGTGCATAAATTATGATCAGTCTGAGCAAGATCAAAATCTGGCGTGTGAGTTTATGCTCAGTCTGAGTGAGTTTGAAATCATGGTACGCGAGTTTGTGGCTAGTTTTAGTGAGTCTGACAACATGGCATGCAAGTTCAGGGTCAGAGTGCACGAGATGAAGGCTTACCATTGCAAGTTTGCTTCAACATTGCAAGTTGGGTGAACGAGTTCAATGTGTGCAAGTTCAAGTTTTAGAGGGTGCCCTTCGGGACACTGATGTGAACGTACGTACACTTCAGTGCATACATTAGCGCTTATGCGAGTTCTAGTTTTTACATAGCTTCTCAGTTTTCATCTACTTACATTGCACTTTGGCTTACATGAGTGCATGGTCATGCACGCATGTAAACTTTGGTACGTATGGGAGCGCTCATGCAAGTTCCAGTTTTTACACAGCTGCCCAGTTTTGCCCACCATTGTTACGATTTCTGAATGTAATTTCTGTTGGAAGTAGCACTTTGGGAGTCAGTTCACTTTTTAATGCAAATCTGCCCCTTGCTCTACAACTTGCTATACTTAAGCCATTGACTTGGAATTTTGTCCACATATATCTCTATTATAGATCTACATGTAAAAAATCATTTGGTCACAATTGGATCAGCTTTGACTCTTCAGCACTGTGCTTTATGCTTGAGCTGGGGACTTAGACAAATTTCATGAATAGACCACTTTCAAAAGGCACAACATCTAGATGATTGTTATACCATCAGATAGATCACAGTGCAAGGGTCCATAATATGTAAAAATATGTGCCAAAATAATTGTTTCAAGAGGTGATTTAGAAGGAACAAAGTGCGAGAAAACGCCTGAATAAGCGCCCTGTAAGCGCCACAGTATGTTCTGCTCTCTTCATCACTTCTATTCTTCCTCACATATTTCTGTTCATCCATACTATGTAGCATAGGATCTGCTATATACATACTAACTGTGTACTTAGTATGAGAATGGTTCAAGACCATGGATCAGTGATAAAGTGCTGACTACTGGCTTTAAAGCTTAGTGCACAGTGTTGCACAATGCATTGTGAACTTTACAGGGGCTATAATCATTTGATATTTTATAAACCCATTAGCCATACCATCTGGCACTACTATAAATATATATATAATTGAAAAAGTTTATTTGGAATTATTAAAAATGTTCTATACATCTATTGCTCTTACTCCTCTCTACAGATCAATACTTGTCCATAATTCACAAAGATATTATAGGAGCCTTTTTTACTATGCCCTGCAAGTATTAGGCTACTATATTGTGGATATTCAGACATATGAGCTCATAATTAAGCATATGGTCATGATCTTGTGCATAAAGCTTAATCCTTCGAGCTACCACACTTAATGGCTATTCTACTCCGTTCTGCTATTTCAGAACACTAATATATATCTTATATAAACATATAGTCATACTATCTGCCATAATATTACTTCATCTTGGCCTGCAAAACTGAAAATCATTGAAATCAAAAAGATCCCCTAGCCAGGATTGAACCTCCAACCTCTACCCAATAAGGCAACTGCTCTTTGAAAATGCGCAATTTGCCACCTCAGACCCAACTGAAAAGGGTAAATACACCTCATACACTTCTTTCACCTTAACCACCATCATCTCTGCTCACAACATGCTTCACAAGTGTAACTTCTCCAAGTCTTCATGGAGATTTGGCTTGCCCCTGATCTTCTACCTTGCTTGCTACCTTTTGGTAGCTTCTACTGGCACTTTCTTAGACAAAATCACCTTATAAACCTTTGATATAAATCTTGAGCCCAACTTCTGGAATGGAATGATTGGAGGCACCATTTATAAAAGGCCTACCCTGTCTTGCTCAGACAGACTGAACAAGCAGAGCAACCCAGTTAAGATTGAGTGGAGCCTAGGTCATAAATGCCTCCAGCCACTTTGTGGCATGGTTACAGGGGCCATCTCCAAAAGCCCTGTTCTGTCTTCTGGCTCAGACAGACTAGACCAAAAGAGCTTCCCAGTTGAGAATGAGTGGAGCCTGGAATATAACTGCTTCTAGCCACTTTGTGGCATGGCCACAGGGGCCATCTCCAAATGCCCTGTCCTGTCTTCATGCTCAGACAGATTAAAAGAGAAGAGCATCCCAGTCCAATATGAGTTGAGTTTGGGTGAACAAAGCTTCCAGCCACCTTGTGGCATGGCTTCAGAGGCCATCTCTTCAAATTCTGGCTTGATTACAGGCACCAGATATAATCTAATAAGTCTCGCACTGTCTGACCAAGCAGACAGTTTAGAAACTAGTAAACTTGTAATACTGTATATAGTTCCAAGTCTCATATAAATAGTAAGCTATTATAATATATAAGTTATTATTATTTATATTGCAGCATAAAAGAAATGAAGAAATTGTACCCGCCAAGCATATATGCTATGGTCCACATAACCCTAGTTGCACTTCGGCTCACGTGAGCACATGGCCATGCACGCACATGCATTTTTGTGCATTCATGTGCATCCTCATACACTCTCATGCACTGTGTTGCATGCATGTGCACCCTCATACACTCTCATGCACTGTGTTGCATGCATGTGCACCTCTCCTCGGTGTCTCAGATTGAAAACAAGTTTCCTCGTGTTTCAAGTTTGTGATGTGTGTATTTTTGTCCATCTCCAACCTTTATAGTATCCTTACTTGCACATACCCACAATGCCAGTCATATACTAAAATAAAATCCCTTGCACATCTGCGTGCTAGCTCCAGTTTTATCAGCTGACATGCCCAACAAGTATCTGAATCCATCATGCATGGCTTATCCAGTTGCAGATGTTCACCTTTCTGGCTGGAGACGTCTTGGATCGTGTGCTAAGCAAACGAGTGAATTATGCATCATCCCCCATATGCAGAGGGTCATACACACCTCACATTAGAGTGATGTTATCAACACCACGCAATAGGTCATCGAAGTGCATGATTGCCATAAGCTCAGCATGCGCAATGCATCAGCCCTGGCACAATGGAGCATGCTATTGGAAGAGCGGGGGCCTTAGCAGAGGGAGACGGAGCCCTGGGAGATGTAGAAGCCATTTATAACCTGTAACAAGCCAGTATTGTTGTGCTGGGGATTGTTTGGAGGGCAGTGAAGAGACACCAGTTAGACTCTTAGAACTGCTCTGGTCGATGTGAGCACAACATGACAACTAAAATGGAGTATCAGTTATTACGTCAGCATGTTGTTGATCCTCCGGTAGCCACGTGACTCCTCTCCTTCCCATTCTCGCTGTTATGCTACAGCCATAGATGCCCTAAAGCATGGTTTCCTGTCCTTTCTTTCCTGCATCCTCTGCTGTTGTCCTTGATCTTTCTCTTGTCTGGTCACATTGGGCTCGCAAGATCTGCCCACAGCTCTTTCACCAAATGTGCCTACTGTGCAAAGAGGACATAACCTACTTTGTCAAAATTCTGCAGTCACAGTTATCTGGCTGGCTTGCTCCACATGTTACACAGCTCATACTCAGATCTAGTGAACACCACGAACTCTCCTACTTTTGGCGATGTCTCCGCAGTCCTCTCAACGGGCTTCTGCCTAACATCAATTGACTAGAGTGCTGTGGACTTCAGGCTTATTTCCAAGCAAGCAGCGATCTGACTGCAATGTGGCCTCGATTACATGAATATCCAGGTTCACTACAGAGGTTATTGAGTATTAAATTTTCCGGATACAGATTCCATTCCTTCACCTCCCTTCTCCGACAGCTAGCCATTCTCAAGTGCCTTGAAGCCATCGAGGCAGACAACATATCATGAAGAGATCCCTGCGATATACGCCACCTTCCTCGATGCAAGTGGACATTTCATTCTATCAGGAGCGTCTACGTGAGAAACTGCACTGAATACTGGCCTTTTATCTGAATTTCTATTTCTTCTGGCCTTTTGATGTGGACTTGCATCGACACACCACGAGGGATACTGCGTGGATCTAGTCAGAAGGCGGCGCCGACGAGGTCTGGCGACTATGCATTAGCTTGTTCAGCTAGCCCAATAACCAAGATGTATTAGTGACTATACTAAAGTACAAACAAAGGCTTACCTAGCCCAATAACCAAGAGGTTGAGATGGGAGCTAGGTAGTGACAAAGGGGCTCCTTATATACTAGTCAGGCTGCGCGCGGACCAGGCGTTACATAAGCGACTGTGCTACGGCGGCTACTAATGTCTAGGGGACTTTGGCAGAGAAGCGAGGGCCGGCATATCATAGGATATGACGTTTGTCAGGCCGACGGAGATAGAATGTCCGTTGTTGATCGGACTCGGAGATAGACGGGGCCGGCATGTCATAACGTATGACATTGTCGGGCCAACAGAGATCGGATGTCTGGTGGAGATTGGAGTGCGGCTGTTTTACCGAGAAAGCGTGATGCGGTGACGAGGCAGCGGCGATACAGGCGTGTCTAATGCGCTGATGCGTGCCCGTCAGTAATGCGCTCTCAAGGTGTTTAGCGCGCGGCTAGGACTTGTAAACTGGCGCCAATGCGCCGACGACATTTGGAGGGCCATATAAACGTAGGATAAATCATAGAAAATCGGAATAAAATGGGAGGCTGGGGCTACGCCCATGACACCTTTGGGATGAGGCTGAGCTTGAAGGACAGTTTCTGTTGGATAAGGCGGAGAACTCGATGCTCTGCAGTGCCCAGATCATTAAGTCGCTCTGGGCTGTGCACTGTTCCGACACACTCAATGTCCATTGGCTTCATAAAGGCAAGTCTTACATATCTTGTGTTGTCCTACGCACGTTTAAACTGCATTTTCTAGGCGACTTTCGCATCTTGGGAGGTTCTGCCAGTATCGAGGTGAACATAGTCACACGATCCTCGTCTTCTAATCACCCATTGTCTCTTCATCAAGTAGTCGTGGCTGACTACAGGTCAGTTACACCTTGCGCCACTCAGCCATCGTAGAGAGAAATTGATTCCTCCATGTGTCAGCTCTGTCCTGACGTGTCTCTCGACATCGTGTACAGCAACAAAACCACTGCAGAGGAGTTTACCCAGGTGTCACACTAGATACGAAAGAATATGGCAAACGCTCGACTCACACTTCATCACCATATAGAGGGCAAGGAGCCAATGATAGACTTCATTGAACGGCTGAAGAAGTAGAGAGAAGGCACTCATGATTTTCCATCACTGCCAGCTCTGACCCCAGAGCGTTAATGCAAGGTACCCGACGTTTTCCATTCAGTCATATGGAAATCCAGCTCACCCATCAATCACAGCCTTCACGTCCTGAAAACCAACTGACAATGAACTAGATAAATCGCGATTTCAAATGTATCCAGAACACCGAGGCACTTAACACTTACAGATTTGTAGATAAATTTTGTTCATTCTGACAAGCTTAAACAATGATTTTCAAATGCTTGTTATTACCGCTGCATTTCAGAACCGCCAGCATCCTGGTCGCTGAGCCATCGCAGTCGTCCATCTATATGTTCGTAAACAGTGGATCTCAGATGAGCGGCTCGAGGCACCAGCCCCAAAGAGCAGAGCCGGAAGCGACAGAACTCATACACGCTGATGGCCAGGCTTTCGAACGGCCCTGATATATTGGTGGGGGGGCTCGACGGGATTTTTTTGGAATTCGTGTACGAAGATTGATGCCAAGAGACACCCCACCACTCGCATATAGGATATCAGCTGCGCAGCCACAAAGTGTCAGCGCAGTTCCTCGTGCCCTCGATATCGCCGAGTGTTGGCAGTGAAAATTGATGCAGACGAGTCCTGCCAGTGGTGCCAAGTTATATGACGAGGCTTCAAAGTGGGTGAATCGCATAGGTTGTCAAGTTCTGTGTGAGGCCAGTGGAAAGGGCAGATATCTAGGTGAGAAGACATCAGGGTTTGCTTCGGAAGAACGCGCTTGAGCAGTTGCTGGCTCGCACATCAGCACCTCATGAGCAAGAGAAAGCGCCATTGTAATTGAGCACTCAAGGAGCACTGAGTGGCGAGTGGTGAATGTGCAGCACGTATATCCTACAGATAGTGGTATCTTCGAGTCATCTGTAAAATCCCTGGAATAAAAAAGTGAAATTACCTTCAGCAGGTGTTTGCCATGTACTTACAATTATCAGAAGCGTGTCGGCAATGTGCCAGTGTGGCGCATTGTACATGACCATTCCCTCCAGCACCTGAATTTTTGCAAGCTGTTAGCTAGTTGTAGCAGCGACATGAAATAATTTATATATACATACTCGAGAAAACCATGTCCACTTTTACTCCTCATTCAGGTTGAGTAGACGTCGCATCTTGTGTATTGTATGGAGTCCGTCTCGCGGAAGAGCTTATCGCTCTAGCTTGTGGCCAACGTGAATGTTGATATCGACTCGCACGTCGAGACAGGAAATTGCAACGTCGATAAGCCTATTGCAGTGCAACGCGGTTTGCAGTAGGGTTGTGGGGTTTGACTCCTGCCAAGTCCTGCTTCGTCGAGACGCGAGTTGTCACGGATCACGTGATAGCACCGATGCCATCAGCCCTCGCGAGGGACTAACGTCGGTTCGCTTTTGCCAACATCACCCTCAGAGCCGCCTCGGAATCTCACACGAATCCCGTGCTCGCGTCGAATCCTCTCGAGTTGTATGAAAATATGGAAGAGCTCAGCAAAGACCCGGAGCTGACACCCGGCCTGGTGAAGCTCCTCAGCGAGAAACTCGCGGACACGCGCAAGGCGTTGGACGAAGCCAAACAAGTGCGGCTGGCTCCAGCGAGATGCTTCACAGTGCTGGCACTGATACGAAAGTTAGGAAATACAAGATTTGCGGGATGAAATGGTAGTGGAAGGACATGTGGGGTCGAGAGTGATTCTAACAAGCTGTCTCGTGAGCCGTAATCATTAAACACCACAGTCCTACAGGACGATGTCTTGCGGGAGCTCGAACGTATGCGTGATGACTTGGCCGATAAAAACGTGCAGTTAGAAGAACTCTCCGGGGTGAGTGTAACATAAACCTTCTCTTATACTCTGTTGTGTGCAACTCATCGCCTAGCTTCATAGGAGAATGAGAGAATGAGAAACGAGCTGGATGATCTGCGCACAAGAAATACTGACACTCCGTCGAATGATGAAGATGAAGATATCAAGCCGCCGGTGCGTGTGCTGACGCCTCGCCAGACTAATGAGTGACGTCATCGCTATGCACCAGGTCGAAGATGATATTCCGGAGCTACGTCAACAAACTCAAGAGCTACAAGGGCAGCTTTCGCAGTGTGACAAGGTTAACTATCTGTGTCTCGTGCGGCATCCCGTTCCTCAACCGTTATGTGTGTAGGAGCTCGAACTGCAAAACAGGCGAGATGGCGCCATTCGTCAGCGAGTTCAGCGCACTCGCAGTAGGTCCCCTGCTCACAAGCGGCGAAGGTCACGTTCACCATCTCCTGAGCCTCAACTCATCCTTTACAAGAACGGCGGGGCTGTACCACCTGCTAAAGTTAGGCCGAAGGCCAGTGATTATAGCAAGTCGATCAAAGAGTTGATTAATCGTGCAGTCCAGAAGCTCACCGTCAAGATTTACACCATCGACGCATTTCCTTCCGATGAGCTGAACAAAGAGTGGTCACGGGAGTGCTGGATCTCCACCTGCCGAGAGATGCGAAAGAAGTTCACGCCGCAAGAGGGTATTGTTCGGATTGTCAATGCTGTGCGTATACTCGCTCGTTTATTCTGACTGCTACTCAGCCTGCTTCTCCAGATGTCGAGGCGCCAATCCTCAATACGGTCGCATATGCGAGAAATAGTGCGCGACATGCTTCCGCTAACTTACGGCCTTGCCATAGATGCGCTCCACGAGGACATCGTTGCAGCGAATATGGCGCGAGTCGCTCGCCTACTGTCTGGCACGCCCAAACGTTTTGGATATAAGGTGTGCAGATAGCGTCGATATCATTGGCTTTATTGTCACTAACGTAGGGCGCAGGACTTTGATGCGGACAAACCAGAGGTCTATGCTGAAGTTCCGATGCTCATGCACGCGTTACAGAAGCGGCTCTTTTCCAATGAGCATGACATAGGCGCCGAATTTCACGCCGCTTTCGACCCTCTGCCCATCCCTACAATCGCATTTCTACTCACATGTGTGCGTTCTATCCTCACCCGCGTGATCATGCAGGCCAACTCTCGTGCAGGCAGAATGCAGCCTTGACTCCTGGGTGACGGGAAAGCCAGATCAGGCCCACCATTTTCGCACGGCCGAGTATCGCGCCAAGTACAGAAGCCATCTCCAGTGGCTGACAGAAGACTGGGAAGCTCTCGACCCCGACGCGGTGGAGCAGGTGCGACACGAGATGTACGAGCAGGTGTTGTAAGTGTTTTGGCTCCTTCTGCGACATGGTAACAGATTGCAGGTGCAGGCGATACGGCGGCATTACTATGGATTCTACGGAGACGAGAGCTAGAAACGCTTCGAATGAAACGCGCGAACGCATGCGTCGGGCGCTCGCTGCTCGGAAGTCTGCTGCGCAGCTCACTGACCGTTAGTAGCCAGGGTACCGTATAAAAATTATAGCGCTTGATGTTAGATTTCCTGGCTCAGGGCCCTCCCCCCTCCCTCTTCATATCGACGCGTGTTGAGGCCTGAGATGGCGATGCTCTGGCGGGGTATTGGACACGCTGTCCTACGACGTGTCATATTGGATGCGCAGTACGTAAAGGGGGCGAAGACCATGGTCCAAAAAATATATGTACGAGAAGTACGTCCCTATGGGACTCGTGTGGCGCGCAACGGTCCCCAGTCAGAATCACGCAACACTTAACATGAAAAATGGTCTGACACACAAATACGGCTTTGCAGAAATCACAGGCGCAACGGTCACAAGCTCACGTGAGAATAATATCGGCTAAGAAGTACGAGATAGGTCATATAGGTAAACACGACACTCACATTTTCCTTGTGTTGTGAACTTGAGCCCTTGGTGAATGGGACATCACCTCACCTTTTGTCTCCTGAGCATCCGGGATGTGTGTGCTGAGTCCATTTAGACTGCTGCGCAGCACGGCGAAATATCTCATAAATTTTATATTATATTATATTATATTCATTCCATGCCTCTCTCCTTAAGCCCTACTGCTCATGGCTGTGTTTGTTTGCTCAAAATTGAGGTACCCAAAGCTGTTACTGTACATACAATCTATAATTCCGGTTACTCATTTTTGTCCTCTGAGCTACACAATAGTTTGTGAAATTTTTAGAAGGTTGCTCCTCCACCAAAACACGCTGAAGCGTGACAGGCGCTGGTCACGTGGTATAGATGAAAGTGTACTGGGATCTCAGCCTGCAGGCGTGATGCGGCGGGCTCAGTCCGCTGTCATCGCCTTCGTCGTCCAACTACATACTCTCTCACTCCCTCATAAGACGCTCCAAATCGCAAGTATCCTGTCTACGGTTGTACAATAGTATGGAAGAGCTCAGCAAAGACCCGGAGCTGGCGCCTAGCTTGGTTAAACTCCTCAGCGAGAAGCTCGCGCACACGCGCAAAGCGTTGGACCAGGCTAAACAAGTACGGGAAGTTATAGCTAGATATTTCGCAGTGTCGTGGATAACACAGTGCATAGGAAAACCAAGACCTCCGAGATGAAAATACGCAGCTGCGAGCGCAGAAGGCAGATGCGTTTGCCAGCGCGTCTGCAGAAGGAGATGTAGGACTGAGAGTGAGTTCAACAAAACTACTACATCCTCTTCCGCGTCGAATTCAATCTACACAGGGCGATATGTTACAGGAGCTGGAACGTGTGCGTGAAGTACTGGCAGAGAAAACTGCGCAGCTTGAGGAGCTCTGTGGGGTGAGTTTCATGTAGCCCTCCTCTTATACTAGGCTACTTGCGTGTTGAACAAGACATATAGGAGAATGAGAACATGGATGCCGAGCTTAACCACTACCGCTCGAAGAACTCGTTCGTTCTGACAGACGAAGTGATCAAAGATGCCAAGCCGCTAACGAGCTGTTTGGCGCGACTCTGTCCTGTGCGTAAATGAATATATTGCCAGCGTAGTCCTAATTTCAGTTGTCTTCTCCGTGTACTAGGCGAGGAATGATGTTCGGAAGCTGCATCAGCAAGTCCAGGAACTGCAAGAGCGAATTTCACAGCAAGATGCAGCCAGCCGTGACAAGGTGAGTGATCTCCGGCTTGGCCAGCATCTTTCAATGCTATCTCAACTGCGATGAATGTAGGAGCTCGAACTTCAGGAAAAGTTAGACAAGGCAACTGCAAAGAAGAATAAATACAAGGCAAAGCTGCAATCCATCACAGAGGTTAGTTTCTCGTACCACGCTATATTTGAAACATTCTTAGTGCCAGAATTAGGCAAATGAAGCGCAAAAGCGTGATGTGGAGCCCCCTGTGAGTCTTAATCTTATCTTATTTTGATCTGCACGGTGTTTAATATTCTACAAAAGGTGGATGTCCCTAGAGAACCAACGAAAGCAGTGGCACAGCAGGACACTAAAAATACTGAGAGCAAGGATGAGAAGGAAAACAATGAGGACAAGGAAGACGTCGATATAGTTGGGTGCTCTATGTTTCGCTCTATATGATAGCCTTAACGTTTTGATTATGACTGAAGCACAGATGCTGCTTATCTCCCAATCGTAGGCTGATAAATCTTCCCAAGGTAACTTCGCTTTGCTGTAAGGAGAAACCTCAGCTGACGTCGTCCCACAGGAAGTATCAAGAATCTCGTGCGTCCTAAATACGTACCGCTGAGCATGGCTGAACGCGTATGCAGGACCGCTGGCAATTTCTTCTTCCGACCGGGAAGCACTGTGATGATCTATCCACACGGAGATGGGAAAGATGTGCGTATCCTGGGCTCGACATCGGTTTGCGACCCTGCAACGAGCCCGTTTGCTTGGACACCTTCGGGTAACAACCTAGCAAAAATGGTGGGTAACATACGCGAGCTCTTCTATCTTGCGGGCCCGAGGGACGTGCGCTACCTGGGAACCTATCGCTGCGTCACAGCAGGCATATACTCGAGCAATGAGTTTCGTCAACTTCAAAATCAGGTGCGAGCGGTGTAGGTTTTACCTGTTTGTACGACTCAAGAGAGCACTGATTTTTAGGTCAAGGAAGATATCGTAAATCACTCGATTGCCGGTGGTCTGTGGGCTACGAGGGGCTTAACCGATGCCACGAAGAGCGCGATCCACAAGGCATACACCAAAGGCCTAGCGGAAGTGGAGTTTGTGCACCTCGTTTTTGACAACTTCAATTACGAATACTTTAATGCCTTGCTCAAGCTAAAGGAGGCAGACGAGAAGGTGCACCATGCCACGAAGACATCTCAGAAGCGGAAGTTCGGACAGGACGCAGCGACAGAAGATTCTTCTGTGCAAAAGTTGTCCAAGAAATGCAAGATGGCAAAGTAACGACGCTCATTGACTACGATATCTCCTGTAGTTCACATATGCGAGTACAATTGTTCTACGCCTGAAATAATTACAGTTGGTTCGGAAAATAAGGAGAGATTGAACTTTTCCAGCACCGTCCCACAATGGTAACTTGAACTAACTTCAGGCCCTGAGCGCGCGATGTCTTGTGCTTCACAATTCCCTCCTGCATTTTTTATAGCTTCTAGCCCTCATACATGTTCACGCAGGTAAGTGAAAATCACAAACGGAGGTATGCAATCCCTGTGGAACCGGTCCGAAAGCTATAATGGTGGCCGCACTAGCAGCAAGGCCGGCAGCGAGGCTGGCAGTACAACGCAAGCCCTTCGGCGTTTAAAAGCACTTTGCACCCTGTCTTGCTACGGGAAGGAGGGGTTTTGGTCTAATAATGCACCGGACGTAATTTGCTGCTACAGGTGCCGGGTGAAGGGTGCGGACGAGCTGAGTCTGGGTGCTGCCGCCGACGGGGGTCGTGGAAGTTACACTTACCTTGTTGGGATGGCATCAGAAAAGTTGATTTTCCGAACCAGCCGTAAACAAATTACGCTATAGCGGAATTGAAGACAAATTTCCGAACAGTAAATTGCTGAATACACTGAGATGGTAGAAAACATCCTGCGCTGCCCCTTCCAAAGAATTTATCACAATCGCTGTTGGCCGGACGACTGGCGGCAGGTCCCGAACGCCACCAAGCCTTTGCCTAACAAGTCTAAGTGATCTCGGATCTAGATCTGGTGTGAGCGCTGTCTCACGCTCCCTCTTATCCCCACCCACCAAGCTGTAGCTTAGAGAAAGGATCGCGGCTGTATTGTTTAAAACTTCTACTCCCTACTCTCCACAGCTATGGACCATATCTTATGCGACTCCGAGCTAGCCCCGCAGCTGTTCAAGCTGATTGACGACAAGCTGCAAGAGACACGCAAAGCGTTGGAGGATACGAGAAATGTGCGTGTTGTTCGACCTGAGGAAACGTGTATCTGGAGTCTTGCACAGGAGAAGGACGCAATCCAAGCTGAACTTCTACGACTTCAAGCTGTTCAGGCCACCGCAGGCTCCGAAGGTTCTGCGCAAGAAGACCTGAAGGTCAGAGACCCCGCGCGAAGCTGAAAGCATTTCGCACTAACTTCGAGATCAGAATACTAGAAAGATGCTCACCAATGAGCTCGAAGTGAGGCCTCGATCCAGCTATTACCCTCGTCAAGCATAGCCCTGACCTATCTATGTATTCAGATGAATCAACGACTCCAAGGAGAGAACGCAGATCTCCGGGGCCTTCTGGAAGGGTGTCGTACTGCTGAGACGGAGGGAACGTCGCGTCAGGATGCTATGGACGCTAGTGCAGGATGCCCAGGGACTGGGTGTGAGGTGCGTACTGGATCTGTGAGAACTTGAACTTTGTGTCAACTGCTGTTCTCTGGCGTAGGCGTGGCGAGAAGCCGGCAAACTCCAAATGGACCTCGCAGGGGCACAAGCCGTAATTGATCAGCAGCACACAGCGTACGAAGAGCTTCAAGAACGTGTAGGAGAATTAGAGCTTCAAGTTGAGCAAAAGGAAAGCGCCTGTGAAGAACAGCAGCGTCAGATTAGCATGCTTCAACATCAATTCGACTCCAGCAATGCGCAGAACCACAGCATGAAGCAGCGTCTTAAAGAATATGAGGAGCAACTTGCACGGCGCGATGCTGATGTGCGAGAAAACGCTGGCAAGATCACGGAACTCCAACAACAGTCCAGCGCAATGCGATACGAGTTCGATCAGAAGGCAAGTTTTGCACGGGTGATAATCCGTGACGGTATTCGACTCATAATCCACAGGAGTTCAAGCACCGTCAGGAACTCGAGCTAGCCACCAGCAAGCACTGGCGGTACAAAGCAGTACGCTCATCTTTTCCTTCGGATCCGGCACTGCGTCACCTACAGCCATACCCAGGCTCTTGAGCAGATTAATGCACGTCAAGCGCAGCCTGCGTCGCCTCAGGCTGAGGCCATACCTGCCCAACTTGTGCCCATTGCGCAACCGGTAAGTGCTCCTACAATACTTCAATTTGGGACGACATTCACACTCTTCTCTGTGCAGGTCGCTGCCAATGCTCAAACAAGCTGCAGTAAGACGTCTCAGATGGCACCGAAATCTGAGTTTCGCTCTGTCTTGGCAGCTAGTTCATCGTTCGGCCCCCGGCCTCCTACTCCCGTGAAGACGGTGAGAGCGCATATGATATGCTATTTTCGTATTAGGTCTGATAGACTATGACTAGGTCAAGGTTGGAGTTCCCTGGGCAATAATCGTAAATCAAATTATGAAGAATCCCTGCCTATCCATCACGTCGCCTACTGCACCGCTTTCACTTCCGGCGGTACGTCCTAATGATCCAAATGATTGACTAGGTATTCTTTAATACATTCATACAGGACGTTAAGAAGCACCTGTTCGTGAAAATGGCAGTCTATTTCGCATATTCTTGCTGACCCTATCATCCCCTTCAGCACGCCAGGCAGTACAATTCTTTCCTGTCCTGATCGTATCATCATCCCGCACTCTGAGAATCACATCCGACTTCTCGCGCCTCTGTCACGTTGCAAGTCTGCCAAAGCGACGCTCGACTTCGGCCCTCCTACGAACGAGCTCCCGCAGATGATTGGCAGCAAGAAGGAAGTGTTCTATCATGTCACGCCGACGGAGGTCTCGTACGTGGGCACCTACCTCGCCATCGCGTTTGGCGCGGTCAATCAGTCTGAATACGCGGCCCTGCCCAAGCCTGTGCGTCGTGACATTTCTCTCCGTGCTGCCCATCTCTAACACGTAATACCGCACTAGATGAAAGAGGCCATCGTAAAGCAGACCTTCCCATCCAAGACAGCGTTATCCGCGGTCAAAAAGAGCAATACCGACCGCCTACGCAACGGATACATGACGGGGAAGGCCAAGGCACAATATCTGACGCTCCGCTTCGACGGGTTCAATCGGTCGCTGTTTGCTGCTCTGAAGGCTCACGCGGCGACGACTGGCAGTACCCCCACCGCGGGCATGAAGCGCTCCGCCTCGGCAGACGCTGAAGGAGGGGCGGGTCCTTCGAAGAAGGCGAGGAAGGCAGCACAACAAGCGGATTAGATGATCAGCGAGCAATCGCCTTGGCCTGTCTCGCTTCTTGTCGGTTTGAGGACGGTGGAAGCGAGACTGGAAATGGGACAATTGTATGGATGAATGCTTGTATTGTACCGCCTTCTGATACTCTCCACTGTATTTCCGCAGCGTATTTGGTTTTTAGATTGTCAGGTCAAGATATCCCGGACTTCGAAGGATAGCCTGAGTCAACGCAAGCCTTGTGTCCAACACCTGTACGTACGCACGACGCCAAACGGAGTGATCTTGTACCAAAGTTATTACTCCGGGCACGCTCGCAAGCTCGTTGGCGTTCGTCGTCAGTGGTTACCGATGCGCTAGTCACATCTCACGAGAACTGTTATACTGCGGAGCCGCCACGAGGCGGACTGTCACACGGTCATACTGTTGTGGACATCGTTGCATACGCCCGGTTGCCATCCTCCGCATTCGACCTACACGTTCACCACGCTATTCATGCAGGAGCTCAGCGTGGACCCTACTTTAGCCCCTGACCTTGTGCGGCTGTTCGGCACAAAGTTGGTAGAGACGCGGCAGGCGTTAGATGACTTACGGGCGGTGCGCAGAGCCAGCTACCGAGCGTGTTTTTGACAATACAATTCCCATACAGGAGACCCGAGACCTGCAAGATGAGATTGCCCGGCTGCGTCAGCAGAAGGCGGATATGTTTCTCGGGGACTTGTCAGGCGTAGATAACGAAGTGGTGGGCACCCAGGTGAGTCCGAGAAAGTATGGTGAAAGGTCGCTATCAAACCGTGTCGGGTATCTGCACCCTCTAGGATAAAGTCGTGCGAGAGCTGGAACGGACACGTCTTGCTCTGGCTGGAAGCAACCGGGAAGTGCTAGAGACGGCCCATGTACGTATTTGCGCGGATACTATATTTGCTTCAAGCTTAGAACGCCACTTGTCCCATCAGGCGAACCAGCTCCTAGAAGAAGAAGCTGCAACATTGCGCTCCGAGATTACAGTGCTGCGCTCCAAGCCTGAAACCCAGCCCGCGGGGGACGCAGGCGAAGACGAAAATCAGCGCCCAAGCCGCCTGGCTAGAAAGTGTCCAGTGAGTGTGCGCGACTGTAACTGCGTAAAGCGCTCGCTGATGTACTGCATTATAGGCTAAAAAAGAGATACAAGAATTCCGGGAACAGTCAGAGGAATTGTCCGAGCGCGCAAACGCAGCCGAACAGAGAGTGCGTTCTCATTGTCGCTGAACTAGGTGATGTCCCAACGACGCTGCTATAGGAGAGTGCGCCCCAAGAACGGCTGCAAGATTTAGGAGCCAACAAGCATAAGCACAAGAAGAAGTTCAAAAACGCTCGAAAGGTGCGTGATCGCCCGAATCTCTTAGTCTGTCTTGTCATGGGTATACTTCAGGCGCTCTCCTCGAATGAAGAGCTTACTGTAGAGAGACAAAGCTCAGCATCGAAACAAAACGTGAGTACCATGGACTTAGTTACACGCTGGCTCGGCTTAAGCTGAGGCACTTATTAAGCTTGACCAGTCTCTTTCTCCCTCACCTCTGGGAGAGAACCATCTCGAAAATGAGGGGCAGAGTGACAAGCGCTCCAACAGCAAAGACAAATTGCCATCACGAGAGGCCCGCTTCAACTTGCATGACGGCCCTGGTCCTGAGACGGCAAGTCTTCTGCCGCACCTGCCCATGTGTTGCGATTGACCGGTATTTAGCTCATTCCCTGCATGGGATATAAACGTCATCCATTCAATCTTCCCTGGGTGAGTATTGAATCCCTTAGAACCTGTGATGCTGGTACCGCCGTGATGCTGATCTGCGCGCCAGAATATTAGACAATTGCTGTAAGCCCGTCGTTATCATCCATTTGCATTCACGACTTACTGAGCATTCAGACACGCAAACAAATGCATGTTCGTTCCCGAATTCACAATCTCGCCATTCAATCGCCGTTGTGGTCATGCACGCATCGTAAAACCCATGTTCATTTGCGACACGTCTTACACTCCCTACGAATGGAAGCGCGGTGATCTCTACCACCTCGAGTCTTTAGCTGGAGCCACCATAGAGCTGTTCCATCGTCAGTGCGGCGGCATATGCTACCTAGGAACGTACAAGTGTGCCGCTACCGGATCTCTTCCGGTGGGCGAATATCGCCAGCTGTCTAGTAAGGTCAGTCTTGCGACCGTGTGCTCTAGCTATCTTCTCGTCTAATGTTGATGTCGCACAGATGAAGAATGACCTTGTAAATGAGACCTTTGCATGCAGAAACGCGGTCTCTGAGTCGGACTACAAGCACGTAAGCCGCATGTACCGAAAGGGCACGCGTCAGGTACAATACGCAGACTTTAATTACGTTGCGTACAATCGCGAGCTATATGATGCCTTGAAGGAACAGCAGAAGGAGGACGACGGTGTCGGAACATCGCAAACTCAGCCTACTAAGCGCAAACATGACGGCCAGGCTGGCGAGTGGCAGGCGAGGAAGAGAGCGCGGGTTTGATTCAGGCTTTGTTCCGTTCCTTTACAGAGATGATCTCTAGTATGTGGAATAAACAATGTTGATCGGGTCTGGTAATCGCGTCGCCCATTCTCTGCGCAGAGCGAGTGGAGTCTAGACGTATAGCTTGCGACGGGTTGCCCGCGTAACGACCGCATAGTAGACAGACGCGAATATCACGTGAATTTCACGTGAAGTTGTACCGATCAATACATTGCCAAGCGGGTCACCCGCACATAATTTAAAAGACGCACTCCTCTCTGCCCGGTGCCCACAGGGGTGAGATCGCACGGTCCTTGTTTCGTCTGTCCACATTTTGCTCTGATACTCCGTATCTGTATCGCGTGGGCCATGGACGAGCTCACCAGGGACCCCGAGCTTGCCCCGGAGTTCGTCAGGTTGCTCAGCGAGAAACTCGTGGAGACACGTAGGGCCTTGGACGAGTCGAGAAGAGTATGCAAGCGTTGAGAGTTCTGGTCTGCTCGCATTGCGCTAACACTAAGGTGTTACTCAAGGAGAGCATCGATCTGAGAGATGAGATTCACCAGTTGCATCGCCAGAAGGCCGATGCTTTTGCCAGCGAGTCGAACAACCAAGAGGAAGAGCAACGCGATAATCATGTGAGTTGCGTGGCCTCGCCGTACAGGCTGTTGTTTTCACTCAATCTGCTACCTATAGGTTACACTTGCACAAGAAATTGGGCATGTCCGGCAGGCGTTAGCAGAGAGCAACCAGTATGCTCAGGACACTGCTGAGGTCAGTCACAGAACGAGTCTGCGCTGACTAGCAGATTCAAATGTCGTTAATTTTTGCTTGGAAGGAGAACAGCAATCTTCGCGAAGAGATAGAGAGGCTGCGAGGGCAGCTAAGCCTACACTCTTCTGACGCTTCATCATGGCAGCAGGATGTTAAGCCTCTCACGACCTGTTGGGCGAGACTCTGCCCCGTACGTATGTGTTGAATGGTGCCTTGCTGCATGCTTATGTGTGTTTGTGCTAGGCAAAAAATGATATAAGATCGCTTCACCAACAGAACAGTGTCTTGAAGCTGCAACTTGCTGATTCTGAGCACGCGCTCGAGCGTAATGTGAGTCCATGTCTCTCAGGGTGCTATTCGTCGAAGCTGTGACACAGGAGAAGTGCCGAGATTCAGAATTACAGCTAGATATACTCACTGCGAAGAAGAAGACATACAAGAAAAAGCTCTACGCTTCCAGAAGGGTGTGTACGGCACCTAAGGTCTTCTTTACCTCCGCATCGCCAACTTACTCCCACTCAGGAAGTGACATCGCTCACTAGTCGCATTCAGCTGCTGCAAAACGAGGTAGTTCGCCTTGAAGAGCTGAAATACGTAGGGTGGTATCAACCTTCTTACAATATCTGATTACTGAAGCTGACTACACAGACTCGCGAGCAGAGCGTTTCTAATGCTGATGCTGAGCAGAACGAAAGCACTGCTCGTAGAGATGGTGATGACACGAGTCAGCACACAGGTGGTTGGGTCAGCGAGTGCGATAGAAAGGAAATCAGAAGTGATGATGAAAGTGATGATGAAAGTGATGATGACAGGGGTGAAGAAGACGCAGCAGATATGCCAACTGACGTGAACACATCCGTGGTGTGTTGTAAAAACCTTATGCGATGCATCTTTGCTCACTGGCAATGCTTCAGGTGACACCTTGCATTGATCCAAGTCGTACACCCTATGATCTTCCTGCCGTCAGTAATTCTATTGTACAGTAGTGATCGGGAACTTACCCTTGCAGTAGCATGTGCGCGAGCTATCGTATGTTGCTCTGTATCACAGAAAAAGTTCGCTCATCGAGCTATACATGTAGCACAGCGAGAGCAGTGATCCTCTTATGGCCCGGGCAGACACGGCAACTCCATGGGAAGAATAACCGGAAGGCGCACATCTTTGCGTCACCTTCCAAGTGTGACACATCGACGGAGCCCATCTCGTGGATCAAGATTGAGCCCAGTCTCCAGGGAATCACCGGCGGCACAAGGGAATTGTTCCGTGCTGTTCATGGTAGCGTGCATTACCTAGGGATGTATCGTTGCGTCAGCGCAAGCCATTACTACTCGCAGGATGAATTCCGGCAGCTAGATAAAGAGGTAAGGACCACTTGTCGTGCAAAACGTTTGCTCACCGGCTGTAAACACAGTTCAAGGAGGACATCCTGAAACAGACATTTATTCGTCCGTCACAATACAGAAGCTTATCGAGGCGAAACAGGGACCACATAATCGACCTATACTCACAGGGCAAGGTTCAGGTGCAATATCTTCATCTGGAGTTCGTGAAGTTCAATCAAGACTACTTCAACGCATTGATAGATCTGAAAATTCAAGACGAAACGAAGCATGCGTCGAACAAGCGTAAACGCGAGAGCAGTGGAGGCCGCGGAGCGATTCGGAGGAAGAAGACCCGTCGAGAGTAGCGAGCTAGTGTTGGGGAAAGCAGTCTTCACCGCAAAGTATAATAAAATTTGTCAGCAAAGTGAATCTGTATGAATGACCTCGTACCAAAGCTGTCACTACAGGCGCGCTTGCCGTGAACGGTCGCGGTCCATGCAAAAGTCACCAGCGCGCTAGTCACATCTCACGTGCCGTTGTCGTGTTGCCGGGCTGCCGTGTCACACAATCATATTGTTGTCAGCATTGTTGCAGACGCCCGCGGTTGTCGCCCTCTGCTTTCAACTCAATACCTCCGCCTATGGAGGAGCTCAGCGTGGACTCCAGTCTAGCCCCCGATCTTGTGCAATTTTTCAACACGAAGTTGAAGGATGCGCGACAGGCGTTAGACAAATCGCAGAGGGTGCGCAAAGCCGGCCACCGGGCGTGTCGTTGACGATACGATTTGGATATAGGAGATCCAAGATTTGCAAGATGAAATTGCCCAGCTGCGTCAGCAGAAAATGGACGCGTTTGCTATGGACGTGGATGATGATGCGAATGCAGCTCCGGTGAGTTCGCGGAAGCATGGGCGCAGAGCGTATCCAGGGCTCTAAGCTGATATGGACGCTCTTTAGGACTCCGAAATCGAGCAGGAGCTGCAGCGGACGCGCCATGCTTTGGCAGGGAGTAATCGCGAAGTTTTGGAACTTGCCCATGTGCGTACTGAATACAAGATCGTTTTGGTATTGGCTCTAAATCTCACTCGTATCATCAGGCCAACCTTCTTCTGGAGGAAGAAAGCGCAAGGCTGCGCGTTCAGCTTGGTACACAGCCCCTCGTGCACATAGAAGAGCACGTGAAACCTCTTGCTAGCTGCTTAGACCGGTTCCGCGCGGTAAGTATGCGCGGTTGTAATCGCAGCAAGCGCTTCATGATCTCTAATGTATTCTTCGTCGTGTCGCTTCAGGAAGAGGATATTGCTAAGCAACTGCAAGAATTAAGGGCTAACGAGAACAGGTATGAAAAGAAGCTCCAGTATGTTCGAAAGGTGCGCAGCTAGTTCCCGCTTAGGTCGTGCGTTCCTCACGAGTACGATTCAGAAGCTTGCTTCGTTGAAAGAGCATGCCGCCGAAGGATCGAACATGATATACGAACGAGACGTAAGTATCTTTGGCGAATGTTGGCTTGTATACGAGTTATTCTAGCTCACTTACGCTGGCAGGGCCCGGAAATAAGTGTCAAGTCCATGCTCAATCTGCCGCTCTCCCCACTTGCGAGCGACCAGGATTCTGGAGGCGAGGGAGAAGAGGAAAACCCTGATGGCGAAAACGAACCAACACGAAGGGTCCGCTTCCGCGACGATGGTCAGATCCATGAGACGGCAAGTATTGTGCTCGTCGTATCCAGTCGTCATTGCTTCAACCCAACATCCAGTGCATTCCTTGTATGGGACATGGACGTAACCCCGATAACCTTCCTCAAGTAAGTATTCAAGTTTTTTTTGACATGCGATAACAGCTCTCATTATGAATTTTATTTGCGCTGTAGCATATCAAGGAGATATTGCACGTACTATTCCTCCATTTACGTCGATCTCACACTTACGGTGGTGCAAGTGAATGAGAGACATTTTCGAGCATACGAAGATTGTCTACCTTATTCATTTTGTCCAACAGCTGTTGGGTTTGCTGCAGCTTGTCGTCGAGCACTTTGAAGGACTGCGGTACCATCTCGGAATCACGAAGGAGACTGTCCATGGTGACTCTGCAATTCGACCTTAGTCAAAAGGCTGAGAGGCCCATAAATGAAGAACAAATGGATTACCTAAAAGCAACGCAGAACCCCGTATCCGCAGATCCAGATGATAGGAGTATGAAACAAATTGGGCACCGCGCGGATTCGAACCCCGAGCTAAGCTGCTTTTGGCAGAGCCTTTGTGGCGTCTGGTGGTCCGAGGGCCGAGGACGGGCAGGGGTCTCGCTGAAAAAGTTCGCTACGCGTTGCACTCCTGCAGTCCAGATGTACACACACCGACAACGAGACATACATAGCTGATAGTACATTATTTCCATACGCTACAAATATATGGGAGCTCAGTTGTAATGGTCAGATATACGCTCGCTTGTTCGCCTGCCTGTTGCCAGAGTCGCGTTTGCGTTTGCGCCGACGTCGCGGGGCTTCCATAGCGCTGTCCCTCTCTTTCCCGTTCGTCGAAGCGTCATCCCTTTCTTTCTGCTTTATCAAGGCATCGTAAAGCATATAGTTAAACGAAACACGCTCGAAGTCTGCGTAGTGAATCTGACGTATTCCGGCAAGGTACATGCTTCTCACGTGGTCCCAGTCCGGTGAGGACGCCGAGTGTCCAGGCGGAAAGGTATTCTGCAAGATGGCGACGCGCGTCTACGGTATAATAAATAGAGTGAGGATTGGAGGCTAGAACGTAAGGTTGCAGACTAACACCTTTGGATAGGAGACGGTAGTCCTGCATCGGAAGCAATCCGGTAGCAGTGCACCTGAATGTCCCCAGATAGCACGTGTTACTGCTACCGTCATGTTGGCAATTAAATAGCTCCAGGGTATACCCGTCGGAAATTCGAGAGAGCTTAGTATTGCTGGGCTTCCATGAAAAGGAAGGTTGGGCTGTGTTGCATATTGATACAGGCCCCAGGATGCGTACGCATTCATGACGGTGATTGAAAGGGTAGATTGTCAATCCAGGAGCGTATATGAACTTGCTTTCATTACTGGCAGGATAACCTTACCCTGCGTGCCGAGATCGCGCGACTGCAAATTGCAGAAGACACCGCAGGGGCACAAGTGCCTGAGAGCGAGGTTGTAAAGGTCATATCACCTCCAATAGGGGAGTATGAGACCATCTTGTGAGTTTTTAGGTCCTCCGTCAAGAGCTCGAGTGAGCGCGTGAAGTGAGTTATGCTACTCAGTGGCAGCCTAATGATGAATCTAATGCGCATACGTTATCTTTTCACAGATCAGTCGACTTTTGTGGGGTGAGAATGCGGACATGAGCGTATTATTGGAAAGTTTACAAGTTTCTGGAGCGATGCACGGAGAGGTCGATCCGCATCAACGAAAATTCGAAGAAGGCGCGCACAAACGCTCGGGCGCTGAGCGCCAGGTGCACCAGGTCATTTTTGTGATGCAGATACGCTAGGCTCATATCAGTTATATCCTTATTTTGGTACATACTGAAGTCGTCGAGGTCCAGGGGATGATGCCTAACACTTCAACGCGGCTTGATCATCGAATCAGCGCGTATAACGAAATGGGAGAAAGAGTTATTGAGTTGCAGCAGAAGCTCGGCAGCCTGTGAGGCCCGCAAGTATCACATCAAGAACTCGGGGAGAAGCTCGCTTCCAAGTCAAAACACTGCGATGCGCTGCAGCAGCGACCAGATGGACTTGAGCAACACGTTTTGAAGAATAACGAGATGCGTGAAGAGCGCCGGCAATTCGACGAGCTGCGGAGTCAATGGAAACTCAAGGAAGACGAGTACATGAAAACGGTACTTAATGCCTCTTCCTTATTTTGTTGCGAGGGCACTTAATCCGTATGTCGTTATAGGAGTGTAAGCTTCGCCAGGAGCTGGAGCTGATGACCAGTAAACGTCGAATGTACGAACAGGCGAGTACGAGTCTGATGGTTAGCGAGAATATAGCGCTTAGGCGCACCGTTGTTTCAGGTTCTTGGCTGGACCAACGTCACACCAGTCACACCGACACCTGTAACCAAGGAACCGTCTGCTCCGGCTGCACCTACGCTTGATGCGTCATGTTTCGCAGGACCCAGCGAAAAATTCCAGGCCATGTTGAATCTCGCCGCTGCGCCTGGACTTACGGTCAGTGTGAATACATGCATTTTCGATGAATGCGGCTTGAAATTCGAATCCTCAGGTGCCCCGTGATCCATGGTTCAAAATCGTGGATGATGTACTTAGACACTCTTACCTGCCGCTCAACGGCCCGAAAGGACCCCACAATCTGCCTCCTGTTGGTGCCACTACTCTCCTAAGCTCTTGATTGCTTACGTGGCCTCTGATCCCCACTCATCTCAGCACGTTAAGGCGCATCTGTAAGTTAGCTCCTCCCACGTTCCCTCAGACTAGTCTTTCCTCTTTCTGAAGTGTGCCAGGAAGCGTCCTCTCCTGCATAAACCGCATGATTTATCCCTATTTGGAAGGCTATGCCTGTCTCATCTCTCCAACGCACCGCTGTAAGGGCGCTGCCGCCCCCCACTGAGAGAGATGCGCCCATGAACGAGCTCAAGAAGCACGTCGGCGTGCGCAAAGAGGTATTCTATCACTCGGAGAACGGCATCCACTATGCGGGGACGTTCATCGGTGTCGAAGTGGGTGACACTAGCAAGGAGGAGTACGCGCGTCTTCCAAGAAATGTACGTGTTCGTTCTCTCGGTATGTCAAGTCGCCCAATAAAAACGCTGATTACAGGTCAAAGAGGCCATCCTGCGGCACACGTTCCCGTCAAAGGCCGACTTCCTCACGACGAAGCTGGACGCCGTGGATCATGTGCGCAACATGTACTTCCTCGGTCACTTCAGGACGCAGTACCTAACGCTCAGGTATATCGGATACAACAAACCGCTTGCGAACGCGCTCATGGCCCTCGGAGCCGCCGAAGGCAAGAAGGCGGCGGCGGAGGCTGCCGCGGAGCCATAGTATGTACGGGAAAGAGCAGAGACGTCGCTCGAAGTCCGCAGCGCTAGGACGCCACACTCGGTAGACAAAATGCGGGATGACAGCGCGGAGCGTGTTGTAGACCGCCCCAGGGACTCGTCTTGCCCGGACAGCGCCGCAAGGATACGACACTCGACAGAACGCACTCGGAGCTACTATGATGAGGATCGGAGCTACTGGAATGCAAACCGGAGCTACCATGCTGACGATTGCATGGGTCACCCCCGGGGCCGGTGTCGCACTACAGACAGCTTGGAGCCTCGGCGCACGACAGACAGACCTCCATGGATGAGACCACGGCGCGCCGCACCATAGAGTCTCCGCAAGCTGAACGTCCAACGAGTAACCTGCATATGCGGCGTCCGGTGGAGCTGCGCGCGATGCCGATGGCAGGTCACAGAGCGGGCACAAAACGGTGCGCGGAGCTTAGGCCCGAAAGGAGTCCCTCGAGGACGAGCGAGAAGCGGATGCGTTCGGCGACGTCTCGACGGGACTTTGCGGGGAGAAGCTGGGCCTAGTAGTTTTCGTAGCTGGTGAATCGCAGGCGCTTTAGTTTGCCAACCCGCACTCTTGCAACGTCCTGAAGTACCATGTTTTCTCTCGGTCCTTTGCGCCTTCGTCGGCACGGGCCAGCACCGCATTGTCAGCATTTGCACTTCCTGTCAATAGTTGAATCGTTTTCACTGCTTTTTTTTTGGCTGAATACATTGCGCTAGTCCTCATCTTGTAGCATATTTGATGTTTAACGTCCTAACTGTCGCTGTATGCTTGGAATATCACCACGCTTGGCTCGCTTCAGATAGATGCTCAAAATCACTCTGCTGGACCAGCACTAAAGAATGTTACACGCCTCTACAAGCTATTGCTCGACATCTGGGAGACGCCTTCGACCAACTTCAACATTTCCAATTCGATCCTCCGCCTTTCCATAGCTCTCGTCCGACTCATGCGCATGACCAGCTTCTTAACTTCTCCCCACTGTGCACCATACTTTTTCCAGCGGGCTCCGTCCTGTGGACCTTCGTACGAAAGATCGACACGAGGGTAGGTGTCCGAGATGTATTCCGCGACGTCGTACGCGTGCTCTGGAGTGTTCTCTAATGCAGATGCCGAGCAGAGTAAGAGGTGCAGAGGGTTTTCACATCGCTCGCCTGGGGTGTTTACGTCCAATGGCTGGGAAAAGCGCGTTGCTTCGATTGCTACGCGAAGCTCTTGCAAGCAAGGACAGTTTGCAGCTAGACGAGAAAGGACTGAGATGTTGGGTACACTGACTTTGGCTGCAGCACGATCGTCGTGCCAGGGCTTGCAGATGATGTGCAGGGTGCAAAGACGGCTCCAGGAGTGTGTTAGGACAGCTATACCGGCGGCGCTCATGCTTTTGTGGGACAAGATATCTGTGAGGTGGACGTCGGTCAAGCATTTCAGCTCGGTTAGGCCTCCCAAATCCTTGATTTGGACAGCGTCATCCGGTACTTGGAGACTTCTCAGGGAAAGCGAGCCGAGTTTTTGGTGCCGCGAGAGACCCGTCGAGAGGTCTCTCAGGTCTCCTCCCGCAGGTTTGCGATCTGGTAGCCCATAAGCTAAGGAAAACAAGCGTAGCGTGGGCGAAGTAATGAGCCGAAGGAGATGTGATACAGCCTGAAGGCTCGTAGCATGATCAAGCGATAACTCTTCGAGAGCGGGGAAAGCCTGATCATGAGGCTTTCTCGTGGACGAGCTAGTGCCCAAGGGATCGGGGGCGAAGCGAGCAGTGATCTTCAGCGCCCGAAGGTGAGGTAAGTGAGCAAGCGAAAAGATCAGGTGGAGATCGACGACGTCTTGGGGGCTATCGTAAACGAGAATTCGAAGCTGGGCGAAGTAGTCGATCATAGGCATGACACCAATCGCCTTCGTGATGGAAAGCTCCTGGATATCAGGGCAGCGAGTTTGCATGTAGCTCAGCGTCGCAACGACGCAGTCTGTAAGAGTGGCGGATAGGTCCACCGCTTGCAACCCAGGATGCAAGAGAATGGAAAGGCCGAGGAAGAACTCGGAGTCTGCGCTATTGCGCACGAGCCGTAGATTTTTGAGGCGCTGAAACACTGCGACACCGCGAGGCAGGTGATATTTAATCACCTTGAGGAAGTCCAACCGCAGCTGCGCGCTCTCATTCAAAGAAAGCCTGCATATTCGATTGGCGTAGGAAATGAACCTAAGCCAGTCGTTTGGCTGTACGGGGGCCCCGGCAAGCACCTTCATCGTAACAAAAGAATACGAGTCAGTACCGACACTCTCGATGCAGACAGTAATGTACCAATTGCTCACGGAAGTCCATCCATACCCCGGACGGCAAACACCGGTACAAGGGATCCAATGAATCCATCTCACGCCATAACCCATCCAAGGCAGCATCGCACAGAACTTTGGAAGTACATGCCAAAGCCGCGAGGGAGCTCTTTGGCAAGTACTCTACGATCTCCAAAAATATGTCGCGATTCAGTAAGGCTTTCCCCATGACAATATATCTGCAGATATGAACGAGTCAGCTCTGGGGTTGGGGCAGATTTAGAAGAGCACTTGCCAGACTTAAGGATGAAGTGACGTCGGAGGCTAGCTGGGGGCCGCAGGTCAAGGTGAGAAGACCTCGTGGGGCGCACGAGGCTGCAGCGCGCGGTTGTAAAGCAGCTGCCCCACAATTACCGACGCCTGCATGAGAAATTCCTGCGAGCGAGCCCGAGGCACAGTCAACGTAGATAATGCCCTTTCCACCATTACTTACAGCAGTCCTTTGTGCTTTAGGCCGCCAATAAAATCACTAGCAGATTAGCACTTGACAAGAGAGAGAGATACATATCCATCGCCCATTCTACAGCATAAATTATACATACATCATAAGTATAGCATACAAAAATCCAAGAGAACCAACCCAGATAGTACACGTACATGCCAGACAGGCACGCTACTTGCCTTTGCGCTTACCCCCATGGTCGAGGGCGAGCAGGCGTTCGCGCGTCTCGGCGAGCGTCGAAGGACTGAGGTTGATGAGACTCTCGTATCCGATTGGATGCACCTCCTCGCAGTGTTTTTCGAGCTCGATCCACGGCGCCGAGAGTGGGAACTTTTGCACGCGCCAGTTTGGATCCATGTCCTCCTTACGCTTGCTGGCGAGCAGACGTCAGCTGGGAAGTTCACTAGGGAAAGAAGGACACGTACAAGCACATGCGACACGTCATCTCTGTCTTGGACGTGTGGTATACCAGGTCGAGATGGCGGATGCCAAGTCGTTTTCGGGGTAGAACAATGTCTACGGGTTCAGCCTTGACAGGCGGGGCAGCGGCATCTTCAGGCTGCGCTGGAGGATTTGAACTGGCGACATCGGCATTGGTTTGGACAGGCTCAGCATCAGTTTGCCATGCCTGCGGATCGGACGGTAGCGTGCTGGAAAGCCCCTCGGGTGTCTCAGACGGATGTACAAGATCGAGGGCAGTTGATATATGAGCTGCGCCCGCAGAATCGGGTGGCGGCTCCGAACTTGCGGCGGCACCCGACGTTTGGGGCGGATTCGGTGTTTTGGAAGGGCCGTGAGAAAGGTGATTGTCTGTAGAGAGTTCAAGTGTTGTGATGGCCGGCGGTAGATCTTCCATGGTCGGTCCAGGGTCCGCTGCGACTTGCCGAGTCGTGTCTTGCACGGCTGCCGCAGCCTGAGATGCACGGCCCTGTTGGGGTGTCACAGCCTCGTCTTCCCCACCACCACCTCTAGCGTCGTCTTCGAGTCGCGCTCGCTTCCTTACACCGTCCTCATCCTCGGGCGCACTCGACATGCACCTTTTCCTCTCGCCCTCCGCGTCCTCCGGCACCTCCGTCAGCTCGCGATTCAGCTGCACCTCGAGTGCCCCGAGCTCGAACTCGAGAGACTGCAGGGGCGGCGGACTGTCCAGCGTCGTGAGGTCAACGACTTCACCTAGTGTCCAGGGCCAGCGAGGCTCCTCCGCAGGCTCGGGCTTGACTGTGGGCTCACGCGTAACAGCGGACTCTTCGGGCGCCTCGAGCGGGGTCGCTGTGCGCGGTGGAGTCGGAATCGAGAGCACGCTTGCGTTCGTCTCCGCGGCGCGCTGTGACGAGGGTTGCTCGGATGCAGAGCGCGGCGGCGTGCGCTGGCGGCTGAGCGACACAGGGAGCGCAAAAGGCGTCGATGCTGGCCGGGTTACAGGAGTATCTGACGATGGTCGCGAAGGTACGGCGATGGCAGCCTGGGCCGAGGTCGACGGTATAGGTGCCGGTTGCACGGCGGGCGAATCCTTCTCCTGCTGCACGGTGGGTCAGTGTGACGATATGCGACTTGCGCTGTACGCACGACGTGGAGCAGTGATTCAAGCAGGGTCGATCGCTGCACGAGCTTCTGGCGCTCTGAGGCTTGGTCCGCCAATGCTATTCGGGGCTTATCAGGACAGGAGAGCGCCAGATGATACAGTGCACGCACCTTGCGCGAGTTTCGCTTCGTACTGCTGCACAATTGTCTGCTTCACGGCGTCCACCAGGCCTTTAGGTACACTCAATCCTCCAACTCTGACAATCGCCGCATCTGCATCCGCCACCTCGGCCCCTGGGGCATTTGAGCTATACAATTGCCTCGCCATCAGCGCATTCACTTCTCTTAGCTTCTCGGTTTCCACCCTAGCTTGCTGCAGCGCGGCCTCGTACATTCTGCACATAGTGAGTAGGCGCTTTGCGATCTCCTTGGCTTCACCGATGTCCTGCTGCTCAGGCTGTTGCACCTTCGCGAGCTCTTCAAGCAGACGCGCGCGTTCCTGGCGGAGGAAGACGCGCTCCTCCTCTGCTCCCCTATTGAGGTCCGTGAGCCGAGTGTTTTCTGCCGCAAGCCGCGTGTGTTCAGCCGTCAGGGTAGTCATTTTTTCATTCAGCATGTCAAACTCGCGCGCGACGGATACTACTCCACTGCGGTATGCGTACTCCAAGTAACCCGCACTCTGCTGTAGTACACTTTGCGCGTGCGTTAGGGCGTGTGTCGAGGCCGGACGAGCACGCGGATCTGGCTGCTGAGATGTCTCTTGTGTTTGTTGCTGAGGGTGTGGCTGAACGTGAGCCTGGGTTTGGGGTTGTTGAGGGGGAACCGGGAAATGAGAGTGTGGCTGTGGATGAGACTGTGTCGGTGGCTGAGGCCGCAAAGGCTGCTGTTGCGGTTGAGGATGTATAGGCGAAGATTGGTTCTGGTAGGCAGGCTGCGACGCTTGCGACGGATGTCGTGCGCTAGACGTGCCCACGGCAGCTGGTGGTGCTTGCTGAACGTAGTAATTCGGTGACGGTTGACCATGTTGTTGCCAACCCTGTCTTGGCGCGGGTGGCGCAGTGTAGGATTGCTGTGTGGGCTGGAATGGTGTGGAAGGAGATTGTGGGTACGTTGACGATACCGAACGCGGGTGGATAGCAGAGTTCGGACGCGATGATGTAACGGACAATGGTGCAGTCGGAGTGTGCCGCGACGCGTCGGTGCTCGGGGGTGTCGATGCACCAGGCTGGGTCAGATCGATAACGTTTGAAGGAATGGTGATGGACGGGTGCGTCGCAGAGCGCTGCGGCGGGACGTGAGGTGCAGATAACGACTGAGGGATTCCGGAACCCTGCTGAGCCTGGACAGATTGATGGGCTTGTGCGTATGAATGCAGCCGCGGCAGATATTGAGCCTGAGTTGCTCGTAATGTTGCCATCTGCTGCTGTTGGTAGCTGTGTATTTGGTACTGTAGCTGCTGTTGGTAAAGATGGTCGGCGTTGACTCGTTCAGCGCCTGAGTTTGCAACAGGGTGAGCCTGAGACTGGTAAGACGGCCCAGGGGTCGCGTTGGTCTGCTGGGCCGACATGAGGTGTCTAGTCAAAGTGGTGGGAACACGGGCGAGTCTGGGAAAGTATCAGAACAATGCTGAGTATGGGCGTTAGAGCACTGATACAGACGCACCCTGAACCACCAACTACATGCGCCCCTTGACTCTGAACCGTCTGTCCACCTGCGAAGTTCTGCGTAGGACTTGGGCCTGCCGAAACATAGGAGGTATTGATGGGTGAATGCGGCGGGTTCGCGGATGTGGGCGAATTCTGGCTAGGTGCGAGAAATACTGCTTGCCTGCCGGCGGACGAGGGAGGTGTGGGCAAGGTGGCTTGGATAGGACTTTGCGAAACCGAACGGGCATATGCAAACTCTTTCTCTACGATGTGGATTGGGGTCTGCCCCGGCAAAGGGGCGATGTTCACTGGCATCAACGCAGAACGCTTCGCAGAAGCTCGAAATTGCTGCGTGGGAAGAGGTACGTCCATATCTTCTGGTTGCGCAAAAATTATCACTTATTGAAATGAGCTGGTGGTATCTTGCAGCCGTAGGGTTAGATGCCTTGCGAACTTTCGAGTCTGGCGACTGTGGGAAGGAACACACCTGTGCTCCTAGGGTATTCCTCGCGCACGGTGCCGTCAATAAACCGACGTTTTAGGACAGTGAAAGAGACAGAGATAACTTTTAGCTCGACGGTGAGGACAGGGCCCGTCAAGTTCGAAGCAAAGATCAGGAGTGGGCGTCTTCAATCCGTCCCGACGTTCTGAAGAATTTTGCATAAAAGTACACCTCCTAACTTTTGTTTTCAGCACAGTACGTTAGCTCATTAGGCGATACGTTAATTTATTAAAACTTGAAGAATATGCATAGAGCGTGTGAACGAATAAGGCGCCTAAGCTATGGCGCTTATTAAATAAGGCGCCTGTCTGCTTAGAAAACGAGCCCAATCTGAAAGGTGTTTTTCTGGAGTTTTAACTCCCACTATCACTACCCCTCCCTCTCCCCGCCACTAACGACGCTCACGACCATGTCTTCCCAGACTTACCTTGACCCTTCCACTGCGGTTGAGCACCTCAAAACCTACGATAAGGCGGATGGCTTGTCCGTATCGGAACTCATGGATTCGCGCGTCCACGGCGGACTCACCTACAACGATTTCCTCATGCTGCCGGGAAAGATCGATTTTGCAGCTTCAGAGGTCGTGACGGAAACAAAGATCACTCGTAACGTCGTCCTTAAGACCCCCTTCATGAGTAGTCCCATGGACACCGTCACTGAGGGGGACATGGCCATTCACATGGCGGTGAGCACTTGCTGCATTCATCAATGTGGTCTGCGTGTGCCGAACGAGACTTCTTGCATAGCTATTGGGTGGTATTGGTATCATCCACCACAACCAGCCCGCGACAGCGCAGGCCGCTATGGTCCGTGCGGTCAAGCGTCACGAGAACGGGTTCATTACAGATCCGATCGTTCTCTCGCCCCAGCACCACGTTGAAGATGTTCTAGATATCAAGGAGCGACTCGGTTTCAGTGGCATTCCCATCACCGGTGAGTACCGGTATCGGTCTTCCTCGCTTCGAGATGAAACAACATATGCAATGTAACCTTCGTTCTTCCGACCAACGCGTTTATGTGTGATTTGGGGAGACCATATCTCTAACGGACTGATCATTATCATCGATATTCGCTTACAAACAGCAACTGACTTGTATTTCTAGAAACCGGCTCTCTTGGTGGCAGGCTTGTTGGTATCGTCACCAACCGAGACGTCCAGTTCCGCGACCCCTCAACTCCCCTTTCGGAAGTTATGACCACTGACCTTGTGACTGCGTCCGAGGGCGTTACCCTACTGGAAGCAAATGCTATTCTCCGCGACTCGAAGAGGGGCAAACTCCCCATCGTCGACAAGGAGGGTCGTCTGACCTCTCTGCTCGCCCGTTCCGACTTGCTCAAGAACCAAAATTTCCCTCTGGCTTCGAAGCAACCCCACACCAAGCAGCTTTACGCCGCTGCTGCTATCGGTACCCGCCCCGCGGACCGCGAACGTCTGCGTCTGCTCGTCGAGGCTGGCCTTGACATCGTCGTCCTCGACTCGTCGCAGGGCAACTCGGTGTACCAGACTGAGACACTGCGGTGGATCAAACAGACTTTCCCGAAGCTGGACGTGATCGCCGGTAACGTCGTCACACGTGAGCAGGCTGCGAACCTCATTGCCGCGGGCGCAGACGGCCTCCGTGTTGGCATGGGCTCGGGCTCGATCTGTATCACGCAGGAAGTCATGGCCGTCGGACGCCCGCAGGCAACATCGGTGTACAGCGTCGCCGAGTTCGCCGCCAGATTCGGTGTGCCCGTTATCGCAGACGGTGGTATTGGCAATGTCGGTCACGTCGTCAAGGCACTCGCGCTTGGTGCTGGCGCAGTCATTATGGGCGGTCTCCTCGCGGGCACGACCGAAGCTCCGGGCGAGTATTTCTACCACGAAGGCAAGCGCGTGAAGGCGTATCGTGGAATGGGCTCCATCGAGGCCATGGAGCAGGGCAAGCCTGTCCCGCCGTCGGCGACGAAGGGCAACGCGTCTGCACCGGGCGGCGGGAAGCGCGGCAAGAACACGACGCACGAGAACGCGGCGACATCACGCTACTTCTCCGAGTCTTCTGTCGTCAAAGTCGCGCAGGGCGTGAGCGGCGATGTCCAGGACAAGGGCTCCGTCACCGCGTTCCTGCCGTACCTCCACGCGGGCGTGCAGCACTCTCTCCAAGATATCGGTGTCCGCAATATCCATGCGCTCCAGGACGGTGTTCGCGCTGGCACCGTCCGCTTCGAGCTCCGCACGGCCAGCGCTCAGGTCGAGGGTGGTGTTCATGGCCTGAACTCGTGAGTACCCTTCCTTTGCGTCGCATGTTGGTGGTCTCTGACATCTATAATCTGCAGGTACACTAAGCGTCTCTTCGCATAAGTATCTCACAAGATCGAACTCACCTGTATATTTGTGCATGTGCAAATGATGTATCTATACCATCAGTTCTGCTGTCGCCGCTCTTGCTTCGATGCCGGGATATTCTTGTATATACTTGGATAATTTGAGTGCATCTACTTACGAGAGTTTTGTGGTGGTCAGTTGGTGCCAAACGCAAGTGCTTGCCGATCCGCACACTACCGTCGCCGCCTGGGAATAAGGTGTCTCAAGTCTGCCCTAAACAAACCTGCCAAGGTTCGAAGCCTCGCAGTGTTCAGGTTGAACCAGCACTTTGAGAACCGCAGGCATTCCAGGCATCGATCGAAGTATTTCAATGTCTCTGGTATGCTTTATGTATTTGGACAGTACTGGAAGCTGAATAGGATATATTGGATAGGATAGGATGCAGGAGGTGCTCGCCAATCGTGACTTGATTGTGGAGATCATGGCATATACATGGAAAGGCACGCTGGCAGCTCTAGGCCGCACTTGCCAAATGTTCAAAGATCCCGCCTTGGATTCTCTTTGGCGAGAGATGTCCTCGCTTGATCCACTCTATATGTGTCTTCCAAGCGATGTGTGTGCGAAGAACGTCATCGGCGGTCTGGTGTGTCTTCGCCTTAGCCGCAACACTCGATCTGATTCTTAACCAACTCAATTCCTTCTCCAACTCAAGTACGCGGCAGAATACCTGACAAGCAAGCCGACTGGAAGAGGTTCGATATGTACGCCGCACGCATACACGTCCTCGCTTTTCGACCGGGATCCGGGCTGCGTCCAACCCTCCTCCGACTGCTCAAGGCTTACTTTCCAGGGCCAGCCCCTGTCCTCCGAAAACTTTCAGTTCGGCGTTTGCTGCATGTGTGCAGCGAAGGGGAGCTCGCCCTCTGTGTTTCCACCCTTGTCCACCCCAACCTCCATGCGCTTGAAATATATTCATCGTTCGAGGACAGCATGGCTGCAGCACTGGGTCACGCGCAGCTCAGTTGTCCCAATCTGCGGAGCCTCATCATTTCGGGGACAGCTGATGTACTACCTTTGATGGGACGGTTTGCTCAACTGCGAGTGCTCGTCTACAACTCACCCGAAGGGGCTATCATTGATGCCCCGTCCATCATTCTGCTCTCCCAGTTACCCCATCTCCAGAACCTGAAAATCTCGAGCAAGGTCACTGCCACCTCGTTTAGGCACGATGTGCCACTCTCGAATGCGATCGGGGCGTTTTTCCCAGCTCTCGAAGAATTGACTCTGGAAGATGTGTCGCATTTGCAAACGTTGTCCCGTCTTCTGCAGCTCATCGAGTCACCCTCCATGCGTCTCATCTCAATTTCCTACCAGCTCTCAGGAGTACCAAAGAGCGATACGCTAGCACTTTCGTCCGGCCTTTCCAGCCACACCTGCCTGACCACACTTCACCTTACGAACCGCAGCCCCCCAAGTGACGCAGTCACGGTGGCCGATTTCGAACCTCTTATCCGCTTGACGAACCTACAAGAGGCTCGCTTCGTGGATATCATGACCGACCGAAATGTCTCGACGTCCTCCGCCATACCCCAGCTGACGTCCACATGGGTCAAGGTACAAAGCCTTCACATCGAATGCAGCGTCTGGCACGATCCTGATTCCAAAAATCTTCATGCCCCTAGCCTCGAGCGCCTCTTAAAGCACTTCGCTGCGAAATTACCGCACCTGCACGACCTCCACCTGGCGGTGTTGGCTGATAGTGCTATCAGTACTTTTTTTCTAAGATTCAAGAAGGACCTGCTCACCCCGCGCATCACACACCCACTGCATCTCACGCTGCAGCCGGTATCAGCATTGCAGTCGAAAGCCGATCCTTTTACAGTCGCAGTTTACATATCCGACACATATCCCAACATCAACATAGTTTTCAACGGTGCTGAGGCAGCACTTCAAAGGCCCGAGATCACTGAACGTAACAAATCCATGGCTTCAGCCTGGAAAAACGTGCAAAATCTGGTGAAAAAGCTGGCTGCGATTCGAGATACTGAGAGGGAAAGAGTTGGTCTCGAGATGCTGAGGATACTTAACAGCGACCCGGCAGAATAGTCGCTGACACACACTCCGCCGTCTCCTTCAGCGCGAATCCAACGTTCTACTTGCTGCGGCCGTTACTGTAATAGTCTCTGTCCCTCATATATCTCGGATCACAACAGCTATCGAGGATACAATGATAACCTGGCAGGATACGGGTACAGTACATCCGTCCCAAAAAGTACATACGACAGTCAAGGGTAGGTTAAGATCGAAATGATTTGGAAGATCAGGCGCGTACACTAGCCTAGAAGCTGTGCTTCCGCAGGGGGTACAGGCGGCACAGGGCTCCCGAGGGTCTGCCGGAGGAGCATTTCAATACTCGTGCGGTCTTCCGTCAATTTGCGGAGCTCGTCGCGCCAGCGGGCCTCGCGCTGCTCGTAGATGGCGCCCATTGCGCCAATGCTGCCAAGCGCGGCCTCGAGCGCGCGGCGGAGGTCCTCCTCGCGCGACTCGCTGCCGGACTGCGAGCCGTCAACAGAGCCCGACTGTGAGATGCGGTCTGCCAGCGAGACGCTCGGCGTGCGCGTCGCCTGCCGCTGGCTCGCGAGCGTCTTGAAGTTGTGCCGCATGTCCTTCAGCGTCGAGCTGTTGTACAGCGCTTTGTCCCGGCGGAGCGAGCGCGACGTCAGGGCGTGGAGTTCTTCTGAGTGCGAAGGTGCGGCGAATAGAACAAGTGTAGCGTCCGTCTCGCGGTCGACAGCTTGGAACTAGGGACAGCGAACACGTTAGCGAGTGTAGAACAGGCACAAATAGCGATAACTACTCACTGCTTCAGCTAACGCTTCCCACCTCGATTCCCACCGGCGTCGTCTCTTATTCGTACGGCCGATGTACGATGGATGAAATTCGAAGTGCAACAAATCCTCCTCGTCATCGTCTTCATCAATCCACTCGTCCTCGTTTTCGCCGTTCTCAACGATCTCATCTTTGGGGCCTTTTCCATTCGTCCACACGCCATCATGGCCGTTTGTTGCAAAGCGGTCCACAAACTGGTCCTCACCGGCGGTCTCCTCTCCTGAAGAGGGCTCTGGGCTCGTCTCGCGAGGTTGGGTGCTCTCGACGCGCGGAGGCGGCTTCACACGACGGCGGCCCAGCACCGTGCGAAGATTGCTCGCATTGTCCTTCCGACGGAGCGATCGCGCACGGAGGGGCGGCATCGGCAGCGAGACAGGTTCATGGCTTGGGCTCGAGCGCATGCTCATGCTCGAGTCGCCGCCGCGGTGCGCGCCGTAGAGGAACGACCACGGATTGTAGCCAATGCCCGGGAACGGCGTAGACGACGGAGAGAAGGCCGACTCGGATGGCGGCGCAAGTCCGTTGTTGAGCGCGTACATGTGCATCTGCATCGCGAGCTGCTCGCGCACCGCCGCGGGGTGATTTGGATCGTACGTCGACGACGGCGCGTTCTGCGCCGCCGAGAGCGCCGTGCGACGGATGTGCGTGAACGGATACGGGTAAGGCGAACCGATCTGGCGCGGTTCGATGTCGCTTGGCATGGCCGACAGGGGCGATGGCGACGGGGCGGCGGTGTGTGTCAAAGGTGTTGGAGGAATCGGTGCATTTGGACGTCCAACAGTGCCTGCTGGAGCAGGAATAGGGGACTGCAAGTACGACTGGATGAACGATGAGGTCGGGTTGTCAAAAACTCCCTTCAGATCTTCAAAATGCGGAGACATAGGCGGCAGGCTCCGAGACTCGCCATGATCGTACGAGCGGTCGCCGTAGTGCCTCGGAGGTTGGAACTGCTGAGAGTAGTGCTGTTGTGGAGGCTGAGTTTGTATCTGTGGCGGCGAGAGTGCCGACTGGGTCGATCGCGCCGGATTAGCCGTCTCTTGGCCGCTGCTCCGCGCGCCGTTCATGCCGCTATCGAATATTGTCGGGTCAAGACTACGCATGCCTAGCTGATCGCTCGAGCTGTTGCGATGTCTGGAGCGGACGGTCTTCTGTGCATCTGCGGTCATCTGAGGGTACTGCACGGTGTTGACATTGTATTGTCCGTTCGATGTGGGTGAGTATCGCTCGTCCCGCGGCCTCTCGGGCAGACTCGTTGAAGGCGAACGAGGCGTGAAGCCAGAGTCGTCATCTTCGCTCTTGCGCTGCTCCATGTGCTCCTGCACCTCCTCGTTCAGCGTGTCATCGTCGTCGTCGTCTGTGTGCCCCACACTCTTCCCCCGCTCATGGCGATACACATCGGAACCGGACTTAGGCGAGCTGTGACGGAGATCCTCGTACTCGGTCTCCTGCTCGGTGAAATCCTGGCCCAGATCTTCTTCGGGCTCCTCCTGCAGAGGCAGCGCGCGGTCAGACGCCCGAGCGCTTCCAGCCTGCTTGTTCGGCGGTGTCGTACGCATCAGGCTGGGATCCGAGGTCGCTGGGATAGGTTTGCGTGATGACGGTGGAGGTTGACTCGCCGCTTGAGAAGATGAGTACGTGTCGGAGATATATTGGGTATAGCCTGCGGAGCGTTCACCCGGAGACGCCATAGGCGTGTGATATGGGGGCGAGCCACGATACTCGGGGGTCTTCTGCGCCATGGACTGGGGATCGCTGTGGTGCGAGAGGGTCGAAGAGACGGTGTGGGATCGTTCACGAGTCTTGGGGCTGTCACGGAGATTTTGAGTCTCCTTCTCACGGCGCTTAGAGGCAGTATCGGTAGGACTTGATCTGTCCGCAGCACGAACACGTTCCACGGCGGTGTGCTGTAAATGAAGGTTGCTGTTGGAGGCGGCACCGCCTGCGTAGGCTACGCCAGAAGTCCCTTGCAACTGTCCTTGTTGCTGGTCGGCCAGCTCGATTTCACGGAGTAGCTCCGCGGTTAGCTGAAATTTGTCGTCCGCCGTCTGAAATTGCGTGAGGAACTGTGGAGGATTGTGTCGAGGGATGGGCCGAGGCTGATGGGCTGGCGCAGTCTGAGGCGAGGTGTTGGCCAACTGGGGGACAGCGGGTGTGCTCTGAGAGTGTAGGAGGGGCGAAGGTGAACTTATGCGTTCGGGCGTGTGTTCTCCTCTCTGGGTCATCGGCGGAAGCTTGACGGCAGCTGGTGAGATGCGCGAGGTGCTGGGCGGGGAGCGCCTGGAGGGTAGTGAGCCTTGCGAGCCGGTCGGGCTTGGGTGCGATGTGCTTTGCGACGAGTTGCCAGAAAGTATTTGACCAACTGAAGGAACGATAGGCATAGAATGCGCTTTGATGACACGCTGTCGTTCGCGGAATGAAGGCGACGGAGATGCCTCGCGAGGTACGATGTTGGTTTGCATGGGGCCTTATTTGGGACAACGGAGACAAATCAGCATACATGAACGCAGCACAAAACGGAAGTTTTTCGAAGCCAGATCAGCCCCTAAGGCCGCCTGAGATAGGGACCGGTTTTACCGCAAAGCACCTCGCCCAACGCCTCCAGCTTCGCACGCTTTGGCTTACAGAACTCCGGGCAATCCCAACTCAATCTCAGCGGTCGATCCTACACCGATATCCACAGCAACAGCTCGCCTTCTTGCCCATAGCCAGATGCGGACAAAGGATCCACGCGAGAACAAGCTCATTCATGCGGGAAAGGGATTCGGACGCACCTTGTGTGGTGGGTAGGACCGGGACTTTTCTCGTCTGCATCGTCGTCTGGCTGGCTGACATAACAAGGCGGAAGACAGCTCAGGATGAGCGTAGATGAGGGCAGGGAACGGGGGGAGGGGATGCGCGCAGTCAAGAGCAGAAAGCGGATGGGATAAGGGATGTTGGACTCATAGATGATGGGAGCCCCTTCACGTCGTGGTTCCAACGTGGCTTTGCCGGCGAGAGATATCGCGCTGCACAAGACCTGCAGTCGAAAACGCGATACAACCCGTGGATGGAAAGTGTGTGGAACCTTGCCTCGAGGCTGATTACCGCTTGCCCGACTTTCCATCGGTCCGGACCCTTGTGTCTGAGAATATTCCGGCGAAAATCTTGATATTCATCTCCGTCAGGTACCGCGAGCTCGCGCTGTTCGAAGGTAGAATGTGGATGCTCAAAAGGAATGGCCGCATCGTGCACAGGTGGTTGTCGCGGACAAGAAGCAGACGGTGGGCGACTCTAGAACTCGCTTACCAGATGGTACAAAAGAGTTAAGTAACCAGGTAACCATCGGCATCTCGAAACGGCGGCGGCAAGTAAGTCTCAAGATAATGAAATGTCTTACCACGATAAGATTAAGCTGCTGATGAAGGTTCATCCAGATACAGTCGGAGATTGATTCTGACACCACCCGGGCATTAATTGCTACGATATTGGACATACATGTACACAATTTTGACATGCCAAAAGACAGCGAAGGAGAACTACAAAAGAGACAAAGATTTATGCCACAAGAGAGAGGAGAAGGGAAGTCAGCTGTTCGCGGTGGCCCAAGTCATCATCGCACACGGCTGTTGTTGTCAGGTTTCCCACGCCTTCGGACGGGATCGAGTGGTGATAACGCAAAGAAAAGCCGACGGCGACGCGCCGAGAAAAGTTAGCATATGAAACTGACGTCTGTGCTGCCCGTCTCAGAATCAGCAGGCGCGATCATAAGTCGCTAGCGGTTTGAAGGACGCATCAAAAACGTCTTCTTTTGGAAAACGTCGGGAAAGCGCCAAACTACATCTGCCTAGCGGCGATCTACTCTCGCTGGTTGTTCATTGGGGTGTGGTAAATACCGTACTGGCCGTTTATAGGGCATGACACAATTGCCGTGATATGTAGCCTCACCTATCCAGGCGTGTCCCGTCAGACTTATTCAAAGGCTCCAGCGCTCGCATAACGTACCCGCGCCCGGCGTCGAGCAAAGACACCGCCCTGGATCACCCTAGGACCGCCTCTATGTGCCTCGGGAGTCCGCAGGCGTTCTCTTGAACGCCCCTAAACCTGTATACTCGTTCCCGAGCCTTTTGCTCTCACGTCTGCGCCTCCTGGCTGCCACGAGGCACGACCGTGAGGCCACAGCGATGTCGGCTGTGTTGGAGGCAGGTACACGCTGAACAGCGTTGAACCTTGCCTTTGACAGGCGTGGATGCGATTAGGCTTTTGGCTTCTGTGGATCCATGGCCACACCTGCAGCGGACGTTGATATGACCTCAAAGCTGGCCTTCGCGCATCCGCCGCTGATATGAATCGCTGATGTCCACCTGTACCCGCACCAGCTGCTGGGACGATAGTGGCAACTGACATTCCTGCAAGATGATTATCGCAGGAGTCGTGGGTGTATTGACGAGGTGAGGCTTTGAGAGTTCCTCGGCTTTAGCCGGCGTTATCTCTCTGCGTCCTTCGCTCTCAAGTAGCGTACAAGCGACCCCGAACGCAAGAGGTAAAGCGGCTTACAGCGGACCTCCGATTTCACGATGATTATAGTCAGTGTTTAGTTAGGGACCAAGCTGGATATGAGCCACTGAGTGCGAAGCATTTACCAGCCAGTCTAATTAACGCTTCTAGAAATCCGCATGGCCCGGGAATACTGGCACCGAATTGTTGTGTATGCCTCCTGCGCATTCTCCACTTCGCACGACACGCCCGACAATACCTGGCGGACATGCATAGAGGCATGCAGACAGCTTAATTTTGAGGCCAGACGCAAGCGTGCCGGGGCCAAGAGCAACTAATGTATGGCGCAGCTGCCGCATGCACTCCTTTTGCGCTATGGAGATGGATTGGCACAAGTAGGGCAGGCAGCGATATGGTACAGGTGATGATAAGGCGCACAGTCCGAGATCGTAGAAGCCAACCGTCCCTCGAGGTATCACTTCGGACCCTGCACTTCCTGCATCCAGTCGAAGATATCCTGGCGGACAAAGGGCGAGCCGAGCGTGGGGATGCGCGTGAAGAACACGTCGTCCGTCTCGGGCTCCGAGGGCATGAGCGGCGCTGCCTTGGCCTGCGCGCGTTCGATGGGGCTCGAGCAACTGAGCGACGCGGGCGGCAGCCAAAGGCCCGCGAACGACGTATAGCTCGTCCCACCGAAGTGGGTGCTCGCAGCGTCGTCGATGCCGAGCTGACTGAAGAGCTCTGCCGTGGCAGACATGCGCTGACGCCAGGCGTCCTCTTGTTGTTCTGGGTAGCCTTGCGTATCGCTCTCCCCAGTGAAGCGTTGGCTCGACTCGTCCATGAAGAAGCCAAGTTCCGAGCTCTCGTTTCGCTTAGAGAGCACGCCCATGCCGTCGAAGACCGAGCCGTCATTCTTGAAAAGGCCCGAGATTCCGAGGCCGATAAAGGACGCGGTGTCTTGGCGGGGATCGCGAGTGGTGGCGTACGGCATCGGGGTGTGTGCGATAGACGGGCTCGAGATCGACGATGTCAGGGTCTCGTCGAGTAGCGAAGGGGTGCCGTGCAAGAAGCCAGGAGACTCGAAGCGAGGAATAGAAGACATCTTCGTTGGAGATGGCGGAGGAGAATAGGTGAGCTCTCTGAGAGGCAAGCGAACATACGCTCCGAGCTTCTCCGAGGGTATAGTCAGCGGGGCGATTTCGACTCCAGCAACCGGAGTAGAGTTAGGGATCATGCGACATGCAGAGCAGGCAATGAGTTGGGTGGAAGCAGGCATATTGTGTTGGTACAGTGTAATGAACGTAGACGTAGAACCGAGTGATTGGTGGTTGAGGTATTGTTCTACAAGGTACCCAGATGAAACGAGAGAAGTTGGCGGAGACAGAGACAAGCGCAGCTGCTGGTAGTAGTCGAAGAGAATCAGAAAGTGATACAAAATTGAGAAGCGAGACCAATAGCTTTATGCAACTCGTGGAGCGGGGCTGACAGAGGCTGGACCGAAGTCCTGAAGCTGGCCGACAGTCAGCAGGGCTCAGGTCGAAGCGGTCCAAATTGTGACGAAGATCGGTCTAGAAAATTCCGGACCAGGCTCCAGTCACATAGTTCAGCCTAGGAGTCTCGTATCCTCGAGTCGGTAAGCGCAAGATATGGTGGGGGTATTTACAAACCCTCGCAGCGACGTAGTGGCAAGTGAGGTCATGGTGGAAGTGCAAAGCCAGCAACTTTGTGGCGCAGAGGGAGACGGACGATAAGTTCCTCTTTAAGACTTAACTTAACCTACTAACGTCACGAGCATAGCATAGAAAAACTCGAAACAAATTCTCAAATCCGACTAATTGCCACAGTTACCATGGCGATAATGCCAAAAATGATTCTTTGTCTCTCTTCACTCATCTCGAAACACCCCTTGTCGCCGTTCAGCACTAGGAAGTCTCCCAAAACTGGTATATAAATTTCTTGCCTCGTTCCAAATCATCCCGGTTGAGAATGGCATTCGCAGCTGTCCAGGAACCCGCAAGAGGTGAGCAGAGTCTATCCCTTAAAAGCTGAAAGCGTAACTGACAAGCTGTAGCATCTCTCTCACTCTCGGTGGATCACACAGAGCCGAGTTCACCTTTCCCATCACCTGGATCGGCATTTCTGTCGCCGCCGACACTGGGAGCACACGAGTTTGCGTCCAGACGTTCATCGGTCGAACGCGCGAGCGCAACCAAGAGAAAGTCTCGGGAAGAGATGAACGGAACAAACGGAAAGCTTGCTATCGACGGAGAGTCTACTCCAACAACGACAGCGTCTGTGGCATCACCGCTGACACCCACACCAGCCACGTTCTCCTCGTCGGCGCAAGTGACCATCCCTGATCCACAAGATGCAACTCTCGTGACACCTGTCGAGAAACTCCCCGACCACTTGTCGCTGTCCTCTTCGCGCCCTGCGCCGCCATCGCCCGCAGCTTCTCGCCGCGCCTCCTCCACGCTCTCCCGGTCGTCTCGCCCCCAGTCACGTGTCACGTCACTCTCACAGCAGCTCTTCTTGACAGAGCACCACGCTGGGGGCTCGTCCTCGACCGTCGTACCGATGAAGCCCCAGCTAGTGAAAATTCGAGATTTTGCGTACCCGCTCTCAGACGAGCGCCATGTCGGCCGAGGTCCTGACGTCCCGCGCTCGAACCGCCCGCGGAACCGCGGATCAGTGTATTCGAGCTCGAGCTCAAGCGCGTGCTCAGACGAGGACGAAGGCGGCGAAGATGGCGAAGAGCAGCAGCAGCAGCGTAACAGCTTCAGCGCGTTCCGCTGGAACACGCTCAGCACGCACTTCTGGAACGGCAAGGACGACGACGACGACGACGACGACGACGACGACTTGGACGCGGGGCCGTCTCAGACAGATCTCGCGATGAACTTCGACCAATCGTCACCAGTGAACGAGCACGACGACTACGCGGATGATGACGATGACTATCCACCACCAAGCGACGACGAGCCGCTCATACCAGGCATGTATCGTGCACTCTATCCGTTCGAGCCAGAGGGTACTGCGGAGGTGGCGCTGGAGGAGGAGCAGCTCGTGCATGTCGTCGGGCGAGGCGGGGGTGTCGGCTGGGCGATCGTAGAGAAGGAAGGCGGCGGGCACGCCCTCGTACCAGAAAGCTATCTGGAGCTGGTCACACCAGACGCACGCTGAGTTTTAATTTAATCTGTCTACACTTTGTCTGTACATTGGTTCCGCTCAGGTCAAGCGTGTATGTTATTTCCCCGTCTTGTACGGGCGCAGAAGCTGTCCGTGCGGTCCGTTAACAATTGGCTCGGCCTCGCATCTTGTATGTGTCCTGTCTCCTCAAGTGCACTGTATTCCACATCTTGTGCTTCTAGATAGTCGCCTTCAGTCTGTATCATCCTAGTCCAATCGACACCAGCTTTTCCTTGGACGAACACTCCGTTGTATCAACTTGGTGCCGCTCAAACCGGCAACAGCTGCCGCATGCGACTGCATTCCGCAAATTGCGTCGCGGCGCACGCACCATGGGCTGTGAGTAGCCGCCTCAGCCAGACTTGTTAGCCCCATGCGGCCTGCCATGCCTGAATTCACTGTCGTCAGAATGTCCTAAATATCATGCGGCCATTAATTACCTTCGCTGGAGACCGGCTAATTAGCGCACGGTGCGTGCATCAGCGGTAGCGACAACTCTCCGAGACAATGACCTTCCCGCACATACGGAGAATTAGCCGTGTTCTCGTGCTCTTGCCAGACAGTGATCCTCGTGGCTGGACCGAGACTTCGGTGTCTTTCTGTCCATGTGTGCAACCGAGACCTTGGCAATCCTGGGTCGGGTCGCGAATTCGATGTCTTGGTGCAGTGTTTCTACATAATCAGTCGAAACTCGCCTCCTGATCAATTCTATATCTCAATAATCTTCCGGACATAGCTGCCTTGGCAGCGTTCCTGCCAGACGATAAGTTGTAGCCTCTGCCTTGGCGAGTATTAAACGCGGCAGAATCACGAATAAACACTGTACGCCAAGGCCTTTGCTCATCTGGGAATACGTGCAAGTTCTGCTTGGCACGAAATGAGACGGTCAGAATATATGGCAGCTGTATAAAATATCAAGGGGCTCCAAGCACTGCTCAGCCAGCAAAGCTCATCGTGCAAGATGAAGTGTCTCGCAGCCCTTGTCTCGCTCGCGACCGTCCTCACTCTCCACGCTCGCGCGGTCGCAGTGTGGGGCCAATGTCAGTGCTTACTTGTTCCACATTCTACATTCACTGACATCCAAAGAACATGCAGGCGGTGGCATTGGCTACGCTGGATCAACTGTCTGCGATGCCGGGTCGCATTGCGTATATGAAAACGATTACTACTCACAGTGCCAACCCGGTGCCGCCACCACGCCCCCGCCCGTCACCGCTACTCCCCTACCTAGCGGAGGCGGTGGCACAAGCAGCAGTAGTGGCCTCGACGCGCATATCAAAGCCAAGGGAAAGATCTACTGGGGTACTGCCTCCGACCAGAACCGCTTCAGTAACGCGCAGGACTCGCAGGTCACCATAGCTAACTTCGGCCAGCTGACCCCTGAAAATTCTATGAAATGGGATGCGGTACGTCTCACATTCACTGTGATCATCGTCTCAAGTTAACTCGCATTTGCAGACGGAGAGTAAGTCTGTTGGTCAAAATGAATGTGTTTCTGTCCCTGATAACGGCATATTTTATGACAGACACCCGTGGTGTTTTCACATTCTCACAGGCCGATGCGCTCGTCGCCTACGCGCAACAGAACAATATGCTCGTCCGCGCCCATACTCTCGGCATGTCTCGTTTTTCGTCACTAGCGGCATATCTAATTGGGTCTCTAGTCTGGCACTCGCAACTTCCGTCCTGGGTGTCCGCAATCACAGACAAAAATACTCTGACCTCCGTCATCCAGAACCACATCGCGAACGTTGCGGGCAGATACAAGGGTAAGGTCCGCTCGTGGGATGTCTGCAACGAGATCTTCAACGAGGACGGCACCTTCCGGCAGTCGGTCTTCTACAACGTGCTTGGCCAGAGCTTCGTGACCATCGCTTTCCAGGCCGCGCGGGCCGCAGACCCGAACGCGAAGCTCTATATTAACGACTATAAGTGCGTCTATGCCCTCGCATCCTGCTCAAAATGAAAGCGGGATTCTGACCACTCTGCAGCCTAGACAGCGCGAACGCGAAACTCACTGCCGTCGTAAATCTCGTAAAGCAGCTCAACAGCGGCGGCACGAAGCTCATCGACGGCATTGGCACCCAGTCGCATCTTCAGGCCGGCGGCACGGGTGGCGTGCAGGCGGCACTGCAGCTCGCTGCCACTGCCGGCGTTGAAGTCGCCATCACCGGTATGCTTCCCGCATGCCCTCACGGTACCTTTTTTTTTTTGATTGAATGTGCCACAGAGCTCGATATTGTTAACGCTGCACCGAACGACTACGTCGCTGTCGTCAAGGCCTGCCTGACCGTTCCCGCCTGCGTTGGCATCACGAGCTGGGGTGTCCGCGACCCGGTACATACCTAATGCTCGTATTCATACAGCGCAGGACTGAGTTGGCTCTTTACAGGACTCTTGGATCGCGTCGTCGAACCCGCTGCTCTTCGACGCCAACTTCCAACCCAAGCCTGCGTACAATGCGGTTATTCAGGCCCTTTTGTAGGCTGCAAGCTGCCCAAATCGTACGTATTTCGTGCGCCAGCATTTATCGTGCCAATTTGGTCCTAGCTCTATTCAGGTGCTGTACACAGTATCATCATGTTAGCAAGAGTTTTACAACGAAATCGTAGCGACATATGCCGGCTTTCCTCGAGGCTACGTATTAAACTAACGAAAGATTTCACCCGTGATTTCGCGTAGGAACAGCCCGAAGCACGCATTCAGCAGCCTAGACCAGATAGTACAGTGTCAGTATGCGTAGGGGGATGGCCTATCTCATCCGTGCAAAGCTATCAAGATATCGCCTTGTCAGCCGGATTTTCGGATGAGATGACAGTGAAAAAATCTTTGTGGGTGATGTGCCATCAGCCATATGCAGCACTTCCTGCAGCACCTCTTGCATCACTTCAGCTCTGATCCTGCGTCTCTCTTCGGCTCGCACCGCGGCAATGCGCTTGACCCACTTGTTCACTTCGTTCCAGTTCTTACGTCGTTTTCACTGTTGATCAACGAGTTGTAGCCAACGTATGTGATGTCGACGTTGGGATATATGGCCGATATGTACTCCGCGGTGTCGTAGGCATCGCTCAACAGCACTGAAGCGGCACTGAGCGTAAGTCGCAAAGGGGCCCCACGGTGAGGGAGCTTCCTGCCCTTCAGATTGGGGATGGTAGAGCTTGACATCGTGATATGAAGGTCGCCCGGGTAAGGACAATGTGTAGCCAACGTCTCCAGTGTGACAATGGCATGGGAGAAGCTAGGCGAAATGTGTGTATGTCCCGCGTACTGCCAAAATTGGCGTATGATATGAAGAGTACGTAGTTCGTTCCAGGCCTTCATTAAGGAGTTTATGCAGTGTTCAGACGAAGTATAGGACAGGAGGTCGGTCAGATATACCGCCCGCAGACGTTTCAGCTGCTTGAGAGAGAAGAGATCGGCCTCTTTGACAGAAGCGTTGGGAGGTTGTCGACTGGCAAGAGACAACATCGTGAGTTGGTCGTGCATAGCAAGGCTGCAAGAGAGTGCGCGGAGGTTTTTCACAGGCTCATTCGACAGCGTATAAGATACGGAGATGGACCGAAGTGAAGAGGATTGGATGAGACAGAGAAGATAGGCGAGGGTCTGGACACCGGTGCCATTCTCGAAGGTCAGCTCCTCTATAGAAGGAAAGGGGAGCACTTCAATATTTTGCGTGGAGTGAGTGATAGAGAGAGAATCAAGTGTGAACCGGCTCGTGACTCTCAGTCTTCGAAGGAAAGGTAGGCACGAGAGGTGCCTGATGGATGTGTCATCGATCGTGTCCTCCGGAGAGTCGTAGACGAGCGTCCGGAGGTTCACGAACTGTCCTAGCATGGGCAACACCCCCACCGTTTTGGAGATGACAAGCTCCTCCACAGTAGGACAGCGGAGCTGCATATGGGCTAGCACTGCGACCACAATTTCCGTGGAATCCGAGCACACCTCTACGGTGTGTATTTCCGAAGGTAGGAGGGTGGAGAAGAAAAGAGCTAGCTCTGCGTCAGCGCAGCGGCGCGCCATACGCAAAGTTAGCAAATAGGGGAGTACGGCGGTCGCGGACGGGAAGTAGAGCTTGACTAGCTTAAGGAACTCCGGACGCAGCTGGGATGATTCTTTCCTAAAAGAAAGCACGCGTATGCGCGCGGCGTACACATTGAAGCGCGTCCAGTCTTCGGGCTTATTAGGAATTTTTGGGCCGCGAATCTGGGGAAGTTATAGTATGGGGGCGATGAGATTCAGCTCCTACGATATAGAAAACCAATTAATAGACGCACTAGACGACCATCTTCGTCCTTTGTCCACACGCTGCTAGGTAGACACTAATATAGGGGATCAAGCGAGATCATGTCCCGCCATAACTCGTCCAAGACAGGATCGCTTAAGGCTTTGCACGTGCAGCTCAATGCCGAAAGCGATCCTTTCCTGAGATAAGGTGCAATCTCCGCTATGAGATCGCGATTGGTGAGGGCCTGATGCATTAGTTTGCAGGGCAGAAAGCCACGGCACTGGCACATCATTAGTATAGGTCATGTTGTATATCAGTGAATTGTAGTGTGATGACCCACCAAGTGATACGTGGAGTTTAATTGCGTCCCAGCATCAGCAAGTCTGAGACGATTCGCGGAAAGGCAAGAAGCAAGCTCTCCTGAACGCAGGGCTGGCGTCTGGCTTAGGGGGTGTCCTGGGTCCGACGGGACGATGTGTCGTGACCCCTCACACCTCTGTTCGCCAGGAACGATCATGTATATCCGTACAGTAATGATGTGGTTCGGTGGCCGCATAATTGTAGAGCTGTAAGTCTGCAGTAGTCTGTTGCTGCATCGCAATCTTCGAGCATAAGCTTACCCACAAACGAAATGCTTTGATACTCGCAGACCAGAACGACTCATATTATGCTGGCTGGGCATAAGTCACTGTTCAACGGGATGAAGTTCACTATAGTTCAAACGTTCTGTGTTATTTTGATAAATATTGCACCTGAAATACCATTATAATACAATACTCCTAGGAGTCAAAGAAACTAGTTGACAAGAGTAAAGAAAATTTTCCTAAATTCAGATCATGAAGGCAATACATGGAGACAGTCATTATTCTGCGGAAGTCTCGCGGATCCTACGTCTCTCAAGACTCCTTACTTTCTCCAACAGCGCAATCCGCAGCTTGACGTTCTCCCAAGACTGGACTGTTGACGAATCTAATGTAGACTCCGCAATATGCAAATTGATGTTCGGATACACCGCAGAAAGATACTCTGCTATGGATAGTTCTTGGTTCTCCTCGATGTTTGCGGGTGGCCGGATTAGTAATTGGAGTGTGTTTTCCCTTCGAGGTAGCAAGGGCGCATCCTCCAAAATGGGGGGTACAGAGGCGTAGTTGATTGGAAGGCGTACGAAGTATAAGCGAGGACAGTTCGTAGCAAGCTTGCTCAAGGCGGCCAATGTGCATTTTGAATCTTCCCCGCTGGTGATGTATACAGTGAGCACTTCCAGGTTTGACCACATACGAGTGATGTCGTTGACTGATGTATCCGTGACACTCCTGGGCGGTAAAACGTTGATAAGATTGATGGTTCGTAGTCTCGTTAGAGCGTCCAGGTCGTTCAAGTCCTCCACTTCGACGCGGGGCCGCAGAGATAAGCAGAACAGTTTGACATGTTCTAATGAAGTATGTGCAGAGAGGCCTCTTGCCAGGGAACTGACTTGGCTGCCGTGCATCGACTTCTCACCATGCAGCGTATATCTGACTTCGATGGTCGCGAGGCGGGGGCTTGTCGAACATATGTCTTGCATGAAGGTTCCGAAAGCCAGGACGTCTGTCACATCGTGCATAACCAAGGTCTCAAGAGCAGGGAAGTAATTGGATTGGAGGGGAAAGTGGGTTTTATATGATGCAGCAGCGAACTTGAAGTTCGTCGAGAAGCTGTGTAAGCAAGGAAGTGTCCCGAACGCCTTAAGAGAATCTCCCGCGAGTACCTCTTTTTCCACTCCCGACGAACAAAGATTTACGACCTTCAAGGCGTGAAAGCAAGCGAGCATCGACGAGACATCGCAGCGAAGCTCGGTGATACATAGCTCTTGGACGTCGGGACATAAGAGCTGCATATATCCGAGCATGAGGGTCGTACGTGGGGCCGACCCTGGGAATGCGCTAAAGCGAACGATGCTTGGGCTCAAGAGGGCAAGGACATAGATAAGGAATGGCATATCGTCCCCATCATGCGACTCGGTCGATAGGAGGTGTATGCGAATGTCTTGCAGGTTCGGGAGCAAGCGCCGTCCAGGGGGAAGGCTGACCAGGAGCCCTTGCAGCAGTCGAGACACTTCCTTCATGGGCTCAGCCCCCTTCTGCAAGTCCACCACCTTGATCCTCGCGGCGTGGATATCGAAGCGCGCACGGTCATCTGTCGTTATCGGAGTTTCGACATATGTCTAGATGTGCATCACGTCAGAAGCCATAGAGGTCACGAATTTTGACTGCGTACCAGGCCGCGGTCGGGCAAAAAGTTACACAAGCGCGAGGGCAGGCATTGGCACAGCGGTATCAGAGATTGCATCGTATGCCATAAACGGTCCAGAGCGGGGTCGCTGAAAACCTTGCAGGTGCTGGCCAATGCCGTCAAGGAAGTCTTGGGTAGTAAGTCCAGTATGTCACGGACCACGTCCGCATTAGAGAATAAACCATGCATGACGATGGAAATTGGGTGATTGTGGACAATATTTTGGGGTGTTAGGTCCTGGATTCAGCCGTGAGTATTGAGGCGAGTACGGTCTAGATATGACATATCAGCGCTATCTGAGTCTTTCAAACTGAGAGAAAATATTTCACCACGACACTTGTTAGTACAGGACCCAAGTACTAGAGGCTAGGGTTCAGCAGAGTTAAAAGTTGGCCAGGTGCCGCCATGTTGGGCAGCCGGTGGCCGGGGGGACGCGTCATCCCGAACCTTCCCACATACAGTGTTGTCAAATGGACTGATGGCACCGGGGTTAATGGCGTGGGAACTCGTCCGAGTTTCTGCCCCTCTCTCTGAGAATTTCAGGCATTGTGGAAAGGTCAAAAGCCAGAAGCCTGGCCGCAAAGGTAGAGATCTACGACCTGGGAGAGGGAAGTGCGTTCGCTGCCGTTTTTCAGGGCCTGAGGTCAATGACAACACTGCCCACATACACAAATGCAATTAATAACGTTAGACGACTACGCAATACAGCAGTGAAAAAGCTATAGCTTCGCAAGCATCTGGGGCTTGTCGGGAATGTACCACGCTCGTGATCCACGCTTTCCTTCTTCCTCAGCCTGCGTCGACCCGTTGCCGAGCCAATAGAACCGGTTATGCGAAGCGTTGTCATCCACAAAGGTGTACTCGAAGTCTTCCCATCGCGGCTGCCCTAGGACACGCAGCTCGTTTAAACTAGACCCTGCACGGTTTGTGTCAGCTTGAGGTCAGACGAGAAATGAGATAACGAGCTCACCAGGCCAGAGCGCAACGACCTTCCCGTCGGCATCCCCGCGCTTGTACCAGCTACGACACTGATCTCATTCAGCAGTTGTAGTATCGACAATAAGTGGGGGGGGGCAATACCTTTCTAGCAAAGACCGTGCGCGGGAAGTACGAGTCTAGATGCCTCTGGAAATCGTCTACCGCTTCCTTGCGCACGACCATCGTCTTGATCCTCTGGCGCTGTATCTTGCTGATGCATGCAACAAGATAGTCGGCTTGCGCCTCGACGACAGGGACCAAGGAGCCTAATGCCATTGCGGAGTTGGGGCCGACCATCTGGAACCTTGTGGATAGTCAGGTGCCGAAACGGGCTGCTGTTAGGTACGCACCAGTTGGGATGCTGGTCTTGACAGAGGCTAATGTATGTACGCGGATACTCTTGCCAGTAGTCCTTCAGAGTCGTCCCATTGCGTCCGATGACGGGGAACCTTGGAATAAATGTCGGGTCATAGCCTGTCGCGCAGACTATCACATCGTACTGGCGCCGCTCGCCGTCCTTCGTCTCTATTCCGTCAGTTGTAAAGCGCGCAATCCCCGCTTTGACAAATCCAACCTGTACATGGGTGTCAGTATGACTTTGATACAACGAACTAAAGCTCCTACATTATTCGCCTGCTGTGGAGCGCAGAAGTGGAATCAGCATCCATAATGCTGCGAAATTTGCGAACTCACCAAAGCCGCCAGATACCCAAATCCTGGCGATAATCTGCGGCAAACGACCGGGAAATCCGGCTGGAGGCCCGAAAATGATAAGAGCCCAGCGTCTCGCAATCTTACGTAAACTCACGATTATCGCCTCGGCAATATGAGGGTTGGCCTTCAGCGCCTCTTGCATATACTCGGTGAGCCTCTTCCGCACTGTCTGCTGCATCTGGCTGCCGGCGATAGTCAAAGCATGCGAAGCATTCAGGAAGTCTTCGCATTGGCGGACAAGTTCGAGGTATACGGCGGGATCCTCACGGAAGAGCTGTTTCTCTTCTTCAGTGAAAACATCTGGGTGCGAATACGACATGAGTTGGCACGGAAGTCAGTAAAACGTTCGCAGACCTACGATTTCCTGTATGACCATCGGAGTATCTCTTGAGTAGAGGTAGCGCCACGTGTGCTGTCCAGGTTTGGCCCCGAACGTAGTTGTCGAGCTGCTTTACGTGGGGTTGTATGGCAGGTACGACCTGAATGGCAGTCTGCAGTGTGATCAGTGGCCGGCAGAAGTAAGACGAATATTGCGCGATGCTTACAGATCCCTATCCTTCACATTAGCGTTTCCTCAGGGCGCAACAGAAGAATGGGGTGCTTACAGATCCAATGACAGCTACTCGACGGTCCGCCCATGAAGAGTTGACCTGTCCAAGAGTCCAATTTGCGGTATGCACACTGTCGGGTTAAGTATTAAATCATTTAAATGCAGCGCCGCTAAAGATGCCGGCGATTCTTACAGAGATCCTCTAAAGTCATTGATGCCGGGGATGTCCGGCATTGTCCACCTGTTCAGAATACCGATGGCAGATATGACGAGATGAGCAGAGTCCTGAAAATGAGATCCATCATCGGTGCGCTCAATTTCAAGGGTCCACTTTCCCTCGGACTCGGACCAGGAGGCGTTGACGACCTTGCGGTTAAACTATACGATGTGGGTCAAGAACGAGCCATTAACTCCTACAATAATCCGAACGAACCTCGGTATATTTTGGCACACCGATGCGAGTAGCGACGTCTTGAAGGTAGTGTAATGTTTCTTCTCCAGGGGGATAGTATGACGAAAATTCTGTCTGTATAGCGAAGTCGACATTCCGGCATCAGAGAGGGCTCGTACGTCACTTACGCTGAGTGCGAACGAGAATTGATAGCAAAGTGCTGGTCTGCGAAGCAAGTCAGTAACGCCTAGCTGTATATGAAGATGGTTGTGACTGACACATCGCAGGCAACACCAGGATACTGGTTCTCCAGCCTACCGCGATACAAGGTCTTAACTGCCGTCGAAACAAGCACATGCATTGTGAAACGCCTACCAAGTGCCGCCAACATCCGAATTCTTCTCGTAAATGACGAGATCGACGTTCTGCAAGGACCTGATGATCTTGTGTGTCAAAGCGATTCCAGAGAGCCCTGCACCGACTGCAACGGCGGGAGATATAGTAAGTACCGCTGCCGGAAGTTATCATCCAATCACAAGGTCTTACTTATTATCACGCGCACAGGCCGCGCCCGGTCAACGGGCTCTTCCAAGAGTTTGAACGTGGAAGCACCCTGGTACGCCTTGGCCAGATCGTTTGTCGACGACATGGTGTGAGTTCAGATGCATCATGTCGCAGCCGACATGATGCGTTTTAAAGACTCCCTGAACGCCGCCGTCATCGGTTTCGGCTGAGAGACGCTGAGCAGGGTCATGCGTCTGATCGGATTTTGCAGACATTTCTGGGCGCGGCGCTCCTTGTACTGCCTCAGGGCGGGAGCCCGACAGTGAGACAGGCCCTATCGAAGAGAAGGTGCCGCGGCGACTGAAGCTGCGGTTGCAAGGTTGCCCTCCTACGATGAACGCCGCCCTGAAGTGTAGCGTGAAAAGTAGCTTGATGCTGGTGAACTGGACACACGAAAGCTGTCGCAATTACAAGGTCCCGTTGTGCTGATGCCGAAGCTAGAAGGCGGTCGCGAAGGAAGTCTCATCACCGCGGGATCCGCGGTTACAGGAACATAAGGCGGGATTCCCACGCTCCTTCCTAATTTGGTGTGGCGTCGGTCTCATCCTCTGTTTACATCTTGTTTCAAGACCACGCCCACCATTTACCCTCTCCCTCGCCGCCTTTTCTCTTCTGTCAAACTTTGTAAGAAAATGTCTGAAGAGAGCAAAGGTAAGGTGCGGCAATGTCAAAATCCAAGTGCCATAGCTGACATCGGTAACAGTGCTTGTCGGCGTGATTGGCGGAAGTGGTCTGTACCACTTGGACAACCTCACCTTGATGTAAAGTTGCGTTGTGTGCTGTCTGGAGGGCAAAACTGATTTGTGATGTGAAGAAAGCAAGTGAGCCCGGAGACGGTATGCAAATTATCGACGATACGCTCGTACAACGTTCACAGATCTTCACGCAGCCCTGGGGCCCCCCAAGCTCTCCCATCAACATCTGCGCCCTCCCTACTGGCACCCAAATTGCCTTCCTCACCCGGCATGGTATTGGCCATACCATTAACCCGTCCGCAGTGCCTGCACGTGCCAACATTGCCGCCCTCAAGTCGCTCGGCGTGCGTGCAATTCTCGCCTTTTCAGCCGTCGGCTCGCTGCGCGAGGAAATCGCACCAGGCGACTGCGTGCTGCCGACGCAGATCATCGACCGCACGAAGGGTGTGCGTCCCGCCAGCTTCTTCGAGGGAACCTCCGTCGTCGCACACGCGTCCTTTGGCGACCCGTTCAGCAACCGGCTCGTCCATTGGCTCGAGAAGCGCGTCGCGGACGCCATTGCCACTCACGGCGCTGGTGCAAAGCTGCACACGGACAAGTGTGTCGTCTGCATGGAGGGCCCGCAGTTCTCGACGCGCGCCGAGAGTAAGATGTATCGTGCTTGGGGTGGCGATATCATCAACATGAGCGTACTGCCTGAGGCGAAGCTCGCGAGGGAGGCGGAGCTTGGGTGCGTTCTCCATGTTCTCACAGCACGCTCAATCTCTCATAGCGATGGAGATATGCGCTCATCGCCACTGCCACCGACTACGACTCCTGGCGCGAAAGCGAGGGCTCAGTCACCACCGCTGAGGTCTTCAAAGTCCTCCAGAAGAACGCGCAGCTCTCGCGCACCGTCGCCGCTACGATCCTCGACGAACTCCACGAGGCTGCCGAGGAGGGCGGCATCCTCACTGAGGAGGTTGGCGCAATGAAGTTCTCCATCATGCCCCGCTCCGAGAAGCAGAAAGACGAAGACAGGCAGAATCTCGCATATATCCTACCTACCTACTTCCAATAGAGTGCTTAAAGATCTTGGAGATGCATATAGAAGTGATGATCTGTAGAAATAGATGAACTATAAAATGTTTTCCCGCATCACACACTGATAGTACAACAGTCCTATCCACAAGATGTTTACAATTACTGTGATACGCTCAAAGATTCACATGGCATTCGGCAGTCACGACAAAAACAAAGGATACTGTAGTTTTACGACCGTAGCGGATGTCACGCGTCACAGGGCCCTTATCCTGTCTGTTATTTCGCCTCTGTCACATGTCACAGAGGGGTCCATCCGGTTGTGACATCTGAGATTTGTCACGAAGAAAAAGTCACCTTTTTTCAGGCCTGCGGCGCTCTGTAGTACCATAGAATGTATTATCATACCAACAATGCTATCCAGATAAAATACTGTAGCCGTGCTCGGTCGTCCATTAGCAGGCGGATGTCACAGGTCACCAAGGACCCATCCACTCATCCGGTTCGGTGCGCCTGTGTCACAGTCACAAGGCCATCTGCTACGGTCGTAAAAGTACAGTAGGAAGCGAACGAAACGGAAGTGCAAAGGTATCAATCGACGTCATCTATACTGCTAGACCCTGCCTGTGCCCCACCACCAACAGGCGGTGGACCTCCGCCGATGAGCAAGTTCAGGAGGGTGAGCGGGGTATGGTCCTCTGGAGGAGGAGGAGTGGCAGCCAGAATAGCGTCAAGCTCAACGACGATTGGCAGTGTAATGTCTACTCCGGTGTTAGTGTTAGTCCAAGCTACTCCACCTGGCTGTGGTGGCTGTGCCAATGGTGCGAGCGGTTGAGACGTAGATGCTTGCGGTGGTGTAGGCTGGGACGTCGCCAGCGACGACGCAGGAATCAGCGGGGGCGGGCCCGGGCTAGGCGGGGATGCCGGCACCGGTGGTGGCTTGGTATCGGTCAGCGACGACGCAGGGATATGTGGGCTCGGGCTCGGGCTAGGCGGAGACGCTGGTACCGGCCGGGGCTTGTTATCGGTCAGTGACGAAACAGGGACAAGTGGGGGCGGTCCCGGGCTATCGGGCCGTAGTGGCGAAACCGGCGTTGAGGTTGTGCTAGAGGGAGGCATATTTGGCGGCCGAGACGGCCCTGCCGGCGAGGCGTATGTCGGGAGCTGTGCTGAAGACGATGAGGAGGCGGCGTTGCCAGACTTCTCTGCCTTCGCGGCATACCACTTGCGCCGCTGGACCTTGGCGAACGCAAGCAAGGCATCGAGACCCTCGACAACGTACGCTTTGCTTCGTCGGTCTTGCAGCCTGGCGAAGCACAATAAGAACAACGGTAAATGCAAGAGACAGGGAGGATTAACCTGGCGATCATCTCTTCGGTGACGTCCGGGGCACGCAGGAAGGGCATTTTCTCAATGAGCTTCCTGTAAACAACCAAGAGCATCTCCGGACCACCCATCAGCGTAAGTCCCACGTCAGTCCAGCTCTCGAAGCGCTTCTTCAAGCTGGGCCTGTACTCAGATCTCAGGTCTTCAAGATCAGGGTCGTGAGGATCGAGATCGAGATATGTATACGGGTCGTCATCCGAATGGAGACCAGGCAACGGCGCTATGCCCATGAACATCGCCGCGAACATCATCGGATTAGGCTGGTCTGCACCGGGAGTTGTAACCGCATCGACCCACGCCTCGACGCGATTCCGTCTACCTGGCGCACGCGAGCCATTCTTGTGGATCTGCAAGATCTCAGCGCGATTCGCCGAAGTGTCGAGTTGTGAGAACGATTGCAGGAGAGCGCGATGTGTCATCCGGATGGTGTCGAGGAGCTCGGCCTCGAGAATTTGCAGCGCACGTCGGGCATGACTATGATGCGATATGAGCTTCGTTGCGGCCTGCAGCGCCGCAGCGTCTCGTGGGCGTAATAGGTAGGAGTACGAGCCGAGGAGGTCGACGATCCGATCGACCTTGTGTTCGAGAGAGTATATCTCGAGCGCAACAGCATATGTATCGGAGCAAGCCGTAGCCATCGCCTTCAACAAGAAAAGTAGACGCTCCTCGAGGGTTTGTGGGTCTTGTGCTATTGACAAAAGCGCGCTATACAAAGTTAACGACGGCGTCGTCTCGAAAATAGCGACAAGAGCATCCTCGATGTGGCGCTGCAGAAGATGGACGTGTCCAAAGATGATATCTGACCAATGGCGCAGGCGGGGTACATCGAGGTCCAGCTCGTCGTTGTCGTCGTCATCGGACAAGAGCGAAGATATGGCTCCTGAGTCGGACTGATCTTCCAAACTGAGAGACTCGCCGCCGTCTTCGCTATCGACATCTTCCCAATCGCTCTCCTTGCCTGATTGTGTTTGACGCTTAGCGTCTACTTATCGTTAATATTCACGCTGCATCCTATGGCTCGGCTAGGATGAACCTCACCTTGTGACTTGTTGAACATAAGCCGGACGACAGCCTTCCAGCTCATTATGTCCTCGATGTCTCCTAGCATCCTGGGAATCAAATCCTTATGCCGCTGGCTACCATACGCCAGCATGCTCAGGAACATGTCTCGCCAAATAAAGAGGGTAACGTCTTCGAGGTGTGTAGCCCCATTGACGTCGAATCTCTTCACGACGCGTCCCTTCCTGTTCCGGATTGTGACAGGGATGTATAGCGAGTCCAAGGCGCATTTACATCTGGGAGAAGGTCATGCACGGCCTTTGTTAGAAAGAGATAGAATGCGTACCCCATGCGAACATTCTCTAGCTGATCTAGAGTAGATGACACGAACAGCAGGCAATCATGTGCCAAGTCGAAGTCCACATTATGCTCGTATACAACCACCCATACATCGCTCATCCAAACAGCCAGGCTGTCAGCGATCTCGTTCAGGAGCTCGACCAGATTTGAGGTGTCCATGACATAGGCTCGCTTCGTGTCCTTGTTCAGCTCTTTGAGCATGTTGGTGATCTCGAGCTTCTTGCCGCGCAAATCAAGGTCGGGCATGCCCGCATGACGCTTCTGTAGGCGGGCCGCGGCGTTCAAAGCTTTCTTGATCTTTGACTTCGGCGCATTGTTTAGCAGTGGTATCAGTTGCTGGTATACGAGTGTTTGCCGCGCATCCCGGGGCAACGAATCAAGGATAGCCGCGAACCTACCACAAATTCGCGAAAATTAGCAGAGAAATACCCATAGTCTAAAGGAGATCAGATAAGATAAGATGAAAGACATGCCTTGAGCTCGGCAACGACTCAGACATACGAAGTGCTTCAGCCGCCTAGAACAAAGACTTCTGCAACCGATTCCGGCATGCGTGGTAGTAGTGCAGACGCAAGTGTATGCGGCGCACGACAAAGGTCGCGTTGTGTTACGGCGCTTAGAAATATTGTTACACTCCGTGACGTTAAGTGTCACGGACAATGTCGTCACGCGTTCTGCGCCGGCCTTCGCAGTCGCCGCCACTATCGAGCCTGACCTGTAGGTTCTACCATGGCGCGTTGTATTGACTGTGTACATATTGGCTCATGTTCTCACTTCTTCAATTGATCTGAGACTAGAAATGAGATTCTTCATCGGGAGACCTTCGCTGGGCAGTGTTTCTGCAAGATTTGCCCGTGGACGGCTGACAATTCGCCAGCCGCATTGCCAACCCTGCTGAACATACGAGTCGCCCTTCTGCCAAATACTTTATCCTCGACACGCACTTTTTCGTCACCATATCTACGGAATGCCTTACACACAACTACCGCCTCGCCGGACGCCCGTTCGGGAACGCACTTCTCTCTCGCAACGACCTCCCAAGTCATCTGACGCGGGCAACAGCGACTCGACTCTTGTGAGCTCACAGTCTGACTATGATCATAACCAGGAGCAGTATCACTTCTCCTCGTACCATCGACCGAGCGAAATACCGCGACCTCCGGACGTCTACGCGCCACCGCATGCCGAACCCAAGAGTCCCATAACGCCATCGATGAATTCGAGCAGATTCACGTCGTTTGACGGAGAGATGGAGGGTGTTCGTCATCGCGGACGTTTCAAGACAAGGCTTGACAGCGCAGACGGGCAGCGCAACATATTCACCGCCATTCGGGACAACGACTTGGACAACAATTGGGATGATATCGACCAAGTCGACCTACACGAGAACGAGGAAGAGCACGGCGGACATTTTGACGACGAGCTCTATGAGCAAGTCGTGGAGCCGGAAGACCCAGCAGTCACCGGTGCTCACAGAGAGTTCCAGGAGGACTACGAGGATGTCGAGAAGCAGATGGTTCGCGAGATGACGTACAAGCAGCGTCGCAAGGCACTGTCGAGAATCAGGATCGAGTACAACATCTCCTGTGAGTCCGTTTGCCCTTTCGTAATCAGCCTCTGACATCGTGAGGCTGCGCAGCTATCGTCAACCGAGAGAAGTTTCTTCTTAAGCTCGCCAAAGCGCTCATGACCTTCGGCGCACCATCTCATCGTATCGAAGCGCAACTTATCTCAGCAGCACATATCCTGGAAATCGAAGCCGAGTTCATCCATGTTCCCGGGCTCATCATGTGCTCATTTATCGACAAGGAGGAGAAGACATCGGAGACGCACTTCATCCGGTGCACAGGACGCATGGCCCTCGGTCGTCTCCACGAAGTCCATCAGCTGTACCGGGCGGTCGTGCACGATGAACTCAGCGCCAAGAAAGCCGGAGACCGCCTCGATGAGCTGCTCGCGGCACCACCCATCTACGGATCATTTGTTCAGATCGTCCTTGCGTTCTGGATTGCGGCTCTGATTTGTCCGCTTGCTTTCGGCGGCTCATTTGTCGACATGTGGCTCGCCGGTGCGGGAGCTGTGTTCCTCTCGGCGATGCGCATCGGCGTCGTCTCGAGGGCTAAGAAGTGGTATGCGCATGTATTCGAGTAAGCAAATGCTGTCCCGCGTAATGTTTCGAGCTGATCACGTTCGCAGAGTGTGCCTGACGATGATCATCTCCTTCACGGCGCGTGCTCTGAGTAGCATCAACGGCGACATCTTTTGCTATAATGCTATTTCATCTGCTAGCATCGTGTCTATCCTCCCTGGATTCCTTATTCGTGAGTTACGTCGTCTTCGACTATGTGTTTATACTGATTCCACAACAGTGAGCGGTTCTCTGGAACTGGCGGCGAAGAATCTCTCGACTGGCAGTATCAAGATGATTTATGCGCTCATCTATACACTGTTCCTCGGCTTCGGGCTGCAGATTGGCAACGACCTTTACTTCCTTTTCAACCACAAAGCACGGGACAGCCTTGCCACGCTCGCGAGCCGGCTCGTCACGCAGTATTCCATCGTTGGCGAGTTTATTCCCGACAATGGCACGTTTGGATACATTAACGGCGGTCAGCCGCTTTCGGGTACCTTCACTTTCGTCGACATCGACCCATTCGCTGCCGAGAACATCGTCACAGGCTGCTACCGCGCACCGGACTTTCCGTGGTACCTTATGCGGTTCCCGTGGTGGATGCAGTTCTTCATCGTGCCGCTCTTCTCGGTGCTCTCGTCCCTTGCGAACCTCCAGCCGATCTGGACGTGGGACATGCTCGTCATGGTTATCATCTCCTGCGTCTCGTACACCGCGAACAAGGTCGCAAATCGGCTCATCCCGGACCGCTCTGACTTTGTGTCGTTCACGGGCGCGTTCGCCGTCGGCATCCTGGGCAACTTCTATTCGCGCAAGATGGGTGGTACCGCGTTCACCGTCATGGTCACTGGAGTGCTGTTCTTGGTTCCCGTGAGTACTCTTTCTCTGCGAAGGATCGATTGTGCTCATACACGCATCACCGAAAGTCTGGCCTATCTGCTATCGGTGGCATCACTGCCCAGGGTGGTGGGATTGATATCGGCGGGGCCATGATCGCAGTCACTGTCGGTATAACCACCGGGCTCTTCGTCAGTCAGGGGATCGTCTATGCCTTCGGCTCCAGGAAGAACAATGCCCTGTTCTCATTCTGATCTCTCTGTACTTGGATAATGACCCTGTTACTCACCAAATATATGATGTCCGTCCGGTCTGATGCCCAGAGTCTGACGCAGATTACGGATATATGAGTAATTTGAAGCTAAGACCGAGTATATTAAACACCTAACTACCTCTCAAAAGGTCAAATGTAGGCCTATGAAGCTCATGTAGTAGCTAGTGACATTTGAACCGGGATTTTCGTCATACCACTGATCGGAGACTATCGAGCGCCGTTTAACTCGGACCTTGCCTATCAGTTCCGCATTCTAGTTTCAAATAGTAGGAAGTAACGCTCCCTTGGCTGTCGCCATGGCCATATCTTCATGGCCGTCCTTGTAATGGGCTTTGCGGTCTTGGACAAAGCTCCAAGAGATTGCAGACCAGCGAAAGTCTCGATACGTTCGTCTCAAACTTCCAATCAGATACTATCGACTGACCATGCCATGTAGGATAGCAAAAGCTTGACGGCCGCCTTCCGGTTCAAAGATGTGCGCCCACCACAGATGGCGCTCAGGCACCCCGTTAGCAAGTGAAGAAGCAGTAGTACTGGCAACATACTGCAGTCCGACTCTGACTTTAAAGAACGGAACTTGTTCTCCAGAAATCGCTATTTACACGAGCCAGAGCGAGTAGCAATTCCTCTGCCGACCCCCAAATAATTTTGTGCGTGATCATCGTTAAATGTATACCAAGGCCGTGAAAGGTGAGACGTCCTATCACAATGCTGTTGGTGGCGACTCGTCAGCTGACTGTACGACAAGATCGCTGCAAAGGAAGATATCGTTTCGCTTTGTCTGTCCAATTTGGCCATTTCTAAAAACGGTGCGCCTGCAAGTAACTCCTACAAAGAAGTAGCTGGTGACAAAACGGAGGATGTATTAGCGAGTAAGGGTTTACAGACTGTCAGCTGTTCTGAGTTTCGAGGTCAATACGTGGGCAGCGGTGCGCTCTTCCTTTGAATCTCAAGGCATTCTCCTGGTCTAACATGCCCAGCAGTGTGATAGGCGGATAATCAATTGAAGCACGGCGAAGGCTGGTAGAGTCTCTCACCTTCGCCCGATCGCGCCCGCTCATATCGTTGGGTGTAAGATGTTTGTGATATGGCCAACGGAGTACATCGAACACGATGCCGAATGGCTTGCGAAACTCGTCTCGGACGACTAATCCAGATGGCTGGAAGAGACCTTAGCGAAGAAAGCGGCCGGGCGTAAACAAGGAGCGTAAGAGGAAGAACCGTGGCGGGGCCGGTCTCGCTCAAGTCCCGAAATTATTTTCCAGGAGGTATGACGAGTGAAGAATGCGAGGCAGCAGATAGCAGAGAGGAAGGGGAGAGCGTAAGCAAGTTGGTAGATGTGCAACCGACTACATAGAAGGCCTCCAGTCGTCAAGCGAAAGCGCGAAAGGTTGTCTCCGATTCGTAAGTACTCATCAACTTCGAGTGACTGTAGTGCTGATGCTATGTGATCCCCACCCTTTTGTCCGCGATGAACAGAAGAGTAGTATCGAGAAATCATGCCTGTGTGCGCAGGTGTGTGCAGCATGGATTCTACTGACTAGCCGATCAAGAAAGATTGATCTCTTTCACAAGCGCCGTCGTTCGACCTTGTCACCTCGAGCTTGTCTCTTCAGCGGTCGTGCATTCGTTGAGGTAAGTTGAGACATTCTACTATATCTATCTTCTCTGTTGACGGCGACAAATGGGTCGCATGTGTAGCGTGTGTCATGGAACTAACTGAGACTGCCCTCTCTATTTTCGCCCTTCCCGTGGCGACCGACACTGATGATACAGAGGTTGTGTCCGATGAAAAAAGTGTATAGACGATACATTGACGGAAGTATTACTTCAGGGCGCCCAGCAGGCTCGGCTGCGCGATAGCCAAATGATGTGCGTCGCGGTACTGCGTGTGGTTCTATCATCGACTTCATTTCAGCAACTGGCAGTGAAAATCGCAGTAATCAGAATCTCAGAGGCTCCATGAAGACGGAGGGGGCCGAGTGGGCATTCTCCCGTGTCCGCGATCCGAAAAGACTTCCAAGGATCGAGATTGTCCTGTCTACTTGGAGGGAGCTCCAAAGCCTCCGACGGGAGACAGACGATCAGAAACCGACTGTGGGACAGTTCAGTAAGTTGCACGTTCGCAACATGTGGCAGTTAATCTGAAGAAATGAACCGCTGACTTGTGGCAGCCACTTCAAAAAGCACCAGCCCCGCTTTGAAGAGGGTGCCGATTTCTGACGCTCAGCTACGAGCTGCTTTTGACAAGGAATACCAGGTACATAGATTTCCAAATTTCTTGACCGCACTATATCCATACGTCAACTCCGTCTTCACCAGAAAGCTATTAAGAAGGATTCCGAGTCTGTGATGCCACCCGATAATTGCGCTAGCCGCCAGGGCCTGATAGCCGCAGAAAACGAATTAGAAGCTGGGGCGGAGCCGGTGGACGAGACGAATCCTCCTGGCGAGCACACTACTGTTTGCGTCAAAGAAGAACCCATGGAAGATATCATGCCCACGCGGAATATCGGAGACGAGTTGACAGACGAACAGATCCGTGACGCGCTGGCTAGCATCAAAAACGTACGTGCCATGCGTTTCGCTATGGTATGCTCTGACACGGTCAGATTGGATAGTCGGATGCAAAAATCAAAACGGACCTCATGTTCTCGGATAGAATCTTATACAGGCGCATCCAGAAAATAGGACTCGAGATCTACCCGGTGGAAGACAGCGTCAACAAATACTTTCTCTTCTCCAGGTACTACTTCAGCAACCGATATGGCGGTAGTTTCGTCGCGACCTTCCCAACCATGTCGGAGGAAAAACTGAAGGAACACAAGATCAACGATTGGGCGTTTCTAAGTCTCGAGTATAACCCGCATGCGCCTCAAGTGCCCGGAGCTCCTGGACTGTTTTATGCGCCTCAAGTACCCGGAGCTCCCGGGCTGTTCTATACGCCCGCTGGAAAAGCTCGTAGATCATGGACCAGCCGAGTATTTGTCAGGCTCGATTGTGGCAAGTGGCTCTACGTCGGCAAATACACCTTTGCTCCCTCGGACTCGCTTACGCCCGAGGAATTCGTCAGCCAGCCGGACAGGGTATGTTTCGAAAACGCTCAAAGATAGTGCAGTGGTACTGAAACATGGCCTAACTAATTAGATCAGGCGGACGTGGGCAAAGGAGATCAAAGCACATAGCACTTGGGGCAGCAATATTCTAGCGCGCGTATATTTTCGCCGCCAGTATAACGGAAGAGAACCTACGAAAGACGAGCTCAAGGAGGTTTCATTCAACAAAGCCGCCCTCAATAGCGTCACTGAGCAAGAGATCGTGGATGCCTTTAGCACAGGAAAGGAAGTAAGTCTAAAGTATGCATGGCATGAATAGATGCGCAATTTCCTTACGTGCGTACCGCCGCCAGGTCTTCAGCGTATGGTCAATGAAGTGCATAGGCCACGATGCCAAGTGGATCGCTGAGCTCATTGAAGATTATCCAAAATGGCTCGAAGATCGAGAGGCCCAGTTGAAGAAGAAAAAGAAAGCCAAGGTGGGGGGAAAGGCGTCAAATAGAAGGGCGAGTAAAAAAGCACCGAAACCGAGCGCAAGTGCCCAGCAATTTAGCAAGGCTGCCGAGGCTGGTACCAAGCGCAAAGCCGAGGTCCTCGACTCGATATCAAGCTCAGAGGAACGCGAGCGGATGCATGAGACCTTGGATGATGATGACGTCGAGGACATCGAGGATGACGATGGGGTACAACTTGAAGTAGCCAAGCCAATCTACGTCCCGAAGAGAACTCGCCAAAAAATAGCGCTCGAGATCCGCCGTCGCCGCCGCCGCTAGCATCATTGAGCTCAATTCGGGGTGATGTTAGATGGATTCCGTTACTCCCGCTGTCACCTATGATGTTGCTGAGCTGCATGACTTTGGATGGCGAGGCACACGCGGCGTACAACGTATGGTTAATTTCATGTAGTAGCGAGTACCTAGTCACGCGCCTCATCCATAAATATCGGTGTTCAAGATTGCTCTCGACCCGTACTGTACGAGAACCAGCGCGCTAGGCTATGGTAATACTGTATCCATTACTTATGAGTCATCTGCGGCGAGTCGAACCTTGCGACTCCTGAATAAGACGGGCGGCATCCTGCGGCCTGCCGCTGCGTTTCCCAAAGCGGCTCAAGAGCACAACACGCCCTTCTACGCTGCCTGCGAGGGTAGAGTTAGCTATGCGCAGCAGCGTAGCTAGATTCCGAGTGTCATACCGTCGTTTGAGCTTGGAAAACGGGCTCGACCGGAATAGTGCCATCATGTATCAAGGACCGTTCTGTCTGCCCAACCATCGCCATTATTGGCACCATCCTCGCCACCTTGTGCCACCATCGTTTCTCGTCTTCGTCATCCGTCTCGGCTTCTGGAGTTTCGATTTCTGCCTGTGGATACACCGCGGCTATATATGCAGCTATGTATGGCCAGCTGTTATCGGAAATTGGACATTGCTCCAGCGACAGCCGAATAGGCTCCATCGAGCGTGCCGTGGGAACTGGATGCTCTGGATAAATGGTTGCATCGATTGGGATACTTAGAAAGAGGAGGTTTGGAAGATAGAGTGCGCAGTCTCCAAGGATCTCTATACTTGAGAGCGATGTACAGTCTGCGAGGGACAAGACCTCCAATTTGGGCCACGCAGTGCCGAAGACATGGCGAAGAAGTTCCCGGGACCATTCGTACCCGGGAAGTGATATGCCAAGATGCTGGAGAAAGGAGAGTCGCCGGAGGGGGCCTAAATCCCACTGGCAATCCCACCGCGGCGCTCCGCCTCTAGCGAGATGGGGCCTAATAATCATGAGCTGCGCTAAGGAATGGAGATTGGAAACGGTTTCCACGAGCGTGTTCATATTGTCCATATTAGATAGCGGCTTTGATGGGTCGAACGCGAGGCAGAGCCAAAAAAGCTTTTGATAAGGAACTAGGCGGAGTAGAGCGTTTATAACGAGCACATCCTGGATGTCGTAGACATTCAGGTCGGCCAAATGAGGGAATGTATCAGAACTAGCCACAATGTTGGGGATTACAGACATAGTGCAGGGAGAACGAATGCTGAGGGTGGTGAGGAAGGTGGACGTCGCGAGGAATGATACGGTTATCGGCGTGGACATTGGTACCCGGTATCCCAGAGACTGTAGCTTCTCAAACCGGGGGAGAGCAGCCAGCGCGTGTTCGTCCCAGTTCGCAAGCGAAAGTGAATGAACCTCCGGACATTGGCTGCTCAGGAACCCAAGGACAGAGGACACGACATCTCCGTCGTTCAATGACAGTGAAAACTTCTGGAGCTTTGAGTTCAGCAGCACAGGGATGTACACCGCAGCGTTCAGTGATATGCGACAATTAAAGGCGAGGCTTTGAAGGTTTGGGAAAGGTGGAGAAAGGGATGGCAGGTACATGCGCATTGTGCGGAGATAATCTTTCAATCGTATGGCTTGTGCAATATCCAAGCTCTTCACACGAGCTGCGTTAATTAGGAATAGAGCCCATTCTTCGCCGACAGGACCCCGAACCATCTAAGGTGTGCATCAAAGTCATACAATGTTAGAGTGTTTAAGTTCATTGCATGCGGCACTCACGATGACATGACCCGATGCTTCATCCTTTTTCCATGTTTCTGAGGGCAGGCATCTAATCAATGGCTCCAAATCTCCAAGAGAAGACCATACAGCGTTCATTGCAGGCTCGTGGAACAATTTGCACGTGCGGGCCACTAATGCCTGCGCTCGTTTGAATGGAATATCGGCCCTTCTTTCAAAATCGGCTAAGCCGTCGATAATAATGCTTAGAATTTCCGGTACTCGGAAACAGCGATGCATAGCGAAGCCGTGGTAGCCCCCGGATGGAATCAACTGGAATTTTTCTGAAAGCCTGAGAGTAATTTCGAAAATGAGACTGAAGTGGTGGTGAGCGTCGGGAGAAGTATCAGTGAACGCTGAGCGCTGAGCGCTGAATGACCAGGTGATTGGGAGGCCCCTTGTGAACTCGCCCGAGCCGGGGCGCCGGAGGCCCGGGGTAGTACTGTCACGTGCCCGGAAGTCGGCCAGGCTACGGCATTTTGCTGTATACTCGTAAATGCATGGAGATAGGCAAAATGCTACATCTCAGATTCACTAGAATAGACATAAAATATTATTCTACCAAGCCGTAAATTTTTATCATCGTTAACACTATGAATATTTTTGGGAGACTGCAGAAACAGCGCTTGGCATGAATCTCGGCCGGCTAGTCCGACTTGGGCCTTGCCTTCTCATATCTTGATCAAGGGGGCATTTGACGCATTATGGCTCCGTCAGACATTGCAAAGGCCATCTTTGAAATGCCCTGTGGGGACATGGGCAAGACTCAAAGCGATCTCGGCCCAGCACGCTCGCTTCAGTTTTCAAGCTCAAGTCTGAGCCGGCTACCACCGACTGGTCAGACTAGTCCACAGGCATCTAGTGCAGAAATGTATGTCGATCGCAATCAGTGCTAGTGTGTCACGCTGACTCGCAAAACAGCGGTGGAATTAACGTGCTAGAGCATGCCTCCGATTCCAAAGAATGGGACGTGTTCACCAGAAAACGCCGCCCTCGCAAGCTGCAACGAGTAGAGGTTGTTCTGCCAACCCTCAAAGAGCTACGTGCGCACCGCTCTGCTAGTCTCATCAATGACAATGCTGCGAAAAGTAAGACACCTTGCGACAGTACAGTTGGTCTGGCCGGTTACCCGATTATTTGGCTTATTTTGCTCCTTTTAAGGGCCAAAGGCGGAGGATATCAACATCACAACGTCTGTGAAACGTGAACCTATCTCTGACGAGCAATTGCAGCACGCTTTTAACAATCTTTACAAGGTCCGCACCCTCTATAGTGCTGACACATGACGGAGTCGCTTGACCATTGGACAAGGCCAGCTTGAAAGAAGATATCGCTCCGCCCCAGCTGCCCGATCCCGCTACTCCAGAAGGTGGCTCGCATGTCAGGATCGTCTACGAAGAGATAACTGATCAGCAAATACGGGACGCGCTCGCATGTATAAATAACGTACGTTGCTGATGCTAATTTGCCTCCATTTGCCTACCATTGGTCCCAGTCGCAGGCGAAAGTGAAGAAAAATCTCACCTTCTCGGACAGGATCCTCTACAGACGTCTTCGCCAGATCGGGTTCGAAATATACCCGATCGAGGATAATGTGAACAAGTTCTTCCTGTTCTCGCGGTACTATTTTAGCAACCGGTTTGGCGGAAGTTTCGTCGAGACTTTCCCAACGATATCTGCCCAGAAGGTTAGAGAGCACGGGCTCGACGACTGGGCGTTCCCAAGTCTCGAATTTAATCCGCATGCTCCTCAAGTGCCCGGTGCACCTGGCTTGATCTATGAGCCTGGCGGGTCTGTATTGAACTGCGAACCCAACAAACGCACTTGCAGGATGTTCGTCCGGCTCGATGCAGGGAAGTGGCTGTACGTCGGCATGTACACCTTTGTTGGAGCCGAGCCGCTCACCCCTCAAGAATTTGCTGATCAACCTGCGAAGGTATGTTATGCCTATCATATAATATAACACTGTCTCAAAGAATATGCTCCACCACTAGATGAAACTCACGTGGGCTCAAGAGCTGAAAAGGCAGCGCGGCTGGGGCAACTACATCCTGGCCAGAATATTTTTTCGCTCGAGGCATCAAGGGAGAAAACCTACGAAAAAAGAGCGCGAACAATTGATGAACAATCAAACCGCGTTGAACAGTGTGACAGATGAACAGATCATCGAAGCATACTCGCGGGGTGATGAGGTCAGCAGACTTTCCACTACTCGTGCACGATTCTTCCTGCTGATATAATTGGGTCTAAGGAATTTGGAGTATGGTCGATCAAATGCATCGGATATGACACCGAGTGGCTTGCGCAGCTCATCGACGACTATCCGAGGTGGATGGAAGAGAAAGCGGCGGAACAGGCGGCACTCAAACGCGTAGGCAAGAAACGCAGCAGGAAGGGCGGCGACTTCTCCTCTGGTGACTCGAAGCTACTCCAAGGAGATGTTAAAAGTGGGAAGCGTAAGGTGGCAGATGGCGGAGACGAAGAGGAGGGGGAAGGTTACTTGTTAGAGACTCACCCAGCTCCCGACTCCGTCTCTCGCCGCCGAGAGAAGAAACACAAAGCTGTCATGGCACTGGTTATTGAGCTTGAGTGACATATCTTTCGGTCTATTTCTCGCGTAGCTTAAAAATTTCTGTCTATGAGAAATATAGCAGTCGTATCCAGAAGACATACGAACTGGTGTGCACGCAGTAGTAAGCGACACCGATCAACTGGGCTCGCTATGAACCACAAGCATTAACATTGTTCAACTTCGTCACTCCACCACGGTCCTACCACGCTCTCAACGATCTGACAATGCCTATCTGCCTCCAAAGAGAGCGCCTTCTCCGGTTTTGTATAATTGTTGTCTCGAGAGAGGAGAGAAGGCCAGAGGCCACGAAAGCAGGGCAGAACACATCGGCGGCGGGAGAACCAGGCAGGAACCTCGCATACTCATAATCATGCTGAGTAGTTTATTGGACGACCCAGAGGCGCAAATATTGTCTCCTTAATCTACTTTCAAACACGGATAAAAGATAATCTTCTCGGCATAACAATCCGTCTACGCAGCCTATCACAGCTCATCTTTTGCGCGCTGCTGGTCCATCACGGCCGCGGCAGGCGGATAGAATTGGCCCACCCACTGCCGCATGATATCATCCTTCTCCTCTTCCTTGGAGCGTTCCTCCCCCTTGGAGTGTTCTCCGCCCTCAGTAGATTCCTCCTCTCCAGCAGGCTCCTCAACGGCCTTCCCGGGAGGCGGGTACCACTCGTTCAGCCACTTGCGCATGATAGCATTTACCTCCTCAGGCTTCTCGAGTTGTAACCAGTGGGCAGCGGCGACGGTCTAGCAAGTGTTTCATGAACAACGCTCTTAATCTGCGAAGTGGAATTATGAAGTACCTTAGTGGTCAGATTAGGGACACACGTCGCAATGTCGACGAGCTTGGTAGCGGCGACCCAGTCGGCGACGGGATCTTGTGTCGGAAGGATTGATAGAACAGGAGCGGAAATGACCTGATTCAGCTGGCCATTTGCAATAGCCCATGATGTGTAACGGTTCTGAAAGCGCTGTCAGACGCGCACGTTTGGAGTAAAGGTAGGTGAGAACATACGCCATAAGTGTAGAAGTACATCGCTGCGGACAGATGATGATTCAGTATGTTCATAAATTGAATGTGGCGGACGTACTATGAGCGAAGCGATCCTTCTCATACTGCTCAACCCAGTAGTCTTCTTCCTCTGCGGTGAAGAACGGAATTGGCGGTATCTGCACATTCGTCAGAATCGAACGTCGCAACGCAGACAGAGATACAGGCAAACGCACATCGCTCACGTCATCCCAACCCCGTAGGAACGAGTCCTTTTGCCGCAAGAACGCATCGGGCGGGGGACTGTCGACGCTACGGAATGTTGCGCGGAGAGTCCGGCGGACGTCATTTCCGAGCTCTTTGATGGCTTCGTTCGTCTTGCCTTCGAAGAACAAGACATATGTGAGCTTCGGGAACATGTATGTAAGGCTTCTAGCCGGCACGAAAGTTCCTTTGTACGGGAGATACTAGCGATGGTGCATATCATCAGTATCGTGCCTCTTAGTCTGTCTTGTATTAGCTTACAGGAACACCCGTGCCAACAACAGCGTCAAAGATATCTGGTTGCATGCGAGCGGCCTCGTGGCAAATTTGCGTTCCCCAGTCGTGTCTTTGAAATCGGTAAGCAGCTCGAACATGGCGATAGGAAGGACTCTGCGCACCCCATGCATGCCGCCTTGGGGACACCTGCATGTTCCAGGATGCAAACGAGGTCCTTGACCAAGTCTTCCATCGTACTAGAGGACTCGACATCTCCTGGATGAGTGGACTCGCCGAACCCACGAAGATTGGGAAGCAAAAGATGGTAGTCGTTCTAAGCCCGGTACACAAATAGAGGGTGAATGATGGTTCAAACGGTCTAGTATATGGCTAGCAGCACAGGAAACGCACCTTAAACTCTTCTATCTGGTACTTCCAGCTGTGCCATAGGCTGGGCCAGCCGTGTATCATGAGCAGCGTTTTCTCCGCATCCGAATTTACATCAACATAGGCTGAAAAGGTGTGTTAATACTCTTGAGACTTCTCGTGCTCGCTGAAAAGACATATCACTCACATAGTTGAATCTCCTTCGTCTCTGCAGAAGGTCTGTGCAGTGCACTGCAAGTCGCGACCCGCATTGGAAACGCGCGAGGATCAACCGCTTGCGGGTTATCTCTCCCCGCGACCATCACTACGCAGATCCCTACAACGCATAACGCCTGCTTGACTACGGCAAAGAACTTGTTCATCGCTTCGTCCTATGCTGGCTGTTCAAGTCAGAGTTGCCGCGCAGTCTCTATCCTGTCTGTTCCGAACTATTTGAACCCGCCTGTCTATCACCCCAGCCCCTTGATACGCCAGGGTTGCCACAGCCTTGCGCAGATTTGGGAAGACGTCGCCTTCGCTCGTTGCAGTTCAAGCTTGAGCTTGAGCATTTGAACGCCGAATCCTCAAGCCCCAGCCTCGAGGTGTTATCGCGGAATCTCGCTGCTGTTCCAGTGCAGGACGCGGGAGCACCACTCGTAGCACTATTCTACAATAAAAAGGAGAGGGTTGCAATGCGAGGCAGGAATCCTTTGGCGCGATTCGGTGGTGCGTTTCTCTGGCTGGAAGTCTCTGTGAATTGAGCGGGAAATGCCCATCAGGCACGCCGTCTCCGGGGCGCCGTCGAATGCTGTCAGTACGGCTTCTCTGCCTTCCACACTTCCTCGACAACTATCATATCACAGTTTTCCAGTAGTGCAGTCCCGGACAGAAATGGCCCTGAGCCTTGATGTTGTCCGTAACATCATCGAACAACTCGGCGCGGACGAACAGCTGCGCACCCTGCTGGCCTTGAGCTGTACCTGCAAGACAATCTGCTGCTATGCGCTGAACGCGCTGTGGCACAAAATGTCAACTCTCGTCCCTTTACTCAGATGCCTGCCACCTGATGTTTGGGCGCAGGACGAGCTGGGTGAATGGGTGAGTGCGGGAGCTGCTCATGCTAGATATAGTAATATGCTAAAGGCGATATGAAAGATGCTGGTCAGACCGCCTTGGAAAGAGAACGATTGGCAACGAGTACACGAGTATGCCGCTCGCATCCAGGAGATTTACGTGTCTGAGCAAGGATTGCCTGGGCTGGACGTCTTGCCGCACCTGAGAATCCACTTACCTCGCGACACTATCCTTTTTCCTAACCTCAGAATCCTCTATTGGAAAGGGACGGACCGGACAGACTTGTTTCACTATTCCTCTCTACTCCTCGGCCCGTCGATCACCGACTGCTCACTGGAGTCCAATGTGCATGGCGTGGTTTCTACGCTGCACGAGATGACACGATACTGTCCGAACATAAAACGCCTGTACATTTCCACTTCCTCTGTCGACGTCTCTGCCATCGTAGCAACATATGCCAACCTGACATCATTCAAGTTTTTCACCCATACGCCGTCTGCGTCAATTGGTGAACCAGGCCTTCGTTATCTGGGCTCGTTGAATGGTCTGTCAGAGTGGATCACGAACTCGCCTTTGGAGCAAGAGTCCCTGCGAAATATTACTGCAGAAGAGTTGAGATCGTTCTTCCCTTCCCTCCAGATCCTCAATCTTCGCGGCACGGACTTGCATGCGGTGACGAGACTCTTACAACACATGAAGTCGCGACAATTGCGCAAATTTACTTACACGTTCGCGCCAACGCTGCGTTTCCCTCTACCTGAGGATGCGGTCGTTCGCTTGACTGATGCGCTAGCGTCGTACGTTCAGCTTGATGATCTCTTCTTGTCGGCCGCCAACCACGGCCTGCGTGCCCCTTTTGCCGCATTGGAAGGACTCACCTTACTACCGATACGCAGAATATGCCTGCAGAACGTAGTCGCCAACAATGAATTAAACAACGAGTCTATCAAATGGCTAACCCAGAGCTGGCCGGATTTGGAGTGGTTCTACTGTTGCAACAACGACACTCCGGTCGCTCCACGTACCGCTGTCTCCCTTCCTACGCCCGAGATCTTCTGCCACTTCGCGCAGAAGTGTCCGCGCCTTGCACATCTTTATCTTACCGTTGACACGACCCAGGCGGCCGTACCCGTCCCAAACAAGCCGCTCCCATGCTCGCCAAACCCTCTGTATTTCCACCCGCACGCGTCGTTGCTCTCGTGCCGACGGGATTTATGGCACATGCTCGAGTACATCACCAAGATCTACCCCAAGCTCGCCCTGCGGCTCAGCGACGACATCGCATTCTCGGACCCGGATACTATCGAAATCCTCGACGAGATCGAAGCGTGGATTCCCGAGATTGTGCAGCGCAGGGCGACTGAAAGACGGCTGGATGGGGCTTGTGGGTCCACGAGCATGGCCGATAGAAGGTAGAGTGTTCTGGAATATCTTGCCCTCCCTTGTCGCTTAATCTTGCTGTAATATCGTAGCAGCGCGGAAGTGCGACCAGTTCACTGGGCAACAGTTCGGTCTTTCTTCTATTAGTTAGGTTGCTAATAACGGTCTTTCTTTCGGTGGAGTAATTTTCGAATTTGCGACGAGTACGAAACTCGGTAGTGTTTCTATGTGTGTGTGTCAGATCATGGCATCAGGTGAACCTAGAAACTCGTTGTATGAGGTACGCCCTTAGGCCGAGCATAAAGGATCCCCTTGAGCCAGGTACATGCCATGAATTCGAAGTCGCATGAGAAGCTAGCTGCTTACTTCGGTATTATCTACAGTGGGTGGCAGCCGGCTCTCAACACAGGCTGCAGTGAAAGGATAATTTTCTAGAGTGCATCCGTGGCGAGCCCATAGAATGCTCGACGTGTCTTGCCAGCGCAGCATACGCTTTGCGATCCCGGGATGGCACTTTGCCGATCAGCCAATATTGAGAAGACCTGTCAAATTATATATGAAACATTATATATAAAATTTTGACGTTCAGGTTTCCAAGCTCAAGCTCAGGGCATCAAGAGTCGAGAGAGTGTATCAACTGAGCTTGCTGTTCGCGGTGAGGACTTAGGATACAAAGCGGGAGAATCGGCGTTCAAGCTATTTGCCGGAGGCCGCGCTGCGCATGCACCCAACTTAGTTTCAACGTTCAACGTTCACGTTTAACATAGAAGTACGATCATCATATACTTTTCTGACACCACGACTAGTGAGTCTGGATTTCTCATATGTGAGAGACACGAACTAACTAGCTCTACGTATGTCGTAATTGTAAGGCGTTTCAAATGCACCGGTGCCTGCGGGAACATGAGATATTACGCGAAATCATCGCGAACGTACCTTCCGTAAAGCCCCAGATGCTCGATGGCTTTATTGGTTATTACTGGCGCGATAAGATCTCCAAGTCAGAGCGTCCCACGTATGCTGCTCTGGCACGAGTTTGCAGGGCCTTTTGCGAGCCCGCTACGGATGCACTCTGGAGAACAATTCATGTGGAGTCACTGAAGCGGTTCTTCGCTACATTACCCGATGCATCCGACGCTGCGCTACAGCGCACGAGTGTACGCATTGTAAGCCTTTCCAACTTTTGCTCTGCTGCACTGCTTGCAGGCCGTTGACGATACATCCCAGGCCTATCATTCTCCTGGAGAACTTCACTGGGCCCGGTTCTTAAGAAATACGGCTCGAGTCCGTGTTCTCTAACTATCAGCATACAATGGAATAGCTAGTCAGCTGCATACTATCCGAGTAAACAACCCACGCATGGCAACTTTGTTCCCCAATCTTCGCACGCTGGAGGTTTACAGTCTGTCGTGGGAGCTAGCAGCCTGCCTACCGATATTCCTCAGCGCCAGCGTTGTGGAATGCCATATCACGAGCAGCACGGAAGATCCTGTCGAAGTGGACACATTGGTGAGCCAGCTGGTTCGTCTTTGTCCCAACCTGCAGGTTCTGTCCGGGCATACTCGTGCATTTACCTCGGAGACAACATTCCTGCTCCTCGGTCTTCAGAATCTTACCAGCGTTGTGTGCGAAGATGGGCTACCCCCTTCGACTGCAATCCACCTTTCCCAAAAGCCGCAACTCTGTTCCCTTAGAGTTACTACGCTTGTCGATCTTACGGCTGTGTTTGTCTCCATTGAAACCGCAACACGCATGCTGCATCTCATAGAACCCACTTCTCTGCGCGAACTCTCCCTTCGTCTAGACGGCGAGTCCGAGAGCCATGCTCTAGCAAATCTTCTTCACGCAGTTTCCCGGCATTCGACGCTATCCCGTTTGGAACTTAGTGGCGATCCTTTGGTCTCAGGTCCACCGGTCCCTTTGCTATCCATCGGGCAGCTCGATCGCTTGGAGAGGCCGCGCGTTTTTATTCTAGGCGTCGCAGTCACGAAAGACGATATACCTGCCTTATGCCGCACGCTCCCTTCCCTGAAAAAACTCTATATATCCCGGAGCCGCTGCTCGTCAGCATCAGAAGACATCAGGCTCCCATTGGATGTCCTGGACCTGTTCGCCAGGTATATGCCTCGCCTTGAATCGCTCAAACTCGATTTAAAGTCACTCTCCCTCCGCGGAACAGAGCCACCGCGCAACCGAAGCACACGCCACATTGTTCTCACCTTCCACCACAACGTTATCGAGGAGGGAGCCAAGCCAGGGCTGGTCGCAACCTACATTGCCGCGATCTATCCAAAATGCGGTTTCCCAGCAATGGGGCTCACGGATATGCTTATCCCGGATGTTGACGAGAAGGACCCGGCAGCTCGCATCGACTTCTGGTTCAAAGTCAACGACTTGGTCCCACTGTTCGTCCGGGCTCGCGCTGACGAGCGACAGCGTTTTGGTAGCACGGGCGTGACGGAACAAGCAGAGGTGAGCAACCATTTGTCCTGAAGGGCTCTAGCTTATCCACGATTTCGGACATCCGCAGATAGATGACAATGGTTCAGAAGCAGTAGCGCAAGGTTTTTTGCACGGCTGGTGGGCCGATGGAGAAGGGCAAATCTAAGATGTGACACGCTGACGGGACATTACAACGGCGTAGGTGTATAAAATACATGATGCGGGATATCAAGTTACAACAATGAATGCAACAGCGAGAGCGCGCGTGGTATCAACAGAATGCAAAATGTTGTATGCAAAGCGGTATATGCAGGTCATAAGGCGTCGTAATCTATAAATGCTTGTCAGAGTTTCGGTGAAACCTTCCCTTTCAAGTCGCCCATCGGATACGTGCTGTGTCTCTTCTCACCCTTCTCTCCGTCTGAGTCCTCCGCCAGGACGCTCGAGACACTCGCAAAGCCCTTGACGCTGCTGCCAGACACACCAAGGAGGCCCAGTCCCGTGATGGGGCTCTGCTTTCCATCCACGTCGGGCGAGCGCTCCCGTTCGTGCCCCTGCCCTTGCCGATCACGCTCCCTGCGCCTGCCACGTTCGCGATCCCTGTCTTCCTCCGGCCGCCTCCGCTCGCGCGCGCGCTCGCCCATCCTGGGGTGCCTGGTGGCGAGCCAGCTGCGCCGCCAGCCCGCCTCGCGCTCGCCGTAGGACGCGAACGTGCGCAGGGCCATGACGAAGTAGACCAGCCCGAGTGTGAAGACGGCCGTGAGCACGATGCGCACGGCGAGCGCCTGGCTCGGAGAGAGTGGCTGGCGCGTGCCGTCGGACGGGTCCGCGGACGAGCCGGTGCGCCAGATGTAGGACAGGATGGCGACGCAGAAGGCGACCATCGCCCAGGCGAGCCAGATGGCGGGCATCGCGAGAAGGACCCAGATGTTCCACCAAATGAATGTCTTGGTCTTCTGCGCCTCCTGCGATGGTGGTCAGCACCAGAAAATTTGGTTTAGAGGCGAGACATACCTCTGCCCAGCGAGATGCTTTGTACATGCTGCGCATAGCGCCGAACTGAACGATGTAAACGCAGCCATAAGTCAGGCTCATTATAGCGAAAATGAGCGAAAACAGAGCCGCGAAGCGGGTCAGAGGGTCGCCAGCGGCATCCTGAATCTGGAACATTGTAAGGATCGCACTGGAGGGTGAAGATCAGGTAGGGCGGCAGATGAGATACGGTGTCACATACGTGCACAGCAAGACAGAGACCAAGTTAAGTGTCTTCCATTCGCGAATGAGCGTATCGACGAACAACTCCCAAGAATGCTTGAAACGAGAGAGCGCGGGAGACACAGTTGGTGGGTTCCAATCTTCGGGGAAAGGGAACACAGAGCCTCCATTGCGGGATCGAGCTGGGCCGAATGCAGCACTGATACCAAGATTGGCACCAATGCCTGCAGCTAGGTCATTCTCGGTATTGGCGGGTGCACAAGCCTCAATCATCCGTTGTATTTCGTGCTTGCTGACCTCTGCGTCTTCGAATATACGGGCAACGCGGGAAAAATAGAGGGCTGGTAGACGGAAGAGGCTGTGTAGGTAAATATGGCGCGGTAAGGTGTCCGTCAAAGCCTTCCGAAGTCCGTGCGCGCAGGAGCGGAAGCGAAACTTCGATCCGGGCGTGCAATTGGTCGGTAAGGGCAGACACGTTGCACAATTCACGTCGAGGAGAGCTACGCTGGACCGCTGCGGAGTAGAAGAGGGCGAAGCGAAGAACGGAAAGTGAATTCGGAAGGGGTCCACCGGAATGAACGGCTCGTCTCGGGAATGTGCACGATGAAGGTTCCAACCAAACCACCTGAGAGGCGACGCGGCGCGAGATTGTGAAGGTGATGCAGAATGTGGAGTGGTGGCGCCTTGCTTACGAGGAGAGGTACTGATGGTAGGACGTTGAGACTGTGATGCAGGGTGCGAACTTTCTTCGGAGCGAGCGAATGGTGATGCGGCAGACGGGTCATTGCGCTGAGATACACGGCTCGACATTGCTAGTAGGTCCACTGTCAATTAATGTCCAAGCGGGCTGGCAGAAACACGCACCTTGTCTGATATTCTGGAATGTCGCAGGTAGCGAAACATGGTCGCTCTCAAACGAGACGCGCTGTTTCGGAGTTTCACGTCCAGCTACAGAGTTCTCTGACCCACTTGCACGAGATGGGAATCTCGACAGATTGACGAGACCTGGGGACGCAGACTCGAGCGAAGGTAGAACCTGAGAGCCGGGCGCGTCCAAGCTTCGCCTTGCAGGTCGCGTAGCTTGTAGCAGGCGATCCAGAGCGGGCGATGAGTGTATCCCAGGGAGTGCGGAAAGCTTGTCTGAGCTCGTAAGATTGGAGCTCGAAGACTCAGAGTCTATCGCCTGGTCAACACCAGGTCTACCCAAGCTTGCGCCAAGTGTACTCACGAACTAGAACAGGCGCACTCTGCGACGCCAGGTTTGCAGATGAAGGTGGAAAAGGAACACTGCTCGAGCTAGACACCGACATCCCCTCAGACACAATCCCATCGCGTTCTTCGCCTGCTATCGACATCGGCGCGTTCTTCGTCCGTGGAATCTAGGTCTTCCTCTTTGCGTTGGACTATGATTCTGCTGCAATCAGCAATACACGTAGAATTAGATGGTCTGTCAAGTCTGAAAAGAACGTGATGCCAGGGAATGGCCAGGCAGGTACATGAAAGTCAACTTCAGTCTCGGTGAGAACAGAGAGCGGAGGCGCGACTTTCCATATTTGGGTGGCAGCGGCATAGTACTGAGTCCTAAGCGCCTGCGACGCGACAGGTTTGAATCGCTCGCTCAGAGTGGGTGCCTCACGATTGCCGAACTGCGCTGCCCACGGCACGCAGGGCCTGGTGCGGTGCGCGAGTTGGTTCTTTCCTCGGATATGCGCATGTACCGTCCTCAAATAATTTTGCTACAGCTACTTGTAGTGAAATAGCATATTGAAACCCGGCGATATTACCCAGCACAGAGGAGCACCACTATCCACAGAAGCCCGGGATTCTGAGGATTATGTTCAATACGGTAGTATCGGAATGGAGGGGCCAGTCGCCACTACCTTTTCCGGCGAATGGCAACTTACGCGGCGGCCGCACGTAACTGAAAGCTTTTTTTAAGAACACTGCATAATATGGACCGTATCGGGGCTGTTCTTTCGTCCCTGCTCGAGTCTTTTTAATGGCAACCTTGCCTCAGGATATGTCCACCACAAAATCACGATATTGCAGGGATTTCTTTTCTTCTTTTCGATCTCTTACTGCAGTGACGCTAACACCTATGTCAATAAGATATTTTGTGGGAACCTAGGGATGTCGAATGCTAGTGCTGCCTCGTGAAAGCGAAAAGGGTGAAGTACCTGGAAATGTACAATCCCGGTGGCCAGCTTACAGTCAACAATTCTCCATAGTCAGCTTCAAGCGCCGATATAATTTGCCGGTGCTGCGCCCCTTTCCTTAACCGTCTTTCGCCAGCTGAGTATCTCTCTTGACATTACGCCCGTTGCAGTCACACTTCGTGTTGACTTTTTTTCCTCACAGCTCTAGCCTTCAGGAACTCTAAACGGCATTCTTCCAGCCCCCTGACGGTGGTAGCTCCTAGCAGTGTAATTTATCGTCCGATTCACCCGTCCAGAGGGAATACGCACCCGCAGGAGACGCGCTTGGTGACTCCGCACCTTATGCATGTTAAGTGGCTTTTTTCTCCGTCCCTACTATCAGCTGAACCGTACCATCTGGCCGGATAACGTGGCATTCTACAACTTAACCGATTCAGTATTGCCACAAATCCGGGACATCGGCATCATTTCACATCTCTTCTCCACTATCACCTCTTGCAGGCTCCGAGTTGAACGCCTCTGAACACTAGTATTCGAGATGCCGAAGCATCAACGACATCCCGCGACAATCTCAACAATTCTCGAACCTTCAAGTTGTTCAGCTCGCTCTGCGGCGATCAGACACCGGGGACTCGAAAGTCAACTTGGAAGTAAAAGGGGCATTTAGCATCCGGCTGCTGCTTTTTCTCCGAGAACTGAAGATCCTTGACGTCCGCTTCGAATTATTGCGCTATGGATGAGGAGTCACCGAGTTCGACCGCCGGCGCACCAGTGTGGCCGGACCTCGGAATTTTGACTTACGAATTCGAACAGACTGTTACGCCTTTCTTCCGGGCAAACTTCCGCACAACGCGCTCCCGCAGTGTGCACGGCACCCGCCCAAGCTGTCGCATGTCAGAGCTTGTCTTTGTTGACCTATACGTCGCCATCGCGCCGAAGACACTGCCACTTCACGTCTCGAAGCCAAGAGTCGTCTTAAATCATCTCGCGGGCAGCATCACAGCTCACGACGCACCCGAGACGAGACTTATCAAACCGCGAGTGCGGGAATTACAGCAATGCGGGGCCGGACGAGTCCGCTGAGACACTGCACTGGACGTGTGTCGGAGGAATACCGCCTCTCATTAAACTTCGAACATGTGGGACGAGAACCGGCAGTTTGGAGCCGCGCTTGACTGCTTGAACATGGACATATTTGGGTGAGAGGCTGAGAGCGTGTCAGAAATCAAGACACAGTCAGCGTGCGCCTTCAGTATCTTAGCAATACTATGTCCGTTGTTGAGGCGTGTGCTAGTAAAGTTGTCCATACAAATCTTCGTGGCAGAGCCTCGTGTCTCGTATGAAGCAGCATCGTATAGCGCAGTTTCTCACCTATTAGTGGCATTCCTGGCGGACGTGCGCCGACTACCCGGCATATGTCTCACAGATTCTCATTAAATTTCAATTCCAGACCCAGCCCGATTGATCGTTTCACGCGCGCAATCACAATATTCTTCACGTTCACGTTCGAATGTAAGCTGGCTTCAGGCTCATAGCCAGCCACCACAGCCAACGCCCGTTCTACTCGCCGCTTCTTCATTATGCATCGCTGTTTGCAAGTAGCAGAAATCCTGAGCGTTATCGTCGATGCTTTAGCCGATTCCGAGGACAGGGGCGATCTCTCGCCCAGAAAGGCACAAGCCTCGATGGCCCGCACTTGCAAACTGTTCAACGAACCCGCAATGAATGCCTTATGGTCTTCTTTCGCGGATTTGGGGCCATTAATGAAATGTTTACCCTCCGATGCGTGGGAGAAACGTGGGCGATCTGGTGTCATTGTAAGCATTCCATTCAACTAGTATGCTGTATCCTTGCGCATATTTTATATACATGCTAGATAACACGATGCCCCATTGGTGAAGATTGGTCTCGGTTCATGGTCAATGCTTCTCGCATCACGGAGCTGCGTTTTCGACGAAGCCCTTCGATAAACCACCTCCGAACGATCTTTATGTGCCTGCCACATGCTTCGTCACCCTTCACAAACCTCCAGAGCCTCTCCTTCCTCGGCGGCGAAATACTCCTAGATACCTCACCCTACATGCCTGTGTTGCTGAGCCCCAAACTCCAGCGGTTCTCTCTAAATTCATATGCCATCGACATCTCTAGATCCATTGTTGGGTCTCTGAGCTACCAATGTTCCGAGCTAAACACACTCTCAATCGCGAACTGGGATGAGTACTTGCTCGCTGCTCTCCCCCGCTTCAAGAAGCTGCGGTCACTGGAAAGGAGGACTCCGTTGCTGACGCCCACAATAGTCACATTCCTCACGATGTCATCCTTCCTCGCCAGCCTCAGCATCACCGCTCCCAAAACCATGCCTGTCATCCCTTGTAGCCTGACCAATGCGGACACATTCCCACACTTGACCACTTTGGAAATTTATGATATCCAAGATGTGCTCGTCACCAACGCTCTCCTTCGTCTGGTTCCCGCGCAGAAACTGTATTCGCTCTCTCTATCTTTCGGCGATACAGGGCCATTGTCCAACACGCAGCATCTGAATACACTCGTGGAGACCATCTCTATTCACCGATTGACAAAGCTCACGATTCAGGGAGACGACGTCGCCAAAGAAAGCATGCCACAGTGGAGCCTAAGTCCTCTCGGCCACCTGCAATCTCTCCGGCATCTTAGTGTGTCGCTTTCCGGGTACCACTGGTCTCGAGAGCTCCTCCGTCGTGACCTTGGCATATCATGGTCTGAGTTGCAAAGGATTGACCTCGAAAACTCAACATCACTCTCGAGCATAGAGATTCTTGGTGACTGTGCACTCTATCTTCCGGACCTTACCTCCCTGAGCATACCAATTGACGCGTCCATCCTGCCTGAATATCCTGTTCCTGCAGGACGATCATCGGAGCCTATTCGTCTGGTGCTGGAAAGATACCCGATCTCGGAGGAAAGTTGGCCACACATAGCTGCATATATAGCCGCTACCTACCCTAAAGCGGAGGTCAGCACGATCATGTTGCTGATGGACGAGCTTGAGAGCGACTCAGAAGGCGAGCAGGAGTGGTGGTATGAGGTGGCGAAAATGGTGCCAATAATGGCGACGGTTGGGTGGACAGAGCGATCTTTGATACACGAAGGCGTTGTCTCTGTTGAATCAGAGCTCTGAACAGCGAAGGTATGGCGCCCTGAACCTATCTTTTCCGCCCAACGGAAGCTGACTGACTTTGACCTCCCAGGCGGTGTAGATGGGAGCGGTTTGCGCTCGGGCCGTGTTGGGAGATGCTGCAGCAGGCTGTGGGATCGATCCCATCTCCTACCGAGTTAGCCGGGAGGCACAATGCCAAAAGACCCGTAGACGACTCATAGCCCCGGGGCAATACTACCTTCGTGGATGATGTGCGTTGTATTCGAGCCTCTGCCGTCCGAGCTTTCCGTGGCGAAGTCTCGCCTACAACCGCTTGGTCAACTGGAGGTTCATCTGTCAGCAATATGAATCTCTTTAAAATAACTTGATACCAAGCGAACATCCCCTCAGCTTATACGACAATTTCGTCTTCCAGTAACTCTTGAGAGACATCACCGGGCGGCATTTTGAGGATATGTCCATATCCGGGAGTTACCTCGGAAAAGTCTTCATGTCTTGATTTCCCCCAACCGCGTCCGGACGGCAGCCTCAGTTCCTCCTCCCATCTCGTTTTCGAGTCATGTCTCAAGATTCTCAGGCGAGTTCTTCGTCGGCATCTCAGTCTTCGGAGCCGGAAGCTTTGCAGACCCAAGTCAAAGAAAACCCGCGCGATGTCGATGCATGGTTGAAGCTGGTCGACGTCGCGGAGGAAAGTAAGGACTTCGAGAGGATTAACCAGACATACGAGGCATTGCTTGAAGCATTTCCGAACAGTGTTAGCGTTGGAAGCTACTTGAAGTTGTGATTCTTCGGCTGAATTGTGAATAGTCGTCCGCACAGATACCATATATCCGGCACGTCCTCGAGTCGAGCTCGCCAACAAAATACCAGTACGCGGAAGGACTGTTTAAGCGTTCTCTCAAGACGTCGCCGTTTGTAGACCTTTGGAAGTACTACTTACGCTATGTTCAGTACGTCGGCGTGGCCACACATTCGTTATCCCATCCTAACGAGGATTGCAGGCAAATGAACACGGCGGCCGCAACTAAGGACACGGTCCGGAAAGCGTATGAGTTCGCACTCAACCACATTGGTCATGACAAGGAGAGCGGTTCGATGTGGAGCGACTACCTGCAGTTCCTAAAGGACCTTGATGTGTGTCGGTCGTTACTGTGGCGCATATATGTATTCAACCATATCGCAGGCTACGACGCCCTGGGAAGAAGGCCAGAAGAACGACGCGATACGCAAGGCTTATCAACGAGTCGTGCAGATCCCGACGGAAAATGTGAAACGTCTTTGGGAAGAGTGGCAAGAATGGGAGAATGGTCTGAATAAGATAACGGTCCGTGATGAACTCGCGCAAAAGAGTCGATATTCACCTTTTGGACCTGGCAGGCCAAGAAACTCATCTCAGACGCTACTCCAGCGCACATGCAAGCTAGAACGGTCCTGAACACGTTGCAAGAACACCTTATTGTACTGTTTCCACCGCCTCCGCCATCGAAGCATCGCAGCTCAATATGGCTGCCTCGCGTGCCGACGTTTGCCGCCGGAGAGAAGGCTCTCGTTGCCCGCTGGCGAGCATATCTCAAATGGGAAGAAAGCAATCCTCTCGAAATTGAGGAGAAGGACAAGGCTCAGCTACACAGCCGTCTCCAGAGCGTGTATCGCAAGGCGGTCGTACGCATGCGCTTTTACCCTGAAATCTGGTAGATCCCGCCGTCTTCATCAGCTACGTTCGATCTGATAATATAACTGCTCAGGTTCATGGCGTACGTGTGGACAATGTCGCTCAGCGACGATCAGAGCCTCCAAGAAGCGAAACGTAAAGAAAAGAAGGACGAGGCACTCAATATCCTGAAATCTGGAATCGAGGCCAACCCGACAAGGTGAGCAATATACGCCTTTGTTTGTCGTCACAGGAGTTGACGATCCCCAGTTTCCTTCTCAATTTTGCGTATGTCGAGTTGCAAGAAGCAAACAGCAGTTTTGAGGAGGTGCATGCCACCTTCGACAAGTTCTTCATTGGCTTGCGCAAGAATCTTGAGGCTGCTGAGGCCCGGCTGAATGCTGTGAAGTCCCAGTCGCCTGATCAGTCACAGCAGCCGTCCACCCCTGTTGGTGTTGAGGATTCATTCGTCATACCACCGTCTGCTTCACAGCAGACGAACGGTGGCGAACATAAAGAAACTAAGCCGGCCAAGGACCAAGAGCTGCGTGACAGAAGAACAGAATTCGGCGTGGCATGGATCGTGTACATGAGGTTCGCGCGAAGAGCTGAGGGCGTCAAGGCTGCAAGGACAGTGTTTGGCAAGTCAAGAAAGGACCGGTGGACGCCATGGGAGGTCTACGAAGCAGCAGGTGAGTTATGACTTAGTTGAATCGCAGACCTGTTGCCGAGCTGTATTTTCAGCTTTGATGGAATACCATTGCACCAAGGCTGCAGATGTCGCCGGCCGTATATTTGAAAGAGGTATGGAAACCTTCCCTGATGAGGTTGAGCTAGCTCTTCGGTATCTCGGCTTCTTGATCACCATCAACGACGATGCCAGTAGGTGCTCCTCATTTTTTTCGCGTTCTGTTCAGCTCATTGTACGTGTAGATGCCCGTGCTCTCTTCGAGCGTGCTGTGAATAACTTTCCGCCCGAGAAAGCCCGGCCCATATGGGATAGGTGGGCGCGGTACGAGTATCAGTATGGAACTCTCGAGGCATGTCATTTGCTCGAGAAGCGAATTGGTGAAGTTTACCCACAAGGTGCGTGCACATCCATTTCTCTAAGCGCGCGCTTCAATGTCTGTGTCGTACGCGCATAGATCCACCAATCAAGAGGTTTGCCGAACGACACAAGTACCTAGGGTGTGATGCTATCGCTGTGCGCGACTTGGGTTTCACCTTCGGCGGCCGCGGAAGCGGCAGCGCAAACAAGACTGAGGTGCAGCCGTCTGCCAGCCCGATCGTGCAGCAGTCAAGCCAGGCAGCGCAACAGGCACCTACGAAGAGACCGCCGTCGCCCGACCACCGCCGTCGTGATGAGTCACGGTCCAGCGCTGACTACCCGCCATCGAAGCGGCAGCGGCCAGCGTCGCCGACAAGAGGTCATGACCGAGAAAGACTGGGTGACGGCCGTGGGCGGGGCCGTTATGGCTCGCCGTCGCCCTGGGACCGTGAGCGTGAGCGTGACGGACCGCACGGCCGTAGGTACGACAGAGAGCGTGACGAAGATAAGAATGTGACCTTGCCCCCGGTGCTGTCGTGGTTCGTGGGCATGCTGCCCTCGCCATCGTCGTTTGATGGTGCGTCCGCCTCCAGTCCTCCACTGCATGCGCCGCTGCTCACGCATTCCCGCACGCAGGTCCTGTGTTCCGGACTGATGACTTGATGCAAGTGTTCCGTGGGGCCGTCATCCCGAGTTCGACTGGTGCGGTTCGTCCGAGGTCGCCGCCGCCTCCCCTGCGGGGCGGGGGCCGCCCTCCGCCCGACTATAGTCCATACACGGGCCCTGGCGGTGGGCGACGAGGTCGATATTAGCAACGTTCTCCGATTACTGATCGTGCCCTGTGCTTCATGTGTTTTCTCTCAAGCCAAATCCGCAAGACTGTCTGCGTCAAGTGCAATCGTCGTATCTACTGGCCCGGATTCACACATCTCCTTGCATCGTAGCTACGTATAAATTTCATGACTGGGTGCTCAAGGACTAAGCAAAGGTTTCGATTCAATTTCTTGGCCATCAATGTACACAGAATTCGTTCAATCTGTGCGTGATTGCACTGTATTAATGTAGGTTTCAGACATAGGACGTAGAGGATATCATTTCGGCACAAGCTTCAGCCATAGGTCCTCTTGGTAAAATGTCAATCTCTACAAAGAATGGTGTCTCGACATACTGGTATGCATGCATCGCACTCCCTACACTTGCCGGCTTGTGGATGGTGGATGTTGTGAGACATGGCTAACTTGAATGAATATAGATAGTTTTTGGGAAGTAAGCGCTTAAGTCCTCTAACCGCATTTCTCGTCTGTGCTTACTGCAAGGGCAGGTCCTCATATGCCACACGAATTGGCACGAATACACGGCGAGTTGTAGCTGGTAGTTGGGCTGATCAGGATACCTGAACCGCCTCTTGTCTCGCGAAGCTTGGGCCCTCTCAGGTCTCGCAAATCGTGATCCGATCCCAGTCTACTTGGTTTATTGACTCTATGCGAGCGCGACGCCAGTGGCTTGTCACGACGAGCTCCGCCGCTTCCTGCAAAGATCGTGCGCAGTGATCGCGGGAGCGGGGCAATGTGGAAGGGCGCTCGCGGGGGGTCCGACGTCGGACGAAGCTCACACCCGGTGGCTCTGAGCTCAACATAGCTCAAGGCATGTGCCTTACACTGGTAATTTTAGCTGGCGGATGAAGCTTGCTCGATATATGCATTGACTCGGCACTCTCGTAGGGGCAATCCATTCTTTAGGCCGCCACAGATACGCACAGTAACTTTTAATCAGCAAGATCGGTGTAGAGATATTGTAAGGCTAGGCGTCGTTCCACGGTATGCTCGTAGTATAAATACTTAGGAAGAAGTGAGGAAGTCTTTTCTTGCAGCTTTCAAGGATCATTGCCAACTTCATCCTCCGAACCATGGCCATCATTGGCCAACATCCGTGGCAGGTACTTGATCAACGCCGCCTCCTCATTTACACTGCATTCCACCGTCACCGAATAGCTACTGCTGCTATCCTCAATATTTTAGAATGCAGACTAGCAGCCGTCTTCAACGGAACCGAAGAAGGTGAGCTCCGGAGTATTTGTAACTCTGCAGTGCTCACTCCACTATCTGTTATTCAAAGTGCACACTATGACAGTTCTGATGCATTGTCAAACGTCTTTCCAATTAAGATGCAAGTGACCACAACCATACTTGCTAAATATTGTGTTATAGAGCTCAGTCTGACAAGACGGGCAGCATATCGCCGGACACTGTTCAAACCTTGTGACCCTGCGTTTGTCACCGGATAGGCGCAGCACAGCGTAATCCCCATGCCATCAGACGACTCAGATGTTTGGAACGCAGGTATATCCTTTCCTTTCCACCTGCGAAGTTGTTTCAGTATTGACCTTTGCGGCAGGTATTAAAAGGAACCAGAGCAGTCTTGACAACCAGAACAGATTTTTCGTCCAGTCTCTACCACCACACAATCCACAGACATGCTCTACTCTCCTATCTTCACCGCTTTCGTTGCTGCCGCCGTTGCCTTCGTTGGTGCTAACGCCGAGATCCACACTGTCCACTTCCAGAACAAGCAGGTCCTGAGTTCGACTTGCATACTACCCATCCTATACTCACAACCCGCGTCATACTTGTACAGCTGCGGCAGGGGGGCTGTAAGCTGTCGTAATGGCTTCACAGGCCGCCCGCTGAACTGCTTCTTTAGCCTCTCCTCAAGGCTAATGGTCAGACACTCTACTGGCGGGGACTTCACTATCAATGGTCCTCTCATCTCCGCCATCGCGTACGTCATTTACTACTCTCCGAAAGTGCAATATATATATATATATATATTGCTCTCCAGTTTCTTGCAGATTGGTCCGTTCACTCTTCTCGCCGTGCCTTCGATTGACTTGTTAACCTGCATGTCCTCTTATAGGGAGCTGCGGCGACAACGGAGAGGGCTGCACGCTTATCGAGACTACTTTGAAGAACCCGACGACCCCTGGGTCCGGCTCTAGCACTGACATCTCCCTTATTCCTCCGTGCGGTCATACAACCTCTGTGTCCGGGTGAAGTGCTAACCCCATATAATCTGCAGTCATACCTTCTCAGTTACCTCTGGCTTCGGGTACGATGCACGTCAATTACTGCGCGTCACACTTACTAACATGTACTCGCAGCTACTTCGGCGCCGGATGCGATAAATTGGGAGCCGACTGTACGTGCGAGTTCAGGTGCCTTGTGATTACAAAACTGACAGCACAGGGTGGTAAGCGCAGTTTTTTTCTCAAGAAAACTCAGACAAAAGTGGCTAAACAAGGCCCCGTTGTTCCTCGATTCTACGCCGATGCAAATTGAGGAGAAACCGGTGCAAAACCAGCCAAAAGGGTCTAAAACACAGTAAAACTGGCGGGAAAATGAGTTTTGCCTTCGATTTTTTCAGGTGAAAACCGGATAAAGTTGGGGCCTTGTTGGATCAGTTTTTGGCTAATTTTACTCCGGAAAAAAGTGCGCTTACCACCCAGTGCAGGACCCAAGGCACCAGCCCAAGCTGTCCAACCGCCTTCCATCATCCGAACGACACTCACGTCCAGGTCCCGTGCCAGGGAGACAATGTTAGTATCTCTACTCCCATGGTTTCTACTTTCTATAAGCTTGCTGAAATGGTTGTCATCAGGTCAACCTCGCCATCACTTTCTGCGACTGAGTCCCAGACCGCATGGAATTTTCTCGCGGAGACTGGGAGGCACAATAGCGCACCCAGCCAATTGTATGTCTCGCTAGTGTACAAATCCAATATATGTATATGTACTGCGTCCGCCTGTGTGCTTGTGCTACCTCTAGATGGGGAAGCCTCCCGTAGCAAGCGAATCCGGTAAGGTGCCATTTCCTCCGCAACCCCTGGCACTCGCGGCGTCCGCATCGGAGTCGACAGTAATCACAATTTCGCCACCGCCGACCACATCGTCAAACGACAGCCAGCAGATCGACTTCTGCGGGACGCCGTTCACGGTCACGTTCGTCACGTAGACGCGCGCCGTCTCCGGCGGCGTCGGTGCGACGGACGCGGGATCGAAGCCGGAGACGGTGAACGTGGTGGTGGTGCCGAAGAAGTCGTTCCGGAGCTTGAAGGCGGACACGAGCGGAGAGTTGAGCAGGAGCTGCTTCGAGGATGGGACGGGATACAGTCCCAGGATGTGGAAGGACAGGAGGGCAGCCATGGCGCCGCTGTCGTCGTTTCCGGGGATCTATGCGCGAGATATCAGCTTTTTAGGTCTTCAGGGCCCCAATATTGCCACGTACCCCGCCTATTCCGGTGTTGAAGTTCTCGAAGACAACCTCCCGCATACGAAGGGCAGAAAGATCGGGCCTGTTGGCGTAGTGATAGGCAAGGGGCATCTCAAAAGATGGCTCGTTTCCCGCGAGGAAATATCCCTTGGTGAAGTAGTGCTCCCTGTAAAATGAGGCGGTCAGAGGAGCACACCCATGGCATAAGATAGGGCATTGACACTCGGCTGACAAAGGTATCGTTTCCACCCATCAGTTCAACTACAGTCGCCATTGAGTGAGGCGCGAAGAAGCTGTATTCCCATGAAGAAGCTGCGGGGAGGAAATATGAGTTGCCCTTGAGGTTCACGGGTCAACTAAATACGACTTACACTCATAGAAACCGACATCGTTGTCTGTTCCCCGCGCGCAAGAATGACCGACAGTATCAAGTGGCGAACAGTCTACAGGGTCACTGAATGCGAAGGTCCCATTCTGCTCGTATAGATTGAGCGCCTCATACGAAGACGAGCCTAGGCGTACTGACCGCGAACCTTCGCTGGGCGAACCCGGTGAATCCATCGCTGGTAACGTTGGGGTCCCAGACGTTGACGAAGCCCATAGACCTGTTGCCGTACTTGAAGATGTCGTCGAGGGACTTGTTGAGGGCTACACCAGCTTGGCGCACGGCAAAGTCCCCAAGGGCGTACTGCCGGAGCCATACCATGAGTCCTCCACGAAATTATTTGAGTATATTGGCTTTGCGTACCTCAAGCGTGCGAGACGCCTCGCGCGTCATCAATCCTGTCGCACCCGAAGGGTCCGTCCAGTTTGTCGGAATGTAGTCAAACATTTTCCATGCTGTGTTCTGGCGACCGACTGTCAGATCGAGTGAGCGTTAGAACAAAGATCTCTTCGGATACCCCAGCCGGCGCGTACCCATGTACCAGTCCGGAGGCTGCCAGAGGAATCAGTCCCGGACATATTTGCTAAAAGTCGAGGGATGACCGGACTTACTGTATTTTCGGCCGTGTCTACGAGTGCTTGATACAGGTCGTCGATGGGCACGCCCAGCTCCGAAGCCCTGGAGCCATACTTGACAGCAAAATCGCCCAGGATGGGCATTCCGTCGTCCCCGCCCTGTACATACCCTCTGTGAACCGTATAATCAGCGAACGTGACTGTAGAGCGGGTAGAGGACGGCGCATACTTTTTGGTGTTCGCGCGACACTCAGGTATATAGCCTGTGGAACTTGCGTCAAATGGGTCCGATGCTCCCATAGCAGCCTCGTTATCACCTGTGTGCCTCCAGCCGTCGACATAAGCATTTACTATCTCTGCCCATTCTACAGGTGAAGTGAGAGATAGCAAGGGATGAACGGTTCTGAACGTATCCCAGGAGCTGGACATTTATAAGCCACAGCGGAGGGTCTATGAGGCTTTTCCACCACGTACCAGAAGAAGGCATCGTAGAAAGGGTAAGGAGATTCCCAGTACGGATTCTCGTGGGTTAGGTTGGCGGGAACGAGCTGAGAGCGGTAGAGCTATCGAAGATGTGAGCATCAGTCGACGAAGCACCTCTAGTCCAGAGTACTCACCGATGAGTACAGCAGCTCGACGACCGTAGAGTTCTCCTTCGTGGTATCGATCTCGATACGGCTCAGGATATCTTCCCACTTGTCCACGGAAGCGTTCTGCACAGCGTCCCAGTCCCAGTCTGGTATCTCGCTCTCTGCGTTGGAGCATGCCTGGGCCATGTTGATAAACGAAACACCGAAGCGTGCAAGGACGGAACGTGAGGCCGTAGTGTCAGGGAACGAGAATGACAAGAGTCCGCCAGCTTGGATAGGAGAAGGAGAGGAGGTACCCAGGAAGGACAGAGAGGTGATGTTCGAGGAGATCGTAATGTCAGTTGCATCGGACGCGGAGACCGACTGATAGGTTCCGGAACGTGCCAGCGTTTGAGAGTGATTTGTTGGAGGGGCGAAGTCGTAACAGCCGTGAACAGTATAATTGTCAGTGCCGTAACTCTGACAATAAGTCGTCAGCCGTGTACCATAAGCGAGTGTTCGCCTATATTTACCTGCAAGAATGTCCCAGTAAGCGTGACTCGAGAGGAAGATACGTCCAGATCGATGCTTCCTCCCTCAAATGATCTTTGGAGATCATTGGTGAGGTCGACGACGACGAAGCTTCCATTGAGATTATCAGGATAGGTAAAGCGAATAAGACCTGCTCTGCGAGTTGACGTCGTCTGAAGTTTGATGCCATTGACGAACGTAGTCGTGAAGTATCCTGGGGAAGCCGCTACCTCCACACGAATCTTTCAATGTCCACATTTAGCTAAACGTGTTGCTTACCATCTGTACCAGCGGCACGTAAAGCCTTGCGTGCTTCGATGCCAACCGGGCAGCTCTCGAAAGAACAGTTCGCAAGAGGAAACAGCGGAAAGAAGCCGTAACCGCCTTCCGTGTTTCCTCCCGTACCCTCGTCGTGCATGAGGGATATTCCTGCAGAGATTTGAGCTCGTGAACATATGGTAACCGGAGCAATCGTACCGGTGACTGAAGAGTTATCAGCTATGTAACCCGCTTGCCTCGGTACTTCGTCTACATCTATACCAACCTATACACAAAATTCAACAAAAGGACAGGACTAGGATGTGAGGATCCAAACGTACCTTGACCATAGCATGAGGTATGGCCGCGCCAGGGAAGCCATTGCCTCCGCTGCCGCCGTTAGCACCGGACGCGGTTCCGATGAACAGGTTAACAAGGTCCGTAAGAGGGCCACCTGATGCTATACCGAACTGTACACATAGAACGGTGGCGAGATGGCAACAGAGGCTCCAGCGGCGACCCATCTTGTCGGTCTACTAGCAGTAGTGACTCTGACGTAGGTCGAGATTTCGTCTGGACGCCCTCAAGCAACACCTACATATATCTGCATCAAGCCTTCTCAGCTGATGTCATCTGGCTTCCGGTAGCTCGAACCAACGTGCCCCTCATTTTCTGCTGATGCGCGAGAGGACAGATGACCTACAAAGACGTGTGGTGGAACGGCACGTTCTCTTGCAAGCATATGGCAAGAACCAAGAAACCAGGAATCGCCCGTGCCTGGTGCGAAGGTGGAACGAACTTCACTAGTGCTAAGCAACTCGGGGAAAGTCCGACTCAATGGAGTCAACACTCGGTAAACCGTGCGAAAATTGGCATTGTTGGGCAGTATCGGCCGAAGATAAGAGTCGCATACATATCCATTTCAAAAAGCTGCTTATCCTGGAGCAAACAAGACCCAGGGCCTACAAACACCGTGTCTGCACGATGGCTAGACTCTCCCTCAGACGCAAGGCTAGAATCTTCTCCAAACGCGAGGCTCTAAAGGCTAAGCCATTCATACTCCTACTGCACTGATCAGCCACCATGCACGACTGGAAGCTTGGATTACCACAGGCTCGCGTATGGTGTAAACACAAACTTGAAAGACAAGGTTGCCTTGAATGGCGCCAGCTAGTGTTGCCACGGCTTGACACGGCTTGGCTGTGACTTGACTTTGGACGGCTTTTCCTTTTTGGGATCAGCCGAGTCAAGTCAAGCCGCAGTGCAGCCGCGACTATAAGCGACTATGGCTGAGCAGCGGCTTGCAGCCGATCGTCCCTCCCAAAAAGGAAGGTAGTTCACACCGGTACCGCGGAATTCATCGTAACATTGCTTGTCCTACTTGAGTGATGCTAAATATGAACTGATCTCCTCTGGAGACTCTTCTGCACAGCTCTCCAAGTTCTTGAGCTCCTCTCCAATGTCCAAACCATGTGTGAAAGACAGAGAATGGCCTTGCTTGAACTTGAACTTGAGAATTTGCAGTGCTTCTATGAGTTCTCCACCGATTTTGTTGCGCCGGTCTGTGACTGTTATCTTTCCGGATGAGAAGACACGTTCACAGGGCACAGCAGAGGCTTGAATAGGCAGAATATCCATTGCAATGGCATAGATGGTTGGAAACCTGGTCTGAGATGCCTAAAATGTGAAAATAAATCAATATTTCGAAAAAAAATGGAGAAAAATGGAGAGAAAAATTATGGCACAAGTTTCAGTAAGTGTACATTCACCTTCCAGTATGTGATAGCATCCACAAATCCATCTGTGGGCTCTGCAATGTATGCATACCACTCTTGCTCTACTGAACGCTCAGCCAATGGACCTTTTCCTTTACCCTTGAATAAAATGTCGTAGGCCTTTTGCTGCTGTGTTTGAATCACTGCAGCTGCCGGAGCTGAGGCCGAAGGGGCCATCTTGGATTTATACTTGCGCATCTGTAAAATGAATGTTAATATAGAGAGAAATGAAGATTAAAATATGAGTAAAAGCGCACCTCAGCTAAAAATAGATTCTTTGCTGCAGCCGCTTCTGCTGGTGAAGTGTTTTGCTCAAACCACTCCAGCTTACATGCAGGATTGATGACTAATAAACTTAGCTTCAGATTTCAGCAGCTTTAAAGCTGTGCTTACCAGTGGCCAAAGTATATGCATTACAGCTGTGGTTGCGATCACGATAGTCTTCAAGCTTGTCCAGACCTTGCTGAATAATTCCAGCTGCATTGGATACTTTTGCCTGTTGCTCCTGCCAGCATAGCTTCATGGCTTCAAATGCAGGTAAAACACTAATGAGTGTTGGCGTAGATTCTGAAGATAAAAGCTGCTGAAACGCATGTGGAACCTATTCATGTTTAATTTATTACTTGGATAAATAAAGAAAACTAAACTTACCTGAAGGATCTCGTGGAATACTTCCAAAGCTTTCCACTCTTCATTGTTCATGCTATACTTGCGAAGTTCTGCAAACTCTGAACCATAGAGAAATTGTTCAATTGCCTATAAATAAATAAGCCTGAAAGTATACAGTATGCCAAAATAAATTGTTACCTCACGAAGTAGAATAGCCTGATCTATCATGAGATATGTTGATGACCACTGTGTCTCAAACGTCTTTGAAAAGCTGCAGAATGGCCATATTCATGTTGACTAAAATCTGCATAAAATGCTGGCAACGCAGTGCAGATGCACGAATTTATACATTGAGGTAAGGCAAATCACTATCTTGTATAGATTAAATTAAACTTACTACTCTAATGAGAGAACGTAAAGTTGCGATAGGGTCAAGTTTAACTGCGTCAAGAAAATTGCATGGCAAAAACTTTTCTGGCTCGAAATCTTGCGACATTTCCTTGACATACTCAAGTTCAGTTATAGCACTAAGAACACTTTGGCATGCTAAGTTGACAACATGTGGAAAGCAGCAACAGTTATTTTGAGCAATAAACTGCAATTGATTTATTGAAATATACACACCGAATGCAACGTTGAAGCTTGTCAAAAGCAATTCCACGCTTTTGCAAGGTTTGCTCAAGAGCCTCCATGCAGGTGTCATTGTTTGTTGCATTGTCCATTGTAATCCAGCCAATCTATATATTTTTAAAGGATAGTAAGTGGTTTAATCATTTTAAGTTGTTAAAATGGCTGTACCTTGTTTGTGATCTTGATACGGTCCAGGATATAAAGGAATGCAGCCGCAAGATGCTCACTGGTGTGTCTGGAGGGGACACGATGAAAGCCAATAAGATCTGCACAAAGTCAAAGCTGCAGCTGAAGTCCGTTACCACGATCTTCAAGAACAAGCTGCAGCCAATGTGCAGTAACCGCCATGTACAGCGATAAGAATGGGTCAGTCCACATATCCATTGTGAAGGATATGCTGCCAACTGCATTCTATAATTAGGAATTAGAGCAGAATTTTTTTGTAATTTTTTCGCCACTTACCTTCATATCCTGGCTAAGCTCCTTGAGATACTCTTCGAAAACCTCACCAACTCGTGTTCGGATAGTGGTCCGCCCAGGAATATCTTTCTCATGCAGCTCAGAACAAAGCAAAAGAAAGATATTGCAAAGCTGTGGATTTTCAATGACACGTAAAGGCTGCAAATATTTATTCAGATTTAAAGCACAATAAAATGTAAATTTAAAGCACACCTGATCGTCAGCAACAATTCACTCAGTAATGTAATCCACAAATAGCTCCTTGGTGAACTGTGGCCGGCTGTTATCTGCTTGTGCAACATCTGGTTGTCCACGTTAACGTTGCCTCCAGGCTTTGACTTGTGCCGTAGCACACTTCGCTGTGATTTTGACTTGCGCCTTATCGCACGCCTCCACCCACTCGTCAAGATGAGCATCTCGGAAGTGCTTTCGGGGGTTGTCTGTGCCTGCAGTAGTCCAGGTGGACACATGGTGATGAGGATTCTGTTCATGCATAAACCTGGCGAGTTTTTTTTAGAAATAAGTGCAAAGAAATAGCTGAAAGAAATTCATACAAGCAAAACTTGCATTTCTTGCGTCCATTCTCATCTGTTTCAATAAAGGGCCAGACATCCTTAGCTTGCTTGCCTTGTCTGTTGCCTGCAGACCCATAAGGCGATTTCTGACGCTGACCGGCAACAGGTGAATTGGGAGGGCCTGCTGGCTTGCGAGTTGGGGTGGCAGGAGCAGGCAGGAGATCACGTGAAGAGCCTGCAGCTGGCGTTGGACTAGTAGGCGAGTCTTCAGAGTCGTCTGCAATATCAATGTTGATATATTCACGACTATCAGCAACTGGAACAGATCTACAAAGATCCAAACATTAGAGCATAGCAATTTGCAGTATTGGTCACCACGCACTTGTCTATCAAGCTCTCCCCACTTGGATTGTGCTGGTGATTGGCACGACCTCTCCGGGGCAACGTGAATGCCATGAGCACCTCTCCTTCAGCAACATCCTGAACTCCTGGACCTTTCCTACCACCTCTCTTCTTTGCTGGGGAACCTTGGACAGCATCCTCAGATGAGAATTCACCTACAGAATTCAAGATGTTATCAGCAGACAACATCAAACTGCACAAAAGCTCAAAAAAAGCGCACCAGACAGCCTAAACTGGGTCATAACAGCTCCATTGTCAAACTCAACATGCTTAGAGGCCACCTTTTGCCTCTTAGGTGTCTTCTGAGGGGTCTCGGCAGCTCTCTTCTTTCCATGGTTGCGAGGAGGCATAGTGGCAAGCAAGGTGACGCGGTGTTTGCCTTTTTGGGACAACTGGACCTGACTGCAAGCCACCGCCGAGTCGCGCCAAGCCGCAGTTAAGCCGCGTAACAGCCAAGAGCCAATCAGCGACTTGGCTTGGCTGCCACATGGCTTGACTGCAACGACTAGCGGCTAAGCAGTCAAGCCGTGGCAACACTAGCGCCAGCACAAGGATGTGGCATAGGTATGCACCTGTAGGCTCGCATGCAGGGACTAGTGTCCCATCTCCGACGCCAGCCGTTTCTGCGACTACGGCCTGGGTCAGAATTAAAACCTCTCACATTTTCTAGATCTCTAACTTGCTAGTAGCTATCTCTACCATCAGCAAAATAATCGGTCGTAGGTCAGGGATGGGTTACTGAACAAGCGCCCAGCAGTCTGATGGACGCTGGCAATGCAAGAACAGGCGATACCAGGCTGATATTGCGTTGCAATCTCAATGCATGCCGTTATAGCATTGTAAGCCAACTCCCATCTCAACGTCATTAGATATAGCATGGCCAACTCACCCAGATCTTGGTTGTGACGTGACGTCACGTGCGCTGCCTTTCGAGACACGTCCACTGCATTTATGTCGACTGTCCGCGAGCAAACACAAGTGTCCTCTGACCTCCCCTAAACTCATTTTCGCTGCGTTTCCTTTTTAGTCTCACTACTTATAGAAGGTCCTTGCCACTCTGCGCCCCTTACTTCTTCTCCACCACTGCACCTTGGGTATCACCAGGTGGACGCCTCTATCCCTCCATCTCTGTCTTCTCCCTCTTCAATACGGTGTGTAGAATATGTGATTGCTGGGCTGAATATACATTGACTAGGTATGTGTGTACTCGGTTTGCTGCCCCAGTATCTCCACTGACGATGCAGTTGACTGACTGCGTGCACAGTGGCCATGGCGCCGACTCTCGCTCCTCCGTGCAGTCCGAGTTGTGAGACGAGCGTTAGACAGCGCCCCGAACATGCGAAGCTCATCCACCTCATTGCCTGCACGCTTTTGTGGCTCGGGTCCCCATCATCTCACTCGCGTAAACCCACATACAGTGCGCAACCTGCATATATGTGCTCACTTCTCTCACTCACACGTCTTCGATAGACACTGCCTCATGCTAGGCTCATCCATCCACTCAATCGGCAAACCATTCCCACACATCTGCGCGCACATTATGTTGCGCATCAGTATAACTTCTAGCGCACAGTATGTCAGTGGTGCAGTTTAGCCCTTCATATTGCCATGCTCATGGTGTTTATACTCAGCACTCAGCTGCCTGTACTTGTTGCGCACACTGGCACCAATGCGCGCAGCGCTTCGCAATCTGCAGCATCCACCCACGGTATTTACCACAGCATACAAGCCTTCATGTGTCTGTTAATGCTTACATCCTTGCCCTGTCCAGATTGTAATCCCTGCACGACGCGTACGACCGCACAGCCGTTGCAATAGCCGCTTGTCATTGGGAGCCTTGTGCGTGCGGCCGTTTCGACCCTTTCGATGCCATTGTCATGTGTCTGTGTTATCTGTCTGCACATGTGTACTCTATGTAGATTCAGAAATATATCATCTTTTTATTTTTGATTTTCATCTGCAACCACTAAGGCCAATCCCCACCAAACATATTTGAATATCAAATAGTTTATTTCGAGTGGTAAAGCAAATGCTGGCGCTCGCTGGCAATGCCTTGCCAGCCTTTGCCAACCTCACCTGAATGGTATAATTGGTAATTGATACCAGACTGATGAGGCTGGTAAAGCATACTATCAAGGGTGTTATTGGACAAAAATAAATTCGCACCTTTGCACTGGCTGCAAAGTTTTGTTTTCGATGTGCGTCTAGGATTTTGCATCCGTGTTTGTGCACTTTCGTGCATGTTCGTGCGTGATGATGCACGTTTGGTCACTAATGTGTGCCATCGTGCACGAAAGTGTGCATCTGATGAGCTACATATTCATTTTGTCACAGTTTCATTTTGGCTAGGTGTTTATCTTCGTGCACCTTCGTGCGCCTTCTCGCACTTTCGCGCACTTTCGTGCACTCGACGATTCGAATGAGATGCATAATCACAAAAATGAGAGCCAATTGCTAACTTACACCAAACTGAACAATAAAATGAATGCACGAACACACACAAACGCACACACATTAGCACCATCGCCAATCTCAAAGCAGGGCATAATGAAAACCAAAGCTCAGCGGCATGCACAATTGTGTACGTTCGTGCACTTTCGTGCACAATCACACACGTTTGCACACTTTTGTCCGCCAAACTGTATGTACAGACTGCGCCAGCTCCAAATTCATTTTTTTTGTCCAATAGCAACCTTCATAGCATACAGGTGCTCTATCTACTATGGTAAACTTGTTCCCAGAAAGATTACCTTTGCATGCCAGACTAGGTTTACCAGAGCTGTCCAGGCTAGATCAGGTGTCGATTTTTTTGCTAATAACAATAACAATGAGTACGACTTCCCCGTTTACATTGTCAATCGCACAGCTCCAGAACTACGCATGGTCGATGTCCTTCCATCATGAATTGCTATGCACTCAGACTCTTAATAACGATAAGAACCCACTACTAAGCCGTCTGGATCAATCAATGAAATGTGGCCATCCGCAACTCCTCCGCATGGAGCTGTCCAAGCACATGTGTCGATGGAGGTCGATGCTCCCGAGTAACCTTCCAAGCTAGTCAGTGATTAACGCCTTCTGCTTATGAACTTTTTTGTGCTCATGCATCATCATGATAAGTTCCCAACATAGAGAGCAACCTATCTGGAAACTTCTTAACAGCCCAGAGTGACAACCAAAATGATGCCCCCACTGTTACTGTCCGGCCTCGTCAAGACAGGCGGTGGGACATAATCAACGGAATTAAGGCAAAAGAAAAATCTTACAAAGACCAGCTGTGTGGGAGAGGAAAGACTCGCCCCTATGGACCGGCCAAGGTTTGAGATATCCCTCTGACTCATGCATGGATGGCAGCACCTGACCTAGGTGTAAGGAAGCATTCTATCTGATCTATTCTTAGAATCACTACCTCCGATCGTCGTGGTCTGGGCAGGCTTAGAGCAAGTAAGCTGGCTTGCGGCTTGTGAGTGCGAACGGTATTTGCTGATATGCTCGCGTAGGGCATCGGTTCTTCACGGGCGCCCTGATTAGGATTATAAACGTTTATATGCGATTGTGCCATGTATAAGGAGGGCAAGTTTGCCCCGGGTTCGTAACAAGGAAATAATAATGAGCACATAAATATATGTTAATGAAATTGTGGCGCGGCAGAACATTCTCATACAACGTACGTATACACATTATGGATGCTACAGTATAGAGGCTCACATGCTTTGCTACAGCTATGTCAGATTGCAACCCGATCCTAGACAGACGGAAAAATCAGTAGCTGCAGGTGCAGCATATAAAAGGGCGCAATTATATGCGATCAGCAGACATGGTGAGTAAATTAGCAATAAAGTACGCACTCGACACTGAATTTTTGTTTCGATTTTCGAGCTCGTGTTTACCGGCGGCTCGTACGCACGCTGTTTACTCATGTTTGTACCTTACTGACCCCAACTTGGCGCTACGACGCTCGGTCTTGAACCACATTCACCACCTGCCTCCGTGCTCCTCATCCGTGGACGTGTGCTGAATGCAGCCACGTCCCATATCTCTGGCCCTCCTTCATGGACATGTGCTGAATGCAGCCTTGTCCAAGCTCTCCGGCCCTTCCTCATGGACGTGTGCTGAATGCGACCTCGCTCCACCTCTCTGGCCCTTCTCTGCGGATGTGCGCTGAATACAGCCTCGTCCAATATGCCCACGCTCACCCGATGTCTATTCCATCACACCTCACTGCCTCCTGGCACTCCATACATCACACTGGCTGGACGACAAGTTTCTGCCCGAGAGGACGGGTCTGCTCATTGGGGTATGTCGTCATCCAGGTGTGTAGTGCTCCATACTTTTTTTATCTTTTTTTTTTCCCTTAGTCCACTGTCTCACTTGTCGCACCATCATCTGCCACATCACACCTGCCAGCACCCACCCTAGTAGCAGTAGCAGCAGCGGCCAGCAGCCCATCCCAGCTGTTCAGGCCTGCACAAGTGCCCAAGCTTGTTTGCCCCTGCCATTCGTCTCTGTAAGTCTCTCCTCCTCCTCCTAAATTGATTTTCACACTCATGACTGAGCTGCTGCACCAGCAGAGCATGTGCTCGCCCTTGCTGCACTTCTCATACAACACCATCGCTGCCGCTTTGGAGGCAGGCCTGTCCTCACACGTGCTCTCGCTGCACGTTCACATGTCCCTCGAAGAGTGCTTCGCGCTGCTCACCATGAGCAGGCCCTGCCTCATCTTGCCTGTCCTTGCCGGTGCTGGCATCAGCATCGCAGCTGTGCAAAGTGAGTCACCGCTGTTCACACTTGTGTGCCTGCTGCGTGCGCTCAGCTTCCCCAAGGGCCAGCCCCTGCCACAGATGTGCATGCCCCCCTTCGAAGGCCCACTGCCTGTGTGCTTGTGCTCAGAAGGCCAGCCCCTGCTGCAGATGCGCAGCCTCTGCACTGCACGTGGACTATTTTGCCACGCTAAGGCCAGTGAGTGGTCATGGACATAGACATGGACACACTGAGTGTGTATGGGAATGGGAATGGGGGTGGTGGGGGTGGGAGTGGAGGTGGAAGTGGGTTTGGGAGTGGCATCCCCGAGCCAGTCTTTGAGGAGCATGCACTGCAGTGCATGTTCTGCCAGTTGGTGTACGGTAATGGAGACAGGAGCTTATGGCTCAGCTTGCTAGTATCTGCTCATTGTCATCACTGACAGCAAGAATGTTTCTTAGTAGCTATTAATAGTAAAGTCAATTGAAGTTTATTTGTGTAAAACATTAGCATTTGGTATGCATGAAAGCAGAGCCTGTGTAGCCAAATTCTCATGAACATCATGCTTGCTCAGTCTTATAAGCCATGCATAGATGCTGCAAACTATATGGTATTATATAACTATACAATATATATATATATATATATATATATATATATATGTTATGCAAACTATATAAACCCTACAATCTTGACTAAAGTTGGCCAGATTCAAAAACACCACCAATCTATATATACTCTTGCTAGGGATTTGAAATGGTTTGGTGTAATAGAATGGTTTTCAGATTGTACATGGATATATTTAACATTACAAGAGATTCACTAAAAGTCTGATGCCACACTGAGCTGCAGAGTGGTCCTTACGCCCAAAGGTGTTTTGGACTCAAGGTGACCAGTATTCTTGGGGCCTATAGCCTGTGACAGACGTTAGATAGATGCGATGCACGGACACGCCTATGTCTATACCTGGGAGCGCATTCTGCACTCAATTGCACGTTTTATCGCGTCAAATGTACTGCTCATCTCATAAAGGTCCACACTTACTAGCCCGCTGCCTTCCTTACTGGCGTACTCCATGAGGGGCGGTGGTCAGGATCGGACATTTCTCGTTCAAGGCGCCCGGCGTGCACGCACCAGGCCCAGGGAGGTTAAAATTTACCGAAACCCGACAGGTGTCGGTGGCTTGCGTCGGCTTGTATAGTCATCGCACCAAGACGTGCGCTAGATCTGTTTGGCCGTGTCAGTGGCGACGGCGGCGCAGTCAAAAGGCTTCAATACGCACTCAGCGAGGTAACAGGGTTCCATTGCACCACTTCATTGAGCAGAGCGTGAGCGTAGGGCACGGCGTGGGTGGAAATCTGATGGACAAGGTCAGTTGTGTGCTTGGCTTGGACTTCGAGATGGAGTACCACGGTCTGGAAGGACTGCAGCGTCGATCGCGAGATGGTCTACTGCAGAATGGTTAGCAGGGTCTGTCTCATAAATTAGTTTCTCATACCCGCCGTATCTGTTCAGCGTCCATCTTGAGGTACCATAAGAAGACACTAGGTCTTCACCCGCCTGTCCCAGGAGACTGTGTGGGTTACACACGGAGAAGCAAGTTAGCACTCGCGGAGAATGATTTCTCCCAGGAGCTCGCGCCCCGCTACCTCCTTGACGTCTACTTCGCACGCGCTGGGGATGAGAACGCACTCCGTGATGCTGGAACATATTGGATAACAGTTCCTGGGCCCTTACTGCCGCCGTCGAGGCTAAAAATTGATTCTTCGCTCTCCAGTTGTTATTCGGCGTGCTCTTCTCTCTCTTCGAGGTCGGAACTTGAGTCTGAGCGAAGGCGGCGTCGGAAGCAGTGGGGAACGACGTTGAAAATGCGGCGTCCTCGAGTGTCAGAGTTCCGCCGGAATCATGGCCGTCAATGAGTTACCAGTTGGACCATGCAAAACGCTTGTCCGCCAGTCGCGATGGTCCACCTTGGCGAGGCGTGGTGGCGAGGCGTCGACGGTAAGCAACATGGCTGAGATAGGGAGATCCCGGAGGCGGCCGACGACTTCGTGGCGTCGAGTAGGCGAGAGCGCCGGCTGGCAACGAGCGGCGACCCCTCAAGACTAGGTAGCGATAGCCGCACAGTAATTATTTGATAAATTATTCTCGAGGCCCTAGCAAGACTCGAGGAGATCACCAGTAGTTAGAATCCCCCCGTATACCCCCCGGGGATGGGCGAGATGTGATCCTAACATGGAACGTGAGGCGGATGCCGGTGATGTAACTTGGCAAGCAGTCATCTGGACGTTTATGCAAAGCACCGATTTATTCCCTTTGTCATTTCCTCAGAGTAACCAGTACGAAGCAAACAACAGAAGCCAAGAAAGACTAGCTCTCAGTCGCAGAACGTGATGGCGAGGTTGACCTGAAAAGTTGAGAGACAAAAATTTCTCAGAAACTGTGTCCGGGAGCAAAAAGGAGGAGTCGAGGGGACGGCTTACGTTATCGGACTGGCACGCAACTTGGACGCCGGTCTGGCCAGAGGTGTGGAACGCATCCGGGCAGTTGGCATCGGTGCCTGTGGCAGCGGTGAATTCGTAGACATCGAACGACAGTGTATTGTGCACTCACAGTCCGCTCCGGCGCCATCGCAGCCGTCAAAGTATCTGCAAAACATGTTTAGTCGGCTGGAATACATCATTTCAAGAGTCTATGCGACGTACCCGAAGCCGGAGGTCACGGAGAAAGAGTGCCTGAAAGGGGGCTGTCAGCTCTTCGGGAAGACATACCAAGGAAAAAAGACATGGGCGTACGGGGGGATGAGCGAGATGTCTGTGCTTGAGCCGGAGCCAGGGCTTGTAGGGTTGACCAGGGTGGTCTCGATGAGTGTGCAACCCTCACCGTTGTCTCCGCAAGAGCCTGCAGATTGGGTAAGCACCTGTGCATTATCATGAAAGTCCGAAGCGCACGAACCCGTCTGCAGGAATCTACGTGCCGTCAGTTAGACAAGTGGTATAGATCTGCTAGAAAAAGGGAGGCGTACGCAATAGCAGAGATTAGGGACCCGCCGAAAGTGACGGAACCACCGGTCGAAAGCGTTTGACCGTTGGCCTTGAGTAGGGGCTACAAAACAAGAGTAAGCCCAGGTCGCCGCTGCCGACACAGGGACCTCACAGTTCCGAATCCACAGCTAGGTGCGTTCGTCTGTCAGCATTTCGGAACATCAAGAAGAGGCCATACAAGACTCACTTATTGACGAAGGTAACGGTGTGCGACTCGGCATTGACACCGGCGAACACGATGGCAGAAGCGACGAGGGCGGTGAAGATGCGAGAGTAGGCCATGGCTGTCGATGGAGAGGAGGCGTGTTCGTCTGGAGGGCTCAGAGCTGGCGATTCACTGATGCCCCGGGGCAGCTTTTATACCATTTCCACCAGCTATTTGCGGAGCAACGGTCCAGGTGAGATGCACAGAACGTGCGCCGACTCGTCGAGCGGCACGAGATGCCATTCCATCAGTGGCATCGCTCGCTCTCATAGCCTGCAGCCAAGTCGGCCGCACGGTACTAGTGAGCATCAGAAACTCGAACGCGGCAGGGAACGTGCCGGAAGAGCAGCCTGGCCTTCGCGTGCGGCACCTGGCGAACGTGAAATCCCCGAGAGAAAATGCATATCCGGGCGGCGGGCTACCGAGGGAGTGTTTGGCGGCTTGCCGCCGCCACCGTCCAGGGCTTCCCCACACCTGTCGCTCTCGTCTGACAGACCGCAGCGGCGCGTGTGGGAGTCTGTCGTGAGCACCATGCGCCTTCGCCTGGACGGATATCATGCTGCTAGCCGTCGTCTCAGCGAGGATAGTGCTGCGAGGGAGCGGCGAGCGCGGCATTGCAAAGTGAGGACTAGACGCGGGCGATGCTGTCATCAACAAAGATGATCAAGAGTGATAGCGGAGGGTGTGTCTCACGCAACGGCTTGCGGATGAAATTGAAGACCCCGCTCGTGCCTGAAAAGCTTGTTATAGCCTTATACAGCCTGTTGCCTGCTGCAACGCGGGAGAATGTGCGGCGGTGAAGTCTGGATAGCAACTGGAACGAACATCAAGATGCGTTCGTGTAGAGACATGTATCATACCTCCAGCATCTGTCTAGGCCTAGCCTCGTCCAGGACGCCGTTAAGAACGACTAGAAGCCGTTCTCAAGGGTCGAGACTTGCAGTCGAGGCAAGCTTCTACACCGTCCTAGCATTTGCAAGAACGGTCTCTATGCAGGGAGCATCTGTCAATTCAGCTTCTTGGTCTCTCACTGGCGTGGAATAATTACAGATGAATCCGGCCCAGAGCAAAGAGACTAGCAGTTCGAGACGACCCCGAACATCATTAGACACAGCACCAAAGGTGTGACTGCATCTAATTGCTGAGCCTCCGTGATACAGCGGCAGTGGCGGCCCATACAGAGCCCAGCGAAACTCTAAAGGTAATCCTTGAGGCCGAATGTTCGGATCACAGCCAGGCTGTCGTAGAACAGTGCCTCGACGGCCGAGAATGATGACGCTCATCGCGGAGCCTGCGGTCTCGAGGCCACGGTACCATGTGCGACGGCGAGGGAACCACACGGTCGCGTCCAGACGCGGGTTGTGATACGCGCATTCACGACGAGCGAACGTGCGAACCCGCCGCGGGAGGAAGGAGCCGAGCGTCGCCGGCCGGGGTTAGAGAGAGCGGTACCTCCGCCAACAAACGCCACAATGTCCGCGCCTTCCGCATTTATGCGACCGCGGTCGGGACTGCCAGTGGCAGCATCCGCGAACGGCAGTAAACACAGACTGGGTCTGAACGACAGCCGCTACTGTCTTTGGGGTAGATAGGGTTCAGTTCGATGCAGACGGCGAGGAGCCTGGGTCTGTATGCGGCATGGGAGAAACTTTGTTCAAAAGGGAAACGAACCGCCTGCCTCGTGCCGCTGTATAAGCTTTGCGCACCTCTTGAATGGCCCCAAAAACCTATATCAAGAGCTGCAGCGATGCTGGAGGCTCCAGAGCCCTCCCTCGGCAGCCGAGGATCCGCTCAGGACAGAGAGAGTGAGAGATGCAACCACAGGACGACGAACTCACGCGGCTGCGACAAGAGCTCGAACAGGAGAAGGTGCAGTAAACCATGAGCGGAGCCACGTAACGCGCAATCTCCGCGATCTGACGTTTTTCTCGCAGGCCAAGAATGCAGAGCTCGAAAGGCAGCTCTCGGAGCAAAGTGGTGCGAACGTCACTGCCATTAATGCGGCCGGCCGTGGCGCAGTGCTGCCTAGCTCCGCAGTGGCAGCCGTCCACGGAGCGGCGTCTGACGAGCAAGGCCCGGTACCGTTCACGGCCGACGCGAGTCCAAAGAGGTGTCTCAACGCCGCCAAAGAGGTGAGCAGACGTCTCCGTCTCCGTCCCCCCTCCCCCTCTCCGCAGGAAGTCAGCACAGATAACACTCGGACAAACGGCATAGAAACTGTGAGCAGAGCAACGGTTGCATTTGGAGAGTCCAGTTTTTTTTTTAAAAGCGACGTGTGTGTTATAACACAGGGGCAGGACGAGCGTCGTCCAGGTCGGACCCGACGCAGTCTGGGACGGCGGCGGCGACGGCGACGCGCACCAATCCGGTGGGTGCACCATCGTGCGCCCGAACGACCGCCGGTCGCGCAAGGGCAGCTGGACGGAGGCGTCGTACCCCAAGCTGACGCGGCGCACGAACGCGCTCGTCGCGCGCGTGGACGGGTGGTGGTGCTACCTCGGGACGTTCGCGGGCGCAGGGGTCGAGGCGGTGTCGTGCGAGGAGTGGGCGGCGTTTTCCGATGACGTGAGTAAGGGCTGAGTTGGCGCGGTGTTGTGTATGTGTGTAGTGTGTGTGTATGGCTGACAGGGGGTTGTGGTGCAGGTGCGCGACGCGGTCGCTGCGTTCAGCGGGTGCAGCAGGACGGACGGCACGTTCGAGGAGCTGACGCGACAAGGCCGGCTCCGCGTGAGCAAGTACAAGATGCGGCGCACGGGGATGGACGTCGCCCTCCGAGACGCGCTGGTGGAGGCAGGAAAGACGCCCGGCACGGAGGGCGACTCGGACGACTCTTGATGCTTGGAACGCGCGGTCTTGTGGAATGCGAAAACAATGGGTGGTGGTTGGTTTATTGTATTTACATGTTGAGCAGCCGGGCCTTCTGAGATTCCTTCGAGGGCGGTGCGAACGCGGGCAGCATCTCTGTGCGCGCGTTCCGGATCTCCACAGACACGATCCTGGCGTCGGGCAGGAAGCGGCTGGGGCGGCTGGCGAAGATGGCGCGGTTGAGGATGCGCAGCAGCGGCTGGGTGCTCCACACGTCCACGGGGCTGTGCACGAGGCCGAGGAGGGACACGGCGGTGGGCATGCGGTAGGAGGGGTGCTTGCGCCGCGCGTTCCAGACCTTCCTGTACGTGAGCTCGGGGATGTCGCGGTCGTCCTTGGTGGCGACGTAGTGGCTCACGGCGTCGGCGATGTACTGCAGGTACACGTCGCTGTAGAGCTCGATGGGGTCGAGCTGGAGGGCGGCCTTGGTGCCGAACTTGAGCACGCCGTCCATGACGCCGACGTTGATCTCCTCTGGGACCGTGGGCGGCGAGCCCAGGAAGCGGTAGGACCAGAACCGGCCGGGGTCGTTCCACAGGTGCACGTACGGGTGCTCGTGCCGCAGGCGCTGCATGATGGCGCCGATGACGGCACGGTACGTCGCGAGCAAGACGGGGATCTTGAAGACGGCGTAGCTTCGTAGGGCGACGTACGCGGCGGCGAAGTCCCCAGCCTCGATGAATGTCCGCAGGATCTTGTTCATAAGCGAGCCGTTGATCGCTGGAGTCCGAGACGTCACGTCTTTGCCCGTCTGGATCCGGTGGCAGTAGACCATGTCGCGGAAGAGGGCGCGCATGGTGGGGACGTCCTTGGGCGCCTTGGTCTTGCGGCTGTGGATCGTGCGCGGCCCAGAAAAGCGGCTGGCGAGGCGGAAGAGGATGCCGAACGTGTATGCGTTGGGAAGGATAGACTTGTCACCACGGATCATCATGTTGTACACGGAGAAGACGTCGGCGTATCGCCGCCTGTCCGCCAGAGCAGACATCATGATGTTGTAGAGAGTGCGGCCGTGCGCTTCGTCGTTGTGGCGCATCCTGCGAATGGTCGAGTGGATGATAGGTGCGATCTCAGGGTCTTTCTTGGCCATGTTGAGGAGCATTTTGAGCTCCTGTTCGTGCGCCGTCGTGCGGTCTGCAAGAGGCCCCTCTTCCGCGGGAAAGTTGGTCTCCCGTACCTCCCCCATCCGCTCACGTCGAGTACGTATATACGCTAGCAGTGACTCGGTCTTGGATGACAGCGTGTAATTCTCCTTTCCACGGGACTTGATGAAGAGCTGGATGAGGTCGTCGTACACAGCCGGCGGAAGTCGCGTCACAGAGGAGATGATGCGCAACAGATATCGAAACTCTTCCTCATCAAACGACTCCTGAGCAAAGGCCTTCTCCGCCGCTCCAGTCAGAGACCAGGTTGAGTTTCCGGTCGAAAGCTTGTAGAGAACGACCATGCTGGCCTGAATCTGCTGGGGCGGTATGTAACCTTCGTCCTGCATCCGGCTGTACAAGCTGTACGCGGCGCGAAGCTGGCCGTGAACCATGAAGAGTCGGATGCTCCGCCAATACGCCTCGAAGCGTCCCTCGGGGCTTAATTTCCTTTTCTTCATGAAGAGATAGAAGTAGTCCAGTGCCTCAAGGTGTCGGTCATCAACTAGCCGTTTCCTGAGAGAGGACGAGAGGCTTTGGACGGCCTTGGCAAGTCTAGGAGTGGTGGACTTGCATCGTACGCGAACCAACGGAGAAGCCCTCGGTAGGGACTTGGGAGACGTGAGGTTGGTCCGGGCGAACGTCCTCCATAGAATCATATACTCCCAGACTGAAAAATCTCTGTGGTGAATGCGTCAGGATACGAGGGAGAGTTGTTGTGCGTACGTTACACAGGGGCAGAAACTGGTGCGAGGAAAAGCTTTCGCTGCGTCTCTTTCCGGAAAAAGTCATCAGCGGAGTGTCAATTTGTGCAGGACGCGACTGGGCGCGATACCGCGGTAAGCCTCCCAGACTCCCAGTACGCATCTGCACGGCGCCGAGCCCAGCAGCGTCTGGTCCACGTGGGTATTTAAGCGCCAATGAATTCATCCGCGCGGGCAGAAAGCAGACATCGGCCCACAACGACCAGCCCGTTTTCGCTCGTTGCCCGCCCTCTTCATCTTGTCGCATAATTTAACGTCTGCCCGCTCGAGCAGAGCAATTCTCGTGGTCGCCGGTCGTCTCACACGCAGCACACATGCTTTCCGAACCCCCCCCTCAGGTCGAGGAGACCCCCGCCCCCGCGGTCAGCAGCCTCCGCTCCAAGTTCGAGAAGCTCGCGGTCGAGTCGTCCTCGACAACCTCTCTCAACAGACTCTCCATGTCTCAGGACCTCCTCACCCCGGACTCGGGCAGTCCAAGACCCCGCGCCATGTCCATTCCGGACGAGCGGCCTCCTAGCAGTCCGCATTCACTGCGGTCCGCCTCTTCGTCTTCAGACCTCAAGAAGAAGCAGCCGCCCCCGCCCCCTCCCAGGAGCTCAAAGGGAAGCTCTCCGGCGCCCTCTGCCACTAGCAGTCCGCACGTGTACCCTGTGCCAATGAGGAGCGAGCCGCCGTCGCCCACACACACCGCGCCGCCCAACAGAGTTGCCCTGTTACACCGGAAGCCCCCTCCTCCTCCCAGCCCTGCGCCTTCAAGGGACCTGTCTCCTGCATCAAAGGAGTCTGGGATTGCTTCCTTGATCAGCAAGTTCGGGTGAGCCCTCTTCCTTATATCGGCTTGTCTTTGGATGTCCGGGTGGCTGTGGGTGGGCGGAGTTGAAGAACGGATAGCTTCCACAGGTCGTTGCAGGGCGGCCGCAATGGTTTGTCGCACAAGTCCAAAATCTTCAGAGCAACTGTTCGCGTCTCGAACGCTTGCTCGCACGATGATCTTGCAGGGCTCTTCGAATTGGCGTCTGCTGGAATGCCGTTTCTGCAACAAGCTCTGCAACGAAGCTTCTGTGACGAGATATCTATCCTGCGCGGGCTTCGAAGCTGATGCAGAGAGCGTATTCGGCGGCCGGATGCTGCATCAGTTCGCCAACGGGCTGCTTTGGCTGGCTGTAAATGGTTGGGGGCGGTTCCCTGAGGCTGCACGGCGATTTCGAGTTATTATATACCAGTGCCTGGGATCATCGGAAGATTTCCTTGTTCGTTTCTGGGCCATCTCCTCAGGGATGGCTGTCCCCACAGGTGTCCGATGGATGTTTTCCGGGGCGCTGTAGCTGTTATCGAGACGCTTCGCTGACATCTGTCCCCCAGGAACGCGGTACCAACTGCGCCTCGAAATCCCACGCCCCGCATAGCATCTCACTCTGGGGCTAGCGTCCTTACAAATGACCCCAGCGCACGGGTCGATGCCCAACGCACACCACGGCACTCCCTCCCACTCAGCATCCCGCCGTACGCATCGACACCCCTCATCCAGTTGGACGGCCCGTTTGACGGAGAGGAAGCTCCTTCGTCTCGCCCTCCGCCGCTACCTCACCGTAGAAACGGGGCTGCCTCAAGTCGGAATCCATCACCCGAGCACGATAGGTCTGCATCGTCCGAGAGCCTTGGGACTTTGTCTTCAACTTCATCTGGGAGTGACGGGTACTACACGAGTGTGGTGAGCTCTCCACTGAAGCCAATAACACATCTTCCCCCACCGCCGCCGCCGCCGCCACCGCGTCCGAAGAGCAGCACTCCAACCTCCCGCCAATCATCCCTGGCGAGTGTACAGTCCAGTACTCCGAGCACCTCTTGCACACCACCACCATTACCCGCGCGGAGAGGCACTGCACAGTCGCCCGCACACTCGCCAGACGATTCCCTTACGCGTCGTGTCCCGCCTCCGCCTCGACATCGCTCGCTCAACGTTCCCCCTGAGGTCCCCCCGCGGACCAGTTCCCCTGCGGTCGACCTATTACAGGATTCGCCTGTAGACGGGCCGCCCACTGCGTCGCCGCCTGCACAGAGGGAGTCTACTCAGCCGGCACCGCCATCAGAGCGCAAGACGTTTGGCACGCACCTGCCACCGCCCACGCGTACCATCGCCCCGGGCGAGAAGCTTCCACCTGCGCGTCGGCCGCCGCCTGGGTCCGGTTCTTCTAGCGACGAAGAGGAAGAGGAGTTGAAAGTGAAGGTCGAGCTACTTCCCGATGCGAGCCGCGCCTCGCGGCGGCCGCCTGTGCTTGGCGCCCATGTGTTCTCGGACTCGAACATCTACATCCCGGCGTACGTCGGAATCGCGGTTGCGACGGGGTTCACCGTAGCCTCTGCGCAAGGACATCACATCAGGATATACGACCTGTCGCATGCCGACACGCCCGTCCACGATCTGGATGCGCGGGCGCTGGGGATGGAGACGAAGATGAAGGACTTCAAGATCACGAGCATCGAGTTCCGCGCCTCGCACAAGGAGACGGACCACGGCCGGTTCCTCTGGATCGGCACGAAGGACGGGCACCTGTTCGAGCTCGACATCCAGGCGGGCGTCGTCTGCGGCATGAAGCTCGCGATCCACTCGCACGCGGTGACGCACATCTTCCGGTACGGCCAGGCGATGGTCACGCTGGACGAGACGGGCAAGGCGCTCGTGTTCGTGCCCGAGGCGCAGGGCGAGGCGGACGTCCTGCTCGCGCACACGCCCGCGCGCGTCGTGCGCGTCGCGGACCGGCAGGAGTTCGCGAAGGTGCTCGCGGGCCGGCTGTGGGCGTCGACGCGGGACTCGACGAACTCGAACACGGCGAGCACGTCGCGCGGGCCGATCGTGCGCGTGTACGACGTCTTCACGCCCGGCACGGCGGGCAAGTCGCTGCTGCCGCCCGAGCACCTCGGCGCGGTCACGTCGGGCACGGTCCTGCCGACGCAGCCGCACCGCGTCTTCCTCGGCCACGAGGGCGGCAACGTCAGCATCTGGGCGCTCGACACCGAGGACGGCGTGCCGGCGTGCGACGAGGTCGTCAAGGTCTCGACGTCGGACATCTTGTCTCTCGAGGGCGTGAACGACCGGCTCTGGGCCGGGGCGCGCAACGGCATGATCGCGGCGTTCGACGTCACGCTCAAGCCGTGGGTCATGACGAACCGCTGGATGGCGCACCAGGGCCTGCCCGTCCTCAGGCTCGCCATCGACACCTGGAGCATACAGAAGCTGGGCAAGCTGGCGGTGTACAGCGTGGGACGGGACGAGCGGATACGCTTCTGGGATGGGCTGCTGGGTGCGGACTGGATAGGTGCGCTGCGCTGCTCACACGTTCTTGTTTGAAAGGATGGCTGGACTCATTCTCTGGCAGACCAGGAGCTCATGAAGCGCGAGCACGAGTTCAGCTCCTTCCGCGACCTCAACGTGCTCGTCGTCTCCTGGAACCTGGACTCGCAGAAGCCCGACGCGCTCGTGGGCGCACCCGAGAACGTCAACTTCCTGCACGAGGTGCTCACGAGCGTCGACGCGCCCGACATCATCGCGTTCGGCCTTCAGGAGCTCATCGACCTCGAGAGCCGCAAGATGGCGGCCAAGACCGTGCTCCTCGGCGGCAAGAACCGCAACCCCGAAGGCGCGCTCTCGCAGCGGGTGACGACGTCGTACAAGAAGTGGTACGACAAGCTCGTGCAGTCCGTGCGCCTCGCGCTGCCCGCGGACTCCCCGTACTACGTCATCCACACCGAGAACCTCGTCGGCCTGTTCTCTTGTATATTCGTCAAAGATACCCTGCGGCCGTCGCTCCGGCACGCCGCCCTCACTACTGTCAAACGCGGGATGGGTGGGCGGTATGGCAATAAGGTGTGTTTTGATCTCAAGCTTGATGGATGTCCAGATCATTCACGAGTGTTTTAGGGCGGCATCATCTGTCGCTTTGTCGTTGACGATACTTCAATCTGCTTCATCAATTGTCATCTTGCGGCCGGCCAATCGCACGTGCGCCAGCGGAACGCAGACATAGCCGCCTTCTTGGAGGACAGGGAGCTGTTCGCTTCTGAGGTCAGCATGTTGGAGGAGCCAGTCGCGTTCATCAACGGGGGAGACGGGTCGATGGTCCTCGACCACGAGATCGTTTTCGTACGTCGCTGCCACTGAAGCTAGCTCCTTTGGCTAACCCCGTGCACAGCTGAATGGCGACATGAACTACCGCATCGACCTCCGCCGCGACGCCGCCGTCGCTGACGTCAAGGCTGGGAACTTCCAGCACCTGATGGCGCAAGACCAGCTCCTGAAGGAGATGAAGCTCAACCGCGGCTTCCGGCTGCGCACCTTCATGGAGGGCCCGCTCCACTTCGCGCCGACGTACAAGTACGACCGGCGGTCGGACGAATACGACACGTCCGAGAAGCGGCGCGTGCCCGCGTGGTGCGACCGCGTCCTGTGGCGCTCGCGCGAGCCGTCGCGGGTCCACCAGCTGCACTACCGCCGCTGGGAGCCGAACGTCTCCGACCACCGCCCCGTGTCTGCCGCGTTCCGCGTCCAGGTCAAGGCCGTCGACTCGGGCCAACGCCACCTGGTCAAGCACGAGACCGAGGCGCACTGGTTCGAGTACGAAAAGGTGCTCTTGAGCCATGCCTACCAGTTTTACACCGAACAGGGCCTCATCTGAGCGTCGCCGTCGTTTCGACTACCTCTATCTTATTCCTCGTTTACGGTAACTCGGTTTTCTTTTTTTTTCTTTCTTTCACATAAACATCCTATCATCGTTCATGGACCATACCCGCATGTGGCTGTAGCATTTTACTTTCTCGTGTACTACCATACCTTGTAGCGTACTACTTTAAGGGAATTTTTCGTAGGTGATAATAATAGATGGATATATCGTGTTCGCGACCACCCTCAAGAGGGACGTTTGAGGCTGCCTCTGGTTCGCTTGTCTTCTAGTTAGGTGCGTCTGCTTGCTCTGCACTGACGAAATCTGTAGGAAAGTGGCGGTGGTCAGGTGCGGGGATGTTACCCTCTTTGCCAAGATGTAGACATGCTACGCTTGAGTGTTTCGGACTTCTAGCCTCGGAGACGACGTCACCTGCTCAAAGTTGCGCGTGTCCGATCACCGTGTTTCAGCCTCTTCCGTAATGGGTCCGGGTCCGACGTTCGCAAATTGGCACGGCCATAAACCCCAGGAGGTGCAGGGCCAGGCACGCATGGAGCAAGGAAAGTGGTGCGATCGCTGTCGCGCACATGTTCTGCTCACAACGGTCCTCCAAGCATAGCGGCTGCGGCCTAACCTCTCGTTACCGTTAGGTTCATTCCTGGCAAACTCCTGGCAAGGAATGGAGATATCGAATTCGCTAGCTAGCGCCTCTTGGACTTGGATGAGTTGGCCCTGAACAAGAAACCTTCCTGTCAACTTTTGATTTCAGGAGCAAGAGGGGCAACTGAAGGCTTATTCTCGAGCGCTCGCCTGTGGTTCTAGAGCTCTGCGGGTCCGTCTCACGTTCTTCTCGCTGCCGAGGAGTACACGGGAGATAAGAGCGAGAGAAAGCTCGGCGATTATAGGCGCCCTTTTTATCTGATAAGGTCGAAGTCGATTAGATCTCGGCCGGTATCAGATAAGATTCAAGAATTAGGTGATATTCCACAGAATTTGATCTCTTGCATGCGGTGGGGTCTTCTACCGCTCACTTGGTGCGGTATATTTTGCAGGGTCCGGAAGACATAAAAACGAAGAGCTCACACGGAATTATGTTTGCCGTTCTCCCGCCATTGCCCCGCTGGAACCGCCATGGAGCTCGTCAGGAAAGACACCGGTTCAGACCAAAGCGACAAACCGCGATGGGAGGGCGCGCATCCGCGCCACGCCGGCTCTTTCGTGCTCGCGGATACAGACGAGGCACAAGTCGGTGTCAAGACCGTTGAAGCGGCAGAAAAGGTTTACGGCAAGTACTCGAAGTGGTTTCTCTTCATCGGGTACGTGTACTCCTCTTGCACCGCATTTGTACCATTCTGCTCATCTCGCGGGATGCAGTCTTGCGCTGGCGTCGTACATCTATTCGCTAGATGGTTCGACGACGTACACCTACCTGGCCTATGCTGCCTCCACGTTCGAGGAGCACAGTCTGATATCAACCATTCAGGTCGCTCAGTCGATCATCAGTATGTTTTCTGCGCCGTGATGGTCAATTGAATTCCAACTGACAGGCTGCGGACAGTTGCATGTGGTAAGCCTGTCATGGCGAAGCTTGCCGACACCACATCACGCGGTACTGCCTACATCGCCGTCCGTGAGTAGTGGCTTCTTGTTTAAATTTGTCGTCACGCGTGCCGTGCCTAATACGTTTTCCAGTCCTCTTCTACGTTCTTGGCTACATCGTCATTGCCTCTGCGCACAGTGTCGGCGCCATTGCCGTCGGTATCATTCTCTACGCGGTGTACGTTCTTTCCATCATGTCACGAGATTCACCTCAAGTGACGGGTCACTGTTTATAGCGGATACACGTGAGTTTGCGGTTCGCTTACTCACTATCGAGAGTCTCATGTTCTCCATAGCGGCCTGCAGTTGCTCACCCAGATCATCATTGCCGACATTACCACGCTCGAATGGCGTGGTCTCGTGTCAGCTTTGACCTCGGCGCCGTTCATCATCAACGCCTTCATTGGCGCGAACGTTTCGACTGGCGTGCTCGAGCACTCGACGTGGCGATGGGGCTACGGCATGTTCGCCATTCTTATCCCCGCTTCACTAGCGCCGCTCATCGTCACTCTCTGCTGGGCCGAGCGCAAGGCAAAGCGGCTCGGCCTCACTCCACCGTCGACAGCGTTCGTCGGCGACAACCTCTGGCAGCGTGTCTGGAACTTCTCCGAGCAGCTCGATCTCGTTGGACTCACCCTTCTCGGCGCGTCCGTCGCCCTCATTCTTCTCCCTCTGACGCTCAGCCAGACTGCCAAGGGCGGCTGGGACAATGCCTCGATGATTGCGATGCTCGTCATTGGTATCGTCCTCCTCTTTGTCTTCATCGTCTGGGACACCCGCTTCGCAAAGCGCCCGATCATGCCGCCGCGCTTCCTCAGGAACCGTGCATTCATCGGCGCGACCTGGATTGGCTTCTTCGACTTTGTCTCCTTCTACCTCACGAACACCTACCTATATTCTTTCATCCTCGTCGTCAAGCCCTGGCCGCTCATCAACGTCACGTACTTCACCTCGACGCAGACCGTCGCTCTGACGGTGTTTGGCATTCTTGCTGGCATCCTCATGCGTTTTATGCACCGCTACAAGTGGCTTCTTGTCGTCGGCCTCTGCATCCGCCTGCTCGGCGCGGGCCTGATGATCCACTCGCGTGGCGCTAACGCGTCTGATGCCGAGGTTGTCTGGACGCAGATCCTCCAGGGCTTTGGAGGCGGCATCGCTGCCGCCACGTCGCAGGTCGGTGCGCAGGCGTCCGTCACGCACGCCGATGTCGCCATCATCACAGCCGTTGTCCTGCTCTGGACCGAGATTGGCGGCAGCGTCGGCACCGCGATTGGTACGTCCACCTTCGTGCGGAGCCTTTGCTCTCACTAAAACCTCTGCTTACAGCCGGCGCGGTCTGGACGAACACAATGCCCAAGCAACTCGCGAAACACCTGCCGCAGCTGTCCGACGCGCAGCGTGCCGAGCTCTTCGGGAGCATCACGTCGGTGACGGAGTATCCGCGCGGGAACCCGATACGCGAGGGCGTCATTGGCGCGTACGACGATACGATGAAGGTCCTCTGTATTGCTGCGACGTGCATTGCCGTGCTCCCGATCCTGTGCGCGCTCGTCATGCCGAACTACTACCTCGGTAACAAGCAAAATGCGGTCGACAGGACGGACCTCGCCGGTGAGCGGTCCGAGCCCGACGACGGTGAGGAGCCCGGGCCCACACGGTAAAGCATGTGGTCACCGCAGGCTGTGCTTTGGATAATAGCTAAGCAGTGTCATTAATTGGGCCGTCTGTCTATTCGTATCTTTATTTTAGGGGATGTGGACTGCGTGGATGTCATATGCGCTTTTGTCCAAGAATGCGGGCTACAAGTACTCTACCCGCTCTCCGTACCTCGGTTCGCACGAGCTGCAACTATCGCTCCAGAGATACAATCCCAATGCAGCTTATTAGGATTTCAGTACTTAAGCTCAAGGCGCGACAACTCCGAAGCGTCGCCTCGGGGTAACGAAGGGTGGCGAGCGACACGGGTCCAAAACGGAAACCTTGATTTTTGGCTGCACGTAAATATCGTAAGCTTTCGCTCGTAGGGACTGATGGCGTGCAAAGACCTGTGAAGATACAATTGCAGTACGATTTTCAGGTCAGAACGCGCGAGCCACACTCTGGCAGCCTCTGCCCGCACGTACGCGCCTTCGCCACCGCTCGCGCAACATAATGTTAGATTTTTGGATCACGAGCTCGTGTTCACTGGCGCCTCGTGCGCATGTTGTTTTACTTGTATTTATCTTATATTGCGCCCACGTTCGTACCTGAGACATTCGTAGTGTAGATAAATACCCGCCGAATAGACTGCGAACGCTTGCGCGTTTGCCTCCTCTCGACGATGTAGCCCACGATGGGGCTTGCATTTTCAACACATAACGCCAATGCAGCTCATAAAGCCACAAGTCCTCATCAGCAACACTATCGCTGTCTCCGGCAAGCTCACACTTCGCGTTCGGGTATACATGCGATATGTAGACCTCAACCTGTCGCCAATGCTCCTCGCACAGCAGACTCGAATTTCCGAACACCAAGCTGATCGGAACGAGCGACCGCGCAAGCAGTGTCTCGAGAGCGGGAACGGTAGAGGTATTAAAGTCTCTCTAGGTATTCAAGCATCGACAGATGAGTCGCGAAGTCGGGTGTCTTCATCATTATAGTTATAGGTGACGAGTATCCGCAAGCGTCGCAGCTTTGGGCACGCTTGGGCCAGGTCTACGATGCCTTGTCTTGTCAGGGTCATGCTGCCGAGGTTGAGGAAGAGTTCTTCGAGGTTGTGGAGCTTCAAGATCGGCTCTGGAGGAAATTTTGAGAACTTAGAGTTGTAATCGCCAATACATAGGCTGCGCATTTCTGGAAACTTTGCAAGTGCACTAAGGGCTTGGTCTGCGATCTCGATTTCTTCATCTTCAGAACAACTCGTGAGCTCGACGAAGAGGGTTCGGATGCGTGTAGTGTTGATGGACTGAAGGAGGAACACGAGACTTTAGACATATTCAACGTCGTGCAACTTGAGTGTCTCTAAAGTGGCAAATGTCGTAGTGCGATCGCTTGTAATGTAACACCGGAGAGATCCTCGCGTAGCGTAATAGATAGATGGCGTAGTGTTGGTAGATGAGCTATCACCGTCAGGTCAGCTGGATGACCGTGATTTTTCCAGGTATGAATCTTCTCCAGAGCCTCGAAAAACCAGAGAATCTCATTGGGTCTTTCCGGGAATCCAGGCACTTCTAAACATCGAAGCTGTGGGCAGAAAACCACTAGCTGATATAGAACTTGCAGCGTGATTTTGTCTTCTGTCCACAATCGGACCACCTGGGTCTTCGGGCTCAGGAAAAGGGGCAGGTGTAGGATGCTTGGTTGGAATAGAAAGCCCCATCCAACCTCCAAGTCACGCAAGTCCGGGAAGATCGTGACTGCTGAGCGCGCGCGCATGAACAGAATTATGCGCAGGTGCTCCATTAACGGTTCTGAGTCTCCAGGTGTCAGCTCCAAAATCTTGACACGGGCAGCATGTTCCAGGAACCGAGCCCACTGCTCGCCACCCAGTTCACGGGCCACGTCCTGCAGTAGAATAAGAATATCATAAACATACTGATTGCACACGGAGAACATGCACGCACCGGAAGAAATCCAGATTGTGCCAGCGTATCTCCGGGTAAGAGCGAAAGGAGCGGTTGAAGGCGAGGCATGTCCTCCCAGAGGATGTCGCTGGCAGGTTCATAGAACGTTCGACAGGTGGATACCACAGCGGCAGCCGTGGGCTTGCTATACCCCTCGATGGATCGCAGAATTATTACCAAAATTTCCGAGATCTGGAGGGCACGATGCATGGTCAAAGGCGGTCGTGGACGTGGATGTTTGGGCTCAAGACGCGCCGATTCTGGAGCGCCGCCTCGGGATGTCGAGCGACGCAAACCCACAACGGAGATCTTGGATTAAGGCTGCACCGCCGCGGCGGATATCAAAAGCTTTTACTTATGGGGATTAATGGCATGCAAAGTACATTCTAACAATTGTCCGCACGCGCCTTCGCCACTGCTCGCGCGACATAACGCCAATGCAGCTGATCAGACCGCAATTCCTCGTCAGCGACACTGTCCCAGCTATTTCCGAGCCCGCACTTTGCGTTCGGGTACACACACGATATGTAGGCCGCGATATGCCACCAATCCTTCTCGTGCAACAGGGTCAAAAATCCGAGCACCAAGCTGATCGGGACGAGCGACCGCGCAAGCGGTGTCTCGAGAGTGTGAATAGTGTAGGTGTCAAAGTTTGTCTCTAGATATTCCAGCATCGGCAGGTGGGTTGCGAACCACTCCAGTGCATTCAGCGACCAGGGTCGGAGGTTTTCTTCATTGAGGCCGTGCATATCGAACACCTGCAAGCGTCGCAGCTTTGGGCACGCTTGGGCAAGGTCTATGATGCTTTGCTTCGACAGGAGCAAGCTACCGATGTCGAGATGGAGTTCTTCAAGGTTGTGAAGCTTTAAGACCGGCACCGGGGGAAATGCTGAGCTCTTAGAGCTGTATCCGCCAAAGTGTAGGCTACGCAGCTCTGGAAATTTCGCAAGCATGCTGAGGGCTTGATCTGCAACCTCGATTTCTTGATCGACATAACAGCTGGTGAGCTTGATAGAGAGGTTTCGAAGGCGTGTGAAGCGGATAGGCTGAAGAATGAACACGAGGTTTGAGGCGACGTCAATGTTGCGCAGTTCGAGTGTCTCTAAAGCAGCAAATGTTGTACCGCGATCGCCTGTAATCGCAATACCGGAGAGATCGTCGCGTAGCGGAATAGATAGATGGCGTAGCATTGGTAGACGAGCTATAAATGCTAGATCAACCGGGTCGCCACCACGGTAGCTGTCCGAGCAACGAATCTCCTCCAGAGCGTCAAAGCATGATAGAATTTCAACCGACCCCCTTGGGAAGCTAGGCACTTCTATGCATTGGAGCTGCGGACATGAAATGGCCAGCTGATCTAGAGCTTGCGATATAAACTCGTCTTCCGTCTTCAACTGGACCGTCCGTGTCTTCGGGCTTAGGAATAGAAGCAAGTGTGTGGCGTTCGGTCGCCCTCTCGACGGAAAACCCCTTCCAACCTCCAAGCTGCGCAGATTCGGAAACATCGCGGATGTAGAGCGTGAGCGCATAACCAGAATGATACGCAGATGTTTCTTGAGCTCTGTGGAGTCTTCATCTGTCAGCCTCAGAATCCTGACACGTGCAGCATGTTTCAGGAACCGAGCCCGTTGTTCGCCACCCAGTTCACGGGCCATGTCCTGCAACAGGATATCATAAACATGCTGATTGCACAAGGAAGACGTGCACGCACCAGACGAGATCCAGATTGCACCAGCATATCTCCGGGTAAGAGCGAAAGGAGTGGTTGAAGACGAGGCATGTCCTCCCAGAGGATGTCGCTGGCGAGTTCATAGAACGTTCGACAGGTGGATGCCACAGCGGCAGCCGTGGGCTTTCTAAACTCCTCGATTGATCGAAGAATCATTTCCAGAATTTCTGAGATCTGGAGGGCGCGATGCATGGTCAGAGGCGGTCGCGGACGTGGATGTTTGGGCTCAAGGTGCGCTGTCTCTGAAGCGCCGTCTCAGGACGGCGCGGATTATATTCACACCAGGCCGCACTGTCGTAGGGAATACCACAATTTTCTTGCTCACGAGGATGATGGGCATACAAAGGTCATTGAAATACAAAAAAAAAGAAGTTCTACAGGCCAGAGCGCGAACCACATTCTAACAATTGTCCGCCCGCGCCTTCGCCAATGCTCGCGCGACATAACGCCACCGCAGCCTATCTGCGGACTTCAAATCCTCGTCGGCAATATCATCGCCATATATATACTCGAGCTCGCACTTCGCGTTCGGGTATACACGTGATATGTAAGCCGCGACCTGCCGCCAATGTTCCTCATGTAGCGGGGAATTCCAGAACACCAAGCTGATCGGGACGAACGACCGTGCAAGCGGTGTCTCGAGACTGGAAACGGTAGAGGTTTCGATATTTGTCTCCAGATACTCCAGCATCGGCAGATGAGTTGCGAACCACTCCAGCGCATATAGCGACCAGGGCTGGGGACCCCCATCATTGTAGTGGCCGAATCCAGATACCTGCAAGCGTCGCAGCTTGGGACACGCTTTGGCAAGATCTATGACGCCTTGCTTTGCCAGGGACAAGTTGCCGAGGTTGAGATGGAGTTTCTCGAGGTTATGGAGCTTCAATATCGGCTGGGGAGGAAAATTTGAGAACTTGGAGTTGTAATCGCCGAAGCGTAGACTGCGCAGTTCTCGAAACTTTGTAAGTGCGCTGAGGGCTTGATCTGCAACCTCAAATTCGTCTTCATGAAAGCCAAAGCACGGGGTCTCGACGTGAAGGTGTCGGAGACGTGTAGCGCTGATGAGCTGAAAGAGAGATACGAGACTTTTAGCCCTTTGGGGGAAGCTAGAGTCGCGCAACTCAAGTGTCTCTAGAGTGGTAAACGCCATGCCACAATCGCCTGCAGTCGTGATGCCGGAGAGATCACTGCCTAGCGGAATGGTAAGATGGCGTAGCGTTGGCAGATGAGCTATCTCTGCTAGGCGAATTGGGGTCCCGTAGTCGTCCCAGTAATAAATCTCCTCTAGAGCGCTGAACGATCGTAGAATTTCAACGGATTGCACCGGGAAGTTGTCCACTGCTATGCTTCGAAGCTGCGGACACGAAACCGCCAGCTGATGTAGTGCTTGCGATGAAAGTTCGTCTTCCGTCCACAATTGGACTGTCTGCGTCTTCGGACTCAGGAAAAGGGATAGGTGTAGAGCAGTTGGTTGTTTTTTTGTCGATAGAAAGTTCAACCCAACCTCCAAATAATGCATGTTCGGGAAGATCGCGAGCGCTGAGCGCGAGCGCATGAACAAAATCGTGCGCAGGTGCTTCCTGAAGTGTTTCGAGTCTTTATCCGTCAGGATCAAAGACTTGACGCGAGCAGCATGCTTCAGGAACCGAGCCCCCTGTTCGCCGCCCGGTTCACGAGTCACTTCCTGCAGCGAGATGGCATGAACACGCAAGTTGTATTATGTATTAGGCGGACGCGGACTCACCAAATGACGTTCAGAATCTGCCGGCGCATCACCGGACAAGCAGTTGAGAAGCGGAAGAAGACAAGGCAAGGCTTCCCAAAGGACGTCGTTGGCAGGCTCACAGAACGTCCAACACGTGCAAGCCATGGCAGCGGCTGTACGCAATTTGGACTTCTTGTCAGCAGCCCGTAGGATCACTACCAGAATTTCTGAGATCTGCAGAGCACGATGCATGGTGTTGGTTGGGGATGTAGTTTTGGACGTAGATGCTCGAGTCGAGAGAGCTGCCTCACCGCAACTGCGCAAAGCGCCGATCCAAATTAGGCACAACTGGATGCGTTCATGACTCATCAGCATGTGATCGCCGTGAATTCATTCTAGACACTTAATTGACGAATTAATGCACACTTCACCAGTTTGTAGCTATAGATACCAAGTTATTAGATCCAAATGGGTTCAATTTTGTGGTGATCTGCCGGCCGCACGATCCCACGAAGGAGGCAAAGGCACAGTAGTATCCGGTGTGCAAGCTCGTCGCGCAAGGATACTTGGATCCTTCTGACAGCGTACTTCTGGACCTGCCAGAAGAGGAGAATTCACGCACATGGAGTACTGTTGAGCCGATAGTCAACTGAGTATCGTAGCGGCCTCCGACATACTATGACCAAATTTGGATCGTACATTGCCTATATAAGCATGTTCAAAAGTGCCATTGCATCCCTTAAGTCTCAGTTAGACTGTGATTTTATAACCTGCAGGGCCAGCTAATGTGCAAAATGGGCACGCGCTCTCCATCTCGATGTGTCGAACACGATTCCTCCTCGCGATGCTAGTGCGCGACGCGTCATTGCAACTCGAAGATGTCATCATCCCTCGAGAGCTGAACTGTCGATCTTATAGGTAAGGAGGCCTCTCATAGACAAATCCACTACAACGCATGGGCATCACGATATTTATGTGTCGTGGGCCATCCAGCTTCAACATGGCGGGGCCCAGCGTAGAACGAAGGCAAAGACGGAATACCGCCTCGCGAGCAGCGCACGAATTGCGAGAATATATATATATATATATCCCTGGCTAACCAACGTCCTTTCCATGCCGCTTTACGAGTTTGGACTGAGTGCCCCTTGAGTTTACTTATACGCACGCGATACAAGCTACCAGACTTCCCAGACGGCCTACCGAGCGGCTAGTTCGGGCGCTCCAATGATCAGGCGGCTGGGACGGAGTCTAAACAGCGACGAGGCCGTGGAACTTCGTGCTGTCCAAGGTGCGTTTCGCAGCTTGTTTTCGCACCACCACCTGCTTGCGTTGACTGGATTCATTTTCCGTAGCGTCTCCATTTTCTTTGTTCTTTCCCCGGTATCGAGCGAAAGACGGCAGTCGCATCGTACCACCACATTCCGCTCCAGACTGCGGTTCCCTCTCGCGAGCCCCTGCGGGTAGAATGAGCAAACTTCCGATGTCGAGCGTTGTCGATTCGACAGCAAGCGAGGTTGGAGGAGTGGGTCGATAAAGGCCGCCCACGTGGCCTCGCCAAACAAGGCCAAACAATTCCCCTGGGGCTCTCGAGTTCGAGGATGGCGACTTTGCCTAATACGTTACACAGCCAGCTCGCTGTGGTCGACGTCTTCCTCGATCACTCGGGCCATACCATACGCTGCTTTCTCTGTCTTGGACAACACACGCCGTATCCCCTGCTCGTCGACGGCCGATTTTTTCTCCCGCGGGCCACGAATCACAGCCGCAATAGGCTCTTCGAACTCACTTCATACCTCCGATATCTTCGACCTCTATCTGCCCGGGCTTTGGACGACGAGGACTTGTGTAGGGTGCGGGGGCGTTGCAGGAACTTTCCCAGTTCTTGTTTTCTCGCCCATTGTTTTGTTCGATGAACCCCAGCGACAAGCTGCTCATACCAAACTACAGCCAGCAGGGCTTGTTCAACTTCAATTTCCCATCCCCATCCCCAGCACCGGACCATAACCAGTCTCTTGTTCTCAAGCTACCAACCATGCCCAATACGCGCAGCTCGGCACGTCAGAGGACCAACTCGAACGCCTCCGGTTCAGAGTACCATGCCAGTAACGCATCCATGGACGTAGATGACCTGGGCGTGCCCGAGGAGGAAGAGGAAGAGGAAAAGCCGATGAAGAAAGTGGTGTTGACCACTTCCTCGCGTGGTCGCAAGCTCGTCGCGAGGTACTACAAAGAGTCGTCCGACGCCGAGGACCTAGAAGAAGACGGAGACGGCGACGAACTCAACTTGATCGACGGTCCGCACGCCAACGACAACGACGAACGAGAGGACGGCCCCATAAGGGCAGAAGATGACGATGACGATGACGACGCACCGCGATACCAGCTACGCACCCGGAAGAAGCGCAACAGCTTCATCGCATCGAGCGACGACGACGATGCGGCCCGTGGTGGCCGCCTCCTCCGCAGCCATTCGAAACCGTCTGGCTTGCAGACGAACGGCACCTCCGGCGGCCGTGCCTCCAGCTCGAAGCGCAAGCAACAGAAGCGTCGACCACCCCGCACAAGCTCGCGCCGCACGCGCGCGAACTCGAGGCAGGACGAGCAGGACGGGAACTACGAGGACGAAGGGTCGGCGAGCACCTCGGGCGGCTCGGCAGCCGGGTCGCTGGTCGAGGAAGACCCAGAGGATGCGCTTGGCCTCGGTGCTGCAGAAGATGCGGACGCAGATGCAGAGGGTGAGCCGGAAGTCGAGGAGCAGGAGAACGACGGGAAGCCGTACTCGTTCCGACAGCGCGCCAAGGTCAACTATGCGATCCCGCCGCCGATCGAGGAGATGAGGGCTCCGCCCCCTAAGCCGCGGGGCGGAGGGAGGTCGAATGGGCGGCCGTTCGGGCGCGCCAAGGCTCCAGGGTGGAGTGCGACGGGAGCGGAATTGAGCAGGTGGATCGGCGGCGGCGATGACTCGGTGCGTCTTGTGCTCTAGCGTAATGCGCGAGCTCATGAGTTGACAGGACTCCGATTTCCCAACGCGCACCCCAAGGAAGAACCTAGGGATGGGCGGAGCAGGAGGAGGGCTGTTTGCGGGTAGTGCAGGGACCGGTGGCCTACTACCTGGAGATCTTGCAGCAGCAGCGGGCACTCCGTCCAACTTTGGTAAAGTTGGGGATGCTGGTGTGTGGCGATATTTATCGCATTGTGATATCAGCTTATCGTGCTTGTAGCCCTTGCGGATGCAGATCCTCTCGGCGTAAGTCAAAACGTGACCTTCGATGAAGTTGGTGGTCTGGATGATCGTATGTGCTCACTATATGCGCTAGCTTGCACATAGATACTGAACAGAAATGCAGATATTAATGCTCTGAAGGAGATGACCTTGCTACCACTACTGTATCCAGAAGTATTTCAGCGTTTCAATGTCACTCCCCCACGGGGCGTCCTATTCCATGGGCCTCCTGGCACTGGCAAAACGCTCCTTGCACGCGCACTGGCAGCCAGCTGTAGATCGAATGGCAAGGGCATCTGTACGTCTGCTCTACTGCATCGTGATGCCCATTTGACCGACTCTCCATAGCATTTTTCATGCGCAAGGGTGCGGACTGCCTTTCAAAATGGGTCGGTGAAGCCGAACGCCAACTCCGACTGCTCTTCGAGGAAGCCAGGAATTCGCAGCCGAGCATCATCTTTTTCGACGAAATCGACGGACTCGCGCCTGTGCGTTCATCGAAGCAAGACCAGATCCATGCGTCCATTGTGTCGACGCTCCTCGCGCTCATGGACGGCATGGACGGCCGCGGCCAGGTTGTCGTCATTGGCGCGACGAACCGCCCGGACGCGATCGACCCTGCTCTGCGCCGTCCGGGACGGTTTGACCGCGAATTCTACTTCCCGTTGCCTCCTCTTGATGCGCGCGAGCGAATATTGAAGATCATGACACGGAAGTGGGAAGGGTGGGAAGGCGAGAAGGGTGAGGAGAATGCCAAGGGCCTCGCGAAGCTGACCAGGGGCTATGGCGGTGCTGATATAAGAGTGAGTATCGTCGTTGTGATGTCGTCTGTGGTATGTTAACTGATATGTGCGCAGGCGTTGTGCACGGAAGCGGCGCTGAATGCGGTACAGCGGCGATATCCGCAAATATACAAGTCCACGGATCGTCTGATCCTCAAGCCCGAGACCATTAGCGTCGAGCTTCGTGACTTCATGATATCTATCAAGAGTGCGTAGATCTACATGGTCCGGGTTGCAACGCTCTCTCATTGGTCGCCTATCTTAGAGCTCGTACCGTCGTCAGCTAGGGCAACCGCGCCTACGGCATCCCCTCTCCCCGAGCAACTCGCCCCGCTTCTCCAAAGCGCACTAGATAGAATCAAGTCGGTCATCAATGACGTACTTCCTGTCGGTAAGAAGCGGACGGCGCTGGAAGAAGCCGAGTACGAAGACGAGGAGAGTCCAGAAAGCGCCCTCGAACGGGAACTCATGCTACAGTGTCCGTGGTCTAACTTTGTGTTATTGGTTATCTGGGCTGACAGCTCGCTTCAGCCATGGAGACGCTGCGAGTGTACCGTCCGCGCGTCGTACTCTACGGACCTGTCGGGATGGGCCAAGCCTATGTGGCTGCAGCGGCTCTGCATCACCTAGAAGGCTATCATGCCCAAAGTCTCGATCTCGGCAACCTCCTCAGCGACTCGACACGGGTGGGTGTCATTGCAGATATGCTATAGTTCTTGCTGACGAGGTACGAACACAGACAACAGAAGCTGCCATCGTTCAACTATTCGTCGAAGCGAAGCGGCATCAGCCGTCAGTGGTATACATCCCGTCACTGTCGAGTTGGTGTGCTGCTGTTTCCGAGACGGCGCGGACGACGGTCCGCTCAATGCTGGACAGCCTGGCACCAACAGATCCAGTGCTCTTACTCGCTGTGGTCGACGGCCCCTTCGCTGCCCTGCCGAGGGACGTCAAAGCTTGGTTCGGCCCGACGCGGGATAACCGAGTCGCTCTGGCGAAGCCGTCCGTTGAACAGAGGACGGGGTTCTTCGAGAAGCTTGTCAAGGACGTCACGCGGCCGCCGAATCACTTCCCGGACGGTATGAAACGCAAGAAGCGTGTGTTGGAGGAGCTGCCGATAGCACCTCCCCTGGAGCCCCGTCAGCCCACCGCGGCTGAGCTGGCTATGCAGCAAGAGGCCGACCAGCGCACCCAGACTCTCCTCAGATATCGTCTCGGCCCCATCCTCACTGAATTGAAGCGCAAGTTCAAGCGCTTCACGAAGCGCGCTTCGGTAAGTCTCTATTTCTTTATTCTGTGCTGAGTCTCATGGTAGGGTTAGGAAGAGTACGGTGTGGACTTTGAACAACAGCGGCGGCAACAGGACGCTGTTTCCGTGCCGGCACATCAGGTCGAGACCATCACCACCACTGTTGAAGTCCGGCGAAGCCCCAACGGCGACACTGTCGAGGTCGTTAACGAAGAACAGAGGGTAGAACAAGTTATTGACGTCGACCAGCCGATGCCCCCTGCTGAAGCGCCTGTTGATGCCGGCGTCAGTGAGACGGTTGCACAGGAGCAGATCCAGATCCAGCCTCAGCTTTTCGACGTCGACCTCGAGCGCATGCACCTGGACTTGTACAGAGACAGATACCTCACGCCTGAGGATTTCCTCGACGACGTTCGCAAGATTGTTCACAACGCCAACGCTCGTGCCAACGAGGACCCCGATCGCTTGTTCAGGGCCCAGGCCATGCTTACCGCGGCGGAGGTCAGCATTCAGGACTTCGATACGAACTTTCGACTCGAGTGTCAGCGGATGGCGACGCGCGAGCTCAAGCGTCGCGATGAGTACAGGCGCAATAAGGCGAAGGAGAAGGCCGACGAAGAGGCACAAAACGCCCAGAACCAACCCACCAGGAGGAGCGCCCGGCATACGGGCCAGCAGCCGGAGCTTGCCATCACTGATCCGCTCAAGCTCGAGCGGAGGCTCAAGCGTGCGCGGTCTGCGGGGGCGTCCGCGGAGCCGTCTGAGGAGGAGCCTGGTGATGAGGCGCATGCAGCAAAACGGTCGAGGGTGTCCAGCGCTGAGGCTGATGGCCAAGCTGTCGCCGTCGGGCTAGATGGATTATCGCCGTCACGGTCGCTCGCGGTGCGCTTTGTCGACGATACCTCCCAGATGGCAGGCCCGTCTACCCCGACGCGGCATGCTAATGGGGCTCCACTGGAATACCCACCTGATGGTCAAGGCGAAGATGTGCTGTCAGAGTCACCGCGGAAACCAAGCGGATTCGATCCTTCGCTGCTCAATCCCATGTCACCGGATGCCGAGGACAAAGCGTATCTGATGTCAACGCCGACGCGCTCCATATCGGAACTGCCTACTCAGCTATCCCCTGTATGTGCGCCGTCTGCAACACCATCCGTTCCCACACCCATGCCCAACGGCGTTGGCGATGCTGCCGAACTTCCGTCTCAGTCAATAACACACGAGGTGCCCAGTATCGTTGAGACCGGAATGGTGGTGGATGACGTTCCTCGTACCCCTGTACCAGAACCACAGCCGGAACCGATGGTCGTCGCGCGCACACCTACCCCTCTGCCCGACTTCGTTGTCGACGGGGATGAAGTAGCGCAGCTGAAGGCCGACTTGTGCAACAAGACCGAGCCGCTCAACGTTGAGGAGCTGGAGCAGCTGCGCGCAGCGTGTCTGGCCCTGGTGTGGAAGCATCGCTCGGAGTGGGATCGTTCTGCTCTCATCCGCGAGATGCGCCAGGCGGTGGACAGGTTCGTGGACGAGGTTAATCTCGATGACATGGATTCGTCGTACGAGGGATAAGGTCACGTTTTGCTGTACCATCGGTTGCTGTACCATCGGTTGCTACTATCACAATGTATCGCTTACATTATTTGCCACTCGTTCGTTTTCTGTTGACATAATACCAGCAGTGTAATATCTCTTCGTTTCTGCGCTGTCACTCTATAGTACATACAAATCTCGAATACGCTCCCGGAAACAGTAGCTCTTCACACTACGGTGAGACGTCGACATAGACACAGTCCTCCCAGCGAAGCACCGTCGCCCGGTCCGTAACGCCTTGGACGTAAAAACGCGCGCCCTTGGCGTTGTCCAGCTCGCGCGGCAGGCAAGCGGGGTCGACGTAGAACCTGTTTGCCCGTCCGTCGAGCCCCGTTGTGCCGATGAAGGCGGCATCTTCGGGCCGCAGCGCGACGCCCTCGCCCTTGTGCGGTATCACGTACACGTTAAAATATGCGAAGGCGGGGGCTCGCGCGCCCGAGGGCCACGCGGGCTTGGGGTCGTCGGGGCCCGCGAGCGTGATGCTCGCGAGTGGCCCGAGGTGCTCGCCGACCTCCCAGGTGAGTACCCCGGCGAAGCGCGTCACGGGGCCGGCGGTACTCGCTGACGAGGGCGGGGGCGGGGACGACGCACGCGCAAAGTCGGCCCAGATGAGCCGCGCGTCCGCCTGCGCGCCGGACGGTGTGAGCGCGGGATGCACGGCGAGCGCGCCGAGTGTGACCCCGAGCTGCAGCGGCTGCGTGGGGTCCTCGGTCGCGAAGCCGAGGACGAGGCCCACGGCGCACGCGACGTCGCGTGTGGGTGCGCCGGTAGGGGGCGGCAGGGGGAGGACGAGCCGCACGGAGAGGCGGCGCCAGTCGTGTGCAAGCTCGCCGCACTCGGCGGCGAGCGGCGTGACCTCGATGTCGTCGTCGGGAGCGTGCAGAGGCTTGACGAGGAGGCCGATGTCGCCCTCGGCGCCGTGTGCCGCGAAGTCCTCCTTGTAGACGAGCGTGAGGATGTAGGGCATGCCGGGCGTGACTGCGAGCGACTGCACGGGAAGCCAGAGGCAGCGAAAGAAGGCATCCGCGGCGGCGGAGCCGGATACGGAGAGCATGAGGCGCACGGCGCTGCCCCCGAGCCAGGCGTCGTCCATCGTCACGGCGGGCAGCGCGGCGGGGAGTGCCTCGGCACGCTCGGCGTCGTGCCAGGCGAGCGCGGGACGCGGCCAGAGCAGGTCGCCGAGCGCACACGTCTTGTCGAGGTCCGTCCACCCCGCGGCACCGTCCGCGTCCCAGACATTGCGGCCCTCGACGAACCAGGCGCGGCCCACGCCGGGCGAGAAGCTCGTGAAGAGCGCGAGCCGCGCCGGGTTCGGTGGCGGCTCGAGCGCGAAAAACGAGGTGACGGGCTTGTACGGGCCGTGCGCGCACGTAGAGTTGGTGTGCCCGGGCGGGTGCGGGTCTTCGACGTCGGGCGTGTCGGCTGGATCCGCGGGCCCGACCCAGAGCGTGCGCTCGTACGCCCACCACGCGTCCCAGCTCCAGCCGGGCTTGTCCTGCTCGCTCTCCCAGCTCCAGCCCTGGCCGAAGAGCGCGACGCTGAGCCCGAGGAACTGCGGATCGATGTGCGTGAGCGCCTTGTAGCAGGACAGCCCGCCGCCACCGTGCTGGTTCCGCCCCCAGACGTCGACTCCGACGAAGATGTCGCGGAGCTGCTTCGCCTTGGAGTCTGCTTGTTGGATATCCAGTGTCAGGAAGTATTGAGCCATGAGCGAGGGGTACTGAGGCGGCCACTGCGAAAGCATGAGGCCCTGGGGCAACAGTAGCCTACAAGAGACGTACGGTGTAGTTCGTAAAGAACGAGGTTGAAGGTAAGAAGAACGGGAGGTTAAAAGCGTTCAGCCTGTCCTGCCATCGGAGCTGCCCATTGATGATGACGCTGTCGTACCTGTCGTATAGGGCTCGTTAGCATCATACCAATAGATGCACTGAAATGGTCCTACCATACGACCTGGGCATGCTCTCCAACTAGTCGTTTTAGCTCTCGTTCGAGCAAACCGATCCACAGCGTGAGCGCTCTGGTCTGCTCCACTCCTCCGCGCAGCGGAGCTTCAAAGTTCAGCAGGTAGCCGTCGAAGCCTCTTTGGTAAGCTAGGTTCGCCAAGAGACGCGCATAATGCGAGGACGCAGGCAAGGAGTTGGCGGGACTGGGACGAGCGGGGCCGGACGTGGACTGCGGCAGACGTCCGACAAGGAGCCTCAGACAGTCTGCCTCGCTCTCCGCGTGCTCGAATATCCTATGGAGGTCAGCACGCGCGCAGCTGATATATGGAACCGCTTACAAAGTGCCAAGCATCTTGACGCCCTGGCGATGTGCAGCGTTGATCCATCCCGAAGGAGGGATGGTGACCCTGTTGTGAGCGAAGCTGAGGGCGTACGTTAGCCCCGAAAGTGGCCAGCTCGACTCGCATCTTACTAGATGAAAGTATCGCAATGAGACCAGAAATTAAAAGTATATGCTAGAGCATCTGGTTTCTCCGTGTATCCGCCCTGCGCGTGTGCAAGACTAAGTCAGTAACGCACAGAAAGACAGGAAGATGCTCACAAGACCTTGTAGTCGTGGCAGACCTTACAGTGGCGTCAGCAGCAGGTCCCTAGAGAAAACCGCCAAAAATACTCACCAAAAGCTTTCCACGCTGCTCTGAAGACGCTTGAACATCAGATCTAGGTATGTAAGGCAAGCATCCCGTGAGCTTTGCGGTGGGTGTGGATGCCCAATCGTCGAGTGCTTGCAGAGTCTGAAAGTACGGTGCCTCGTTACCGACGAGATGTGAATGGGTTGTGCCTCTCAATGGCATCTTGGTCTCGCGGCGGTAACCTGAATGGCACCTGCCCAAGCGAGTTCGAGGCGGCAGTTAACAACCAAAGATTGCGTTTGGCGCGCATAGCCTGCGTATCGGGTACTGCCGACTAACCTCGTGACTGAAGCAGGAGTTTGTATCTTCAGTCTCCTGGCGCAGAGATGAGAGAGTTTCTGCTATTATATCAAAATATTCTGAGCTGACCTAGGTTGCGGTGTAGGACTGGTGACTCAAGTCAGTATACTGATTCAGGACTCGCCAGCGAGCGGATCAGATCAGGAGGTCAAATCGCATACTTTCAATCTCCGCCGGCCTTGTGGCGTCAATGTCTAGGCGACCGCCTGTGGAGGCCCGCCCTCACTGATGTTACTTTTGACTAGGGCTAACTGAACCGGATTGGGGCTTTGGGTAGTACCTTCGATCTTCTCGTACGTCGAGGAATGGCCCTAAACAGGCCACTAGTACTCTAGCTCCAAAAAATCGTACTTCGTCGGATAGTTCATAGGCTTCGGGTCCGATTGCATAAATACAGCAAACCTCACGCACGATATTAATCCAAGGGGTCCAAATCGAAGCTTGGCCTGGCTTGCTGCGCATTTTTCGAGCATTATTCGGCCAGTCCATGTCGCCGTCTAGATCTTGCCATGGCAGATGATGAACGGTTCGGTTGCAAAGCTGGTCAATTAGGAAAGTGCGGGTGTCTATGGTTGGGCAAGCAGGCACATGCTTTGCGGTGGATAACAGGCTTCGGATAGTCCTTTGTACGAGAACCCAACCTCGGCGTCGACGTTCAAATTTTAAAAACCAATCTCTGAAGGCGCATGAAGGAATTTATTCTGCATTCGCAGCATGCACATTTTTTTCGCAGGGTTATTGTGCGTTTATTCGTGTTTTCATGCGTGATAACGCGTTATCACGCAGCACAGCCTCTCCCAACACCACCTGATCTCGGTTTATCCCGGCATAGAACATGCGATAACGCGTAATAACGTGTGGATTCACCTCAAAACCAGTAATCAATGGCCAGACTGTCAATGCTCCCCTTCCATAGTCAGGCTGGTCTTATTGCCCACCATGTGCGCGGCTCTCTGTGCCTGCTGCAGGCAACAGGGTCGTCCCGGCCCATTGAAAGCCCTGCTTGTCTCGTAGCTGCCTGTGTAGAGGCTGACTCTTTGTGTGCCGCCCAACCCGACCATTAACTCTACAGGCCCACTTCATCCCGTTGATAATATCCGAGCTGCATACTATATTGAGCTTGTAGCTCAGGTTCGCCATGCGCTCCATACTCAAGTCAGAGATGCCGCCCGTTTGCAAGATGTCTGCAGATCGGTCTTGTCAGTGCATTATCCTGTTATAAAAGGCCAATATTCATGGATGAAGGTGTCCGAGCAGAACAAGTTTACAGGTTTGTGTAATCCTGTATGCTGATACCGTGTTAACACTCGTTATTACGCGTTATTACACGTTATCACCAGGCGCCTATGCATTTTCCGCGTCGTGAGTTGCGAAATCGTAATAAGCTCTGACAGACACCTTCATACCAATCGCTAGTGGGCGCCAGTGTTTACTGTTTAGCCTAAGGTAAGGGTATATGAAGGTCGAAGGTGGACAGAAATAAATATCTGGTGTTCGCAGAGCCGAATCTTGTTTTTGCAGCAGTCGACAGCTTATTTCACTGTGATATACCTAATGTATTTGTATGTTAGTGAATCTACATGCATCTACACTCGACGTTGTGCGCAATACTGAAAATAAGTGTACAAGGATGCACCCAAGCCGCATTTCGTCCGCATCAAAACTCGTTCTCGCACAGTCTGGAACTCGTTTTCGCGCGGCGCTTATCATTGATTTTCCTGTTTGAGCTATCGTTATATCTAAATATGGAGAATCTGTGATGAGAACTAGTGCACATAAATATCATGCCCATGACTCTCAAACTCCCAGTTGTGTCTGTACAGGGGCACAGATTTGAAAAAAATGTGCACTTACTTGTATGATCACACACAACAGTGAGTATAGATGTGCATAGATTCACTATAACACTAATAAATTAGGTATATTACAGTGAAATAAACTGTCGGCCGCTGTAAAAACAAGATTCAGCGCTGCGAACACAAGATATTTATTTTTGTCCACCTTCGACCTTCATAAAGGGTGGGATAAAATTGAGGAAATAAGAAAAAAATAGGAAGAGTCAACCGATTTCAGGTTCCCACTTTGACGGGCCATAAACTTGAATTTTAAGTAGAGGGCGGAAAGACTTCTGTTTCTGTGCCCTCCCTTAGACGGCAACGACACCGCGCCATCGAGTCGTAAACCCACGCGAATGTTATGCGCAACTGTGGAAGCTGAGCAAGCGGGAGGTACCAGGGTGCAGCGGTAACAAACTGTTTGTAATAGTTAATTAGCGGACTTTACGAAAGCCCCGTTATAATTCTCCAATAGCGGGTCGAGAGCCTGCGAGTTCGACTCGAACATCTACGTTCAAAACCATGCATCGTGCTCTCCAGATCTCAGAAATTTTGGAGGTCATTTTATGGATCGCTCAGAACTCCAGACTGCCTACCGCCGCTACTACCGTGGCTTGCACGCAATAGCATCGTTTGGGAGGCATTGCCTTGCCTTCATCCGCCCTTTAAGTGCTTACCTGGCGATATACTGGCAGACTCTGGACTTTGTCTGGTGAGTACGCATCCGCCTTATACGACTAGCATATTGATGGTATCTCGCTGCAAGAAGTAGCCGTGAGCAGGGCAACGAATAATGGGATCGGTTCCTGAAACATGCTACGACTATAAGGCTGACACGTGAAGACTCAGATCATTTCATCAAACGTCTTCGCAGTGCGCACGACTTCGTTCATGCGGGCTCGAACTCTACGTCCGCGGTGTTTCCGAACCTGTGCAGCTTGGATCGGGTTTCTATTGAGGGGGCAACCGAATGCCATACACTCCCATACACTTGCCTCTTTTACTAAGCCCGAAGACACAGACGATCCGATTGGAGATAAGACGAGGCCACGCTGCGAGCTTTAGATCAGCTGGCAGTTTCATGTCCACAACTTCAATATGCATAGAAGTGTCTGGCTTCCCAAAGGGGTCCGTTACGATCTCTGCAGGCATCCGGATTATCCAACTACGATGATGATGAAGCCCCCCAGCCCTGGTCACTATATGCACTGGAGTGGTTCGCAACTCATCTGCCGATGCTGAAGTATCTGGAGACAAATATCGAAACCTCTACCGTCTCCAGTCTCAGGACACCACTTGCACGGTCACTCGTCCCGATCAGCTTGGCGTTCAGGATTTCTCCGCTCCGGAAGAAACATTGGCGACAAGTCGCAGCCTACATATTGCGTGTATACCCGAATGCAAAATACCAGCACGAATATGGCTATGGCGTTGCTGACGAGGATTGGGACCTTGATCAGCTGTGCTGGCGTTATGTCGCACGAGCATTGGTGAAGGCGCGGGCGGACAGCTGTTAGAGTGTAGTTCGCGTTCTGGCCTGTAAAACACCTTTTTGTATCTTCAAGGCCTTTGCATGCCTATAATCATCATGAGCAAAAAAAAAGTATAGTATTTTCTACGATAGTGCGGCCTGGTGTGAGTATAGTTTGCACCATCCTGAGTCGGTGCTTCAGAGACGACGCGCCTTGAGCTCAAACATCCACGTCCGCGACCGCCTCCGACCATGCATCGTGCCCTCCAGATATCAGAAATTCTGGAAATGATTCTTCAATCCGTCGAGGAGTCTAGAAGGCCCACGGCTGCCGCTGTGGCATCCACCTGTCAAACGTTCTATGAACTCGCCAGCAACATCCTCTGGGAGGACTTGCCTCGCCTTCAACCGCTCCTTTTGTGCTTACCCGGAGATACGCTGGCGCAATCTGGATTTCGTCCGGTGAGTGCACGTCTTCCTTGTGCAATCAGCATATTTATGGTATCCCGTTGCAGGACGTGGCCCGTGAACTGGGTGGCGAACAATGGGCTCAATTCCTGAAACATGCTGCACGCGTCAGGACTCTGAGGCTGACGTATGAAGATTCCGCAGAGCTCAATAAACACCTGCATATGATTCTGTTCATGCGCTTGCGGTCTATGTCCGCGATGTTTCCGAATCTGCGCAGTTTGAAGGTTGGAGAGCTGATTCAGTTCGGCGGCCTAGACACGGGAACTTATTAAGTTACACCTGACTAGCCACCCAGAAGCGCCCATGAGCGGCTAAGACACGCTGAAGAATTTCTGAAAAGCCCAAAAAATGGCATAAGCGGGAATCGAACCTGAGACCTAGAAGTAACCTCAACGCGCCACGCCACTGGGGCATAAGCTCTTGAAAGTAGAGAAACGGAATTATGATACATTACCATTTTTTCACCTTGTCTTAGCTGCTCAAGTCTTATGTTCTACCACCCATACACTATTTTCCTGATATAAGGCATTTACTGGTGAATTACCCCGCATAGTGTTTCGTTAGCTAAGACCACGGCACGGCTAAGACACCGGCGCGGCTCAGACGTTGGCGTGGCTCAGACGTTACCGTGGCTCAGACACTGGCGTGGCTCAGACGTTACCGTGGCTCAGACATTGGCGTGGCTCAGACGTTACCGTGGCTGGCCGTGGCTAAGACATACCATGTACAATACTACAACCTTATCGTAATTACAATAATTTCCAAGCAGCGCAACC